>NC_044386.1:14241430-14599555 GCF_006542625.1 Nomascus leucogenys | reverse complement strand
GAGGGTAACTCAATCCTTAGGCACACTTCCCACTTCTCACTCATGTCCACATTTAGCACACTGGGGAAGTAGAGTCTTTCTGTGAATCAGGAAGATTATCTTGTTTGGAAATCACTGGCCTCCATGCCTAGCTTCTCAATTAGACTCTGAACTTCCTTAGAGTACATCTTATTGTATCTAGAGATTAATGCAGGAAGAGATGAAAGAGGAGATCTGAATTTCTGTAGCTACAGCAGGAATTAAAAAAAAAGAAAAAAAAAAAAAAAAAGAAGCTACATTCTGAGGAAGTTCCGCCAACACTGATTTTATTACCAGGAGGAAGAACTGCCACTCTGCCCCTCCCAGCAGACCCTGTGCTATACAGAAGTGCCTCAGAGCTCCCTGAGGAAGATGGCCTTTTTGTATGGTTCTAGTCTGTAGCTTCTGATCAAATATCACTGACCAATAACATCAATTAAAAGTCTTATCTTGAAGTGAAAAAATTTATTCAAGTCATTCACCATAAACACAATTAAGGGTCTTGCTTCAAGTTTAGTAGATCTACGTGTTTTAGGGCAGCAATAAAAGTAACAATAACACTGTAAGTTTAGTTGGTATCCATTACTGCACTGAAAATAGGAAATCATTTATCAAATCCAATTTTTGGTGCAGGTTATCTCCCACCAAAGGCAAGGAAATAAAGAAAATTGGTAGATTTTCAAAATTAATATCTAAATATATTTAGATAGATATAAACACATATGTATAATACACTCACATGCATAATTAGCCCAGAAAAAGTGAGGGAAGTATTTTCTAATCAGTAACTAATATGACAGAGAAAGAAGTACTGACGAGAAAAAGTAGCAGCCTGACTTAGAACTAATAACCCTTCGTCAAACATAATCACATGTGATAGAACGTTTCCTAGGGAACATGGTTCAGGGTCAGATAGCTCATCCCCTTACTCAATGCAGAAACCTCTAGCACAACCTCCTCCACTGTGATTACCACCTTCCCATTTGAGAGGGCTCACTCTTTCCTTAGGGAGCCCAGCTACGATTTGGGCAGCTCTAATCACTAGACAGATCTTCCTTAGACGGAGCCAAATATAACTTCTTGTAACTTACATATATTCTTTGTTCAGCACTCTGAAGTCTAATTTTCTTCATGATAGCTCTTCAAATGTCATTTTCTAAGGTACAGATAATGTCCCAACTTACGATTTTTTTAACTTTACCATAGTGCAGAAGCCCATGCATTGAGTAGAACCTGTACTGTGAGTACTCATACAACCACTCTGTTTTTCATTTTCAGTACAGCATTCAATAAATTACAGAAGATATTCAGTACTTCATTATAAAACAGGCTTGATGTTAGATGTTTTACCCAAGCGAAGACTAATGTAAGTCTTCTGAGAATATTTAAAGTAGGCTAGGCTAAGCTATGCTGTTGGGTGGGTTAAGTGTATTAAATGCATTTTTGACTTAAGATATATATGTTTTTTGAGATAGAGTCTTGCTCTTGTCGCCCAGGTTGGAGGGCAATGGTGTAATCTCGGCTCACTGCAACCTCCACCTCCCAGGTTCAAGTGATTCTCCTGCCTCAGCCTCCTGAGTAGCTGGGATTACAGGCACCCGTCACCACACCTGGCTAATTTTTGTACTTTTAGTAGAGACAGGGTTTCACCATGTTGGCCATGCTGGTCTCGAACTCCTGACCTCAGGTGATCCCCTGCCTTGACCTCCCAAAGTGTTGGGATTATAGGAGTGAGCCTCCGTGCCCCACCTGACTTAAGACTTTTTTTATTGGGACATAAGCCTGTCATAAGTCAAGGAGCATCTGTATATAAGTATCTAAACTTTATTTATTCCCTTCATCCATTCAAGAAATTTATTCACTCTAGATTTTATTCCAGATGCTGTCACATGTTTTATTACATCCCTAAGGCCATCTTAAAATGCATAATACCTAGAAAGTTCTACCAAAAAGCCAGGCAAAGTTATCTAAGCAGCTTTCAGAGACACCAGTGGACATGGCCTTAGGACAAAAGTGAATCTTAATACTCAAAATCAATCCAGAATTCATTGTTTCAAAAGGCAAAGAGAGTTAAGACAGCTTATGTGAGTTGATTTCCACGTGAAAAGAAAAGCTACCTCTATTTTCTGTTTTGTTTTAAATGTACAAAAAGATTCCCCAAATCTCGAAAAATATCTTCTCATTGTTAGACCAAAGATAGTATTGTTAGCTGCACTAATGCTTTTATTTGAAACTAATAGTGGAACAGTATCACTTATCTCTGACTTGCATCAGAATGAAATTAGTCACTAGAGGCAAAAGATGAACACCTAACTCTACTCAGAACCAGGGTGATTTTTTGAGATATCTTAGGCCAATATGCGTATATCCAATAAGTCAGGCAGCATTCAGTAGTCAAAGCAATAATAGGATATTACCTTTGAAGAGCACGCCCTGGGCCTTCTCCTCCCTTCCCTTGAATGAAGTCACAAATTATGTGTTATACATGGATGAAACATATTAGCAAAGAATCTAGGATGCCCAGTGGCTAGACTGACCCTGTTGCATTGTATTAATAGCTGACTATAGAAGACGGATAATGTTATACTTTGTGCAAAATGATAAATTTATGCCCTCACACTTTGCAAAGGAGTGAATGATTGTGCCCTCCCAAAATTCATATGCTGAATCTCTAATCCCAATGTGATAGCATTTGGAGGTGGGGCCTGTAGGAGGTAATTAGGTTACAAGGGTAGAACCCTGATGAATGAGATTAGTGCCCTTAAAAGAAGAGGCCAGAGAGTTAGCTTGCTCTTTTTCCCTCACAGCCATGAAAGAATACAATGAGAAGATGGCAATCTGCAACTCAGAAGAGGGCCCTCACCAGAACCTGTCCATGCTGGAACCCCAATCTCAGAATTCTAGCCTCTAGAACTGTAAGAAACAAATTTCTGTTGTTAATAAGTCACCTGGTCATGGCACTTTGTTATAGCAGCTTGAACTGTCTAAGACAAGCATAAACTGTGCAGAAGCCCCCCTTATCCATAGTTTTACTGTTCAGTTTCAGCAACCCATGGTTGTATTTCAAAAGTAGTAAATAAACATTTCCAGAAACAGACAATTCCTAAGTTTTAAATTTTGAGTTATTTCCAAGTAGCGCGATGAAATCTCACACCATCTTGGGAGGTCCAGTACCTCCATAGTGTAGACACTTCCTGCCCTGGAGTCATGGAATAGCCATCTCAGTGATCAAACTGACTGTGGAGGGATTGCAGTGCTTGTGTCTAAGTCACCCTTATTCTACTTCATAATGGCCCCAAAGTGCAAGAGGAATGATGCTGGCAATTAAAATATGCCAAGAAGTCATAAAGGGCTTCCTTTAAGTGAAAAGTTGAAAGTTCTTCAGGAAAAAAAAAAAAATCGTATGCTGAGGCTGCTAAGATCTACAGTAAGAATGAATATTCTATCCATAAAATGTGAACAAGGAAAAAGAAATTCCTGCTAGCTTTGCTGTCTTACCTCAAACTGTAAAAGTGAGAGCCACCATGCATGATAAGTGCTTAATTAAGACGGAATTAAATTTGCGGGTGGAAGAAATGGACAGAAACGTTCCGATGACTGCAATCAGGTTCGGTATTCTCCAAGTTTTAGGCATCCACTGGGGTTTTTAGAATTCATCGCCAGCGGATGTGGGGGACACTTGTATGCCCCTCAGTTTATCACAGTGATTAAAAGTAGCAGCCAGCATGCTACCTGGATCCTCAAAGCTCAGCCCATCACATCCTTCAAGTCTTGATCTAAATGCCAACTTTTCAGTAAGGCTCATGGTGCCTGCTCTAATTAAAATGTAATACCCTCCGCCCATATTCCCAATCATCTTAATCTGACAATTTTCTTTATTCAGGGATCTTAGCCCCTTATAGTGTACCACATGGTTTACTGAATTACTGTGTGTGGGTGTTCGCCGTCCTAGTTCCCCTTCCTCCCAACACATAAGCTCACATACACACAAGCATTTATGAATGACAAGGATAGGACCTTCATCTGTTTACTGACTTACCCTAAGAATCTAAGAGTCCCGGGCCCATAGCGGGAAGTAAAAAGTTAACATATATTTAAATTGAATGAATGAATAAATGACTCTGGGCTTAGATAGAGCTGGCCCTGGGTCCCCATTCAGCCTACACTCACTGAATGACCTTGGGAAAATGATCATCCTCTCTGGTCCTATGTTTCCTCATTAGTAAAATGTGGAATCTACAAGTAACTACCCCATAAGATCCTTGCGAGGATGAAGTGGGTCGCTGCATGGCAAGTCCTTAGAATTATGCCCGGACATAGAAAGCTTTCACTGAATGTTAGCTGCCATTGTTATTATAATTTCAAGATATGTTTCCTGAGGTGGCAATGGATTTGTGAAGATTTATGCTCTCAGGCAACTAGCTCTCCTCATATCTGACAGCACCGATCTGAGATGGTGAAAGGAATTCACTGCCCTTGGGAGAGCAGCAGTTACCAAGGATCTCGCCCCTTCCCTGTGGTCTCTCATCAGCCCCAATTCAACAATGTCCTCGGCTTTGCAAAGAAGCTGTTAACAGTGCAAGTGGTACTGCCTCTGACCTGCTGAAGCAGAATAAACAAAACATTGAAACCACTAAGTAAGTGATGGTGAGGCTCAGAAACCTTAAAAGGCAGGGAGAGCAACTTCTCTTTTCCTACTTGAACTGAGATTTATTTGGCTTAACTGGAGTCAAAGCTAATGGTTCTAATGACTTTGAAGCACCCCAACTTATTCTTCAGATTTCTACACATGGACTTACACTTTATGAAAGAAAAGATATACACACACAAAAAAATCCCTCCGTAAAAGAATTTACCAGACCATACTAATCACGTAGACATTAGCTTTATCCCTGGAGTAAAATCCAAGTCTCTCTAATAGCATTAGAAGATGGGGCTGCAAATTAGACCAATAACCTGAATATTCACTAACAATTTAGGAAAACAAAACGCTTTGGAAACACTCATTATAGATTCACACATACCTTTGATCTATGGAGAAAAGCAAGGATTTCAGGACTGGTTGAATTAGAAGAGGAGGCGGGAGTTCATGAGTAAGACAGACACGAAAGATCAAAAAGGATGACAAAAGTGGGAGGAATATTTACTGATTTCTTGGCAATAACAGTCTTAACTTCCCTGTTAGTTATGTCTTTCCACATTTAATCTCTATGAAGTGGTCCCTTACAGCATTATAAGAGCAAAATGAAATGAATGACTACACATTCAAGGAATAGATAATAACAAGTAATTTCAATAAGAAATTTATCTCTTCACTTTAGAGAACAAACACCCTGGAGTTGATGCCGAAATTAAATTTTTAGACTCCCAAGTCAATGCTCTGTACTCTACACTATAAGTTCTCTCAACTTTAACATGCATGTGATAAATGATGGAGTAGTTTTGCATTTTTGACAAGCTCCCAGGTGAAGCGGACAGCGCTAGTCCTTGGAATACACTGAGTTGGAAGCCTCTGCCCCATTACATCTGCTAAGGTAAGCCTCGTGAATAATTGTTTTTAATGAAAAGGTATTTTCCAAGAGCAGAAGAAAATGAGATTACCAACAGAATACTGACGTGTTAAAAGTTCTAATAATTCAACAATATTTGTAATATTCAACAAACATTTGCACAGCGATGTCAACTGTCATTAAGTAAAATATACTTCAGTTGCAGATTTTTGAAACATACGTAAACACTAATATTTTATAGTCGAGCTACCTATTAAAAGAAAAACTTCAGCCGAATTGGATTTAAAGAATTTAATTGAGCAATGAACAATTTGCAAATCAGGCAGCCCCCAGAATCACAGTGGATTCAGAGAGACTCCAGCACATCCACGTGGTGGAAGAAGATTTATAGACAAAAAAAGGAAAATGGCATACAAAAATCGGAAGTAAGGTACAGAAACAGCTGGATTGGTTACAGGCTGGCGTCTGCCTTATTTAAACACAGTTTGAACACTCAGCAGTGTATGACTGGTTGAATATGGCTGCTGGGATTGGCCAAGACTCAGCTTTTGTTTTGTTTTCTTTTGTTTTGTTTTTTGACACGGAGTCTCGTCCTGTTGCCCAGGCTAGAGTGCAGTTGCATGATCTCAGCTCACTGCAACCTCCGCCTCCCGGGTTCAGGCGATTCTCCTGCCTCAGCTTTCCGGGTAGGTGGGATTACAGGCATGCGCCACCACGCCCGGATACTTTTTGTATTTTTAGTAGAGACAGGGTTTCACCATGTTGGCCAGCCTGGTCTTGAACTCCTGACCTCAAGTAATCTGCCCGCCTCGGCCTCCCAAATTGGTGGGATTACAGGTGTGGGCCACCGCGCCCGACCTCAGCTATTGTTACAGGTACATACGCCTAAGTTAGGTTTTCAATCTTGCCTACGTATTAAGTTAGGTTGCAGTTCATCCACAAGGACTCAAATATAGAAGTACAGAGTACTTCTCAAGCCATATTTATTTTACTTTAATAAATCTCTCACTGTATTTTATTGTTATGCATTCATGGATAATTTCCTCCTTATGTCTGAGATATACCATACAGAAAATCCACTAACTCTATAAAACTGTCTTAATTTTCAGTCAGCTTTGATAATAAAGATACTATGTCTAGGGGCTGCTTTTACTTTCTTTGAAATGTAACATTGTAGATAAGAAAGATGGTACTGCCACACCTGAGCCCAGCAGGTTATTTGCAGTCTACCATGGAATAACAAAGTTGACCATAACCCATTACATATATTACATCCCTATTTGGGAGGAGCCACAGTATAGCTGGGAGTTAGAGAAGAAAAAAGAAGGTCATGTTACTTCTATTTCTGTTTTCCTCACCTGTAACAGAGGAATCTCGATGCATTTGAAGAAAGTTGATGAAAACTAAACACAGTGTGTACCTCTAGCCAAAACTCACAGTTACCTTGTAAAGCTTCCTATTGGTCCTCTTGAATCAGCTGAGCACAAGAGGTTTTTCCTATAAAAAGTCCACAGTGCATCTAAATCTGATCCCAGTGAAATTTCACTTCGGCTGAAGTGAAAATGCAGAGGTAGCATTTAAGGATAACAGCTGGAGAACATTAGTTCCCTGTCTCTCCTTTTCTCTCCCAAGGGTTGAAAATTCTGCTGTTCAGACAGGAAGTCGTCATATACCACACACTGCACAATACGAGAATGCTGGGATAGAAGAACAAGTTGCAGAGGATTAGAAGGGCTGGGGCGGGAGGGGGTGGGGTGGGGGCAGGGGACTGTTCGAGAAAGAACTCATAGCAGTGATTCTATGTACCTCTTGGGCTGTCTTTTTCCCCTGACAGTGTTCAACTAGCATACACCCAGAATTTACAAGCACATGCTGCAATTATATCCTGAAACCTTTTTAATAACTCAGTAAGAAGGCTTAATCACTTACTTTTCCACACATTTTTATAATATTAACTCTGAGACGTTTTGGGGAGTGGCCCAGATTCCCCAATAATCTTTTTTGGCATATTTTCACATTTGCTATCTAAAAAGGCAGGCTTTAACTTTAAAAAAAAATTTTCAAAAAAAAAAAAAACTCAAATCACTGCCTAAGACAAGGAAATATACACACACACACACACACACACACACACACACACACACACACACGCACAAATGGAAGTCAAAACATGATGATCTGGAAAAAAGAATGACTTAAACAAAAGGTTCTTGTGGATATGGTTTTTGTAGGGTCGGTTTCTGCTGTAATTTCACAAAACTGCTGAGAAACGAGGACAGACACCCACATTCTGTGGCCACACCTCAAAGTTTCGAACAGAGTGATAAGAGTCTCCTCCAGGCCACAGGCTGAATAGCTAGCCTGCATTCCTACCAGTCTGCAAGCGCTGGCCCCTCCTTTGTAACCAACTGTCCCCTGGGGGCGGGCTGTAAAACTGACCCAGTCTCTTCTACTCCTCTTCAGCCAAGACCACTAGACACAAACCTTCTTAACTTTTGAACTGCAGAAAAATGCCTTTGCCTTATGCGTATAAGGGGCTGTTAATTCGGATACAACGCTAAGGTTTTATGCAGAGTGGGAGGAGGTAGGAGAGAGGAGGGAGAAGCCAACCCAGACATCCATCATCCTTTTAGGAGTAGGTGGAGTTTAAAGTTTCCCCAACTTCCAAGTTCCCACTTGACAGGCAATATTTCTGTGCAATTTCCAGCCCCACGTAACAGATGGTCCTTTGCCCATCTCCAGCCCCGAAAGAGCCCAGACAAAGCCCCCAGCCATTCCACGCCTCGCAGGACTGATAGGTGCTTAGTTTCATGAAGCTGTCAGAGCAGGGGCAGCGAGCAAAGAATGGAAACTTAACTTCTCCTTTCAGAAGTTTTTTCTGCTACAGTAGAGTCCAGGGGGCTGGAGCACAAAGGCCCGGGAAAGTTTTCACTGAGTTATTTTTCAAAAACGTCTTCCGCCATCTGCCAAACCATCATCTCCTAAACCCCAGATGCCCAGTGAAGCAAGGTTGAGGCACATGTGCTCAGAAACAGCAGAGATGCAACTTGAGCCTTCCCAAAGACAAACTGGGAAGCTGCTTAAAGAGACCCCCACGGCGGAAAAGCATCCTCGGGGCGCCTGACCTACTCATTGGTCACTCACTGCCAAAGGCGAAGGTGGTGACCCAGACAGGGTGCCAAATGGGGTGCGTCACGGCCGCGGGCGAGAACCTCCCTTCCCAGCCCGGAGGGCGAGGGAAAGGGGAGGAGGGACGCGATCCGGGAGTCTGAGGACGGGCGGCCCACTCACCCTCACTGCCGTACTGTTTGCCATTGTTCGCGCCCATCCTGTAGCCGTCATGCCCGCCGTCTCCCGGGACACTCCATAGCTGCGGCGCACCTCCTGCGCGCTCGGCCCGAGGAAAGCCCGCCCGACGGGACAGTTAACTGCACATCCCCCCCCACGCTCCGGGGCCGACCTCCGGCCTGGGGAGGTCCCCGCACTCCAGTGGGAGGGGGTGCTGCGTCCCCTCCTGGCACCCCGGGTGGCTCCAGGCGGGGCCGGGCACAGCCGCAGCACTTAGAATCCGCGCTGGGGGCCGGCGGGCGCAGCGCCGCGCACAGCCCGCGCCCCGGGGCCGCCCAGAGGCTCGCCGCGCCGCCGCCGCCGGGTCCCCATCCGCCCGCCCCGATTCCCTCCGGTGGGCGCTGAGCCGGGCGGGCCGCTGGGCTCCGCGGCTCGGCCGCCTCCTTCGGCTGCCCCTGCGCGCCCGCGGCTTCCCCGGGGAGGGCGCGGCGGCCACTTGTTGCGGGTGCCCGGAGCCAGCGAACACTGACGGCCCGGCGCAGCTCGCCCGCGGGCCGGACTTTTGTTAGCGCCAGGCGCCTCCTCTCGCTGCCCAGCGTCAATCACAGCTGGAGCCCCGGGGAGGAAGGCCGGCCCGGAGATGCGCGGCCTTTTAAAGGGGCAGCGCGCCTTTTCGAGGCTCCGGCTCCTGGCCCCAGCCTGGGCATCGGCTCTGCGCGCCACGCGCGAACCCTTCGGAGCGAAGCAACGTCCTGCTGGCTCTGTTTTACTGTTGTTCTTTTACAGGCTTGGCCCCCAGTCTATAAGATGAACTTCCAGGCGTCGTTTGGAATCCTTTGGGTTTGTCTGCAAGTACAGCCTATTTTAAGTGCGTGGGCATTTAAAATAAACACGCATCCGTGTCTGATTCTGACACCTTTCAGGTGTATGCGTTGGCATTCTCCTGTGACTTCCCTGTTTGGAGACTGGGGCGGAGAATGGAGGAGAGAGGGAGGGAAAACTTGGGGCGACTTAGCAGGGAATCGGTCCTAGGAGAGCCAGACATTCCCTGCCCCGCCCCGGTGAAGGAGGTTTCCTGGCTCAGAATGTTTAGCAGCTTCAGAGCCAGGAAATGTATTTTCTCCTTGTTTCTGTGATTTTTTTTTTTTCTTGTGGTTGGTGTTATCCTTTGTTTAAAACATTATAACGTCTTTTGGAAATTTATTTGGCACTTCTAGAGCTTTAAAAAGGCCCTTTGGTGTTCCCTGCATTAAACAGAAAAAGGAAATTCTCCTTAATGTTTTATTCCCTTTTCATGTAAATACCTAGAATTTTATAACATTACATCCTAATAAAGAGCAGGGCACTCACCGTGCAAATTTCTTTGTAGTGAGGCAAGCATACAGCAGTTTTTCCTTATAGATGTTAGATGTTGCAAATTAAATTAAATGTGTATATTGATGCATACATACATAAATATGCGTATATAGAGATATACATAATAGATATATGCATATGATGCGTGAATACAGAACCAGGCGTTTTGTAATTACGTATTTCTTAAAAGGCTTGTGACCACATGCAGAAATTGTTAGTGATTTAACTTCTTATAGATTCTATTTGGGTAATTTCCTTTATTTGCTACAATTTTCCTTTGTAACAATGGGATAAAACATCATGTTTCAAGATTTTTAAATCTAGATATCATGTATTGAAAGAAAAAATAATAATGTTTTCAAGAATAGGATCAAATGTTTTGTATTGTGCTGATGTTTCCACTGTCCCGGTCCAAAGAGATGAAAGACTGTATTTTAATTCATCTTTTAATATCTAGAATCCAGCACAGTGGCCAATAATATGTGCTTCCTACATGTCTGTCGAATTATATCTAAAACCTGTGTCATAGGCCCTAAAGAATTAGGTAGAGATATCAAAAATTTGGAAGAGTGAGTTATCTCAGATTCTACCTGAAAGCATAAATCCAATCGAGAAAGGAGCTGACATGTACTTTATCTTCATGCAAAAGCGAATTTCTGCTCACCTGGTCTGTATTAGTTTTCTGTAGCTTATAACAGAATTCCTGAAACTGGGTAATTTACAAAGAAAAAAAAATTTTTTTTTTGGAGGCTGAAAGATCCAAGCTCAAGGGGCACATCTGGCGGGAGCCTTCCTGCTGGTGGAGGCAGCACATGGGGCACCACACAGTGAGGTGGCTGAGCGTGCTAGCTCAGGTCTCTCTTCCTCTTCTTCTAAAGCCACCAGCCCCACTCCGGTGATAACCCGTAAATCCATTAACCCATTAATCCATTAATCCATGAATGGATTCATACATTCAGGAGGCAGAGCCCTCATGACCCAATCCCCTCTTAAAGGTCCCACCTCTCAAAATTGCCACATTGGGGATTAAATCTCAACATGAGTTTTGGAGCAGACAAATATTCAAAGTATAGCATGGTCTTTGTGATTCTTCTGTCACCGTGCAGGGAACTTACCCTGGATCTGATCATTTTGGAGGCATATTTGAAAATAAACTGGGTGTAAAGTAGTAGAAAAGGAAGCTCTTCTTGAAGTTTGATGTACAGTTGACAATTTGCTTTTTTTATGCTATTATTTCCCTGATGGTCTCAGTCTCTCCCTTGCAATTTACAAATCGGAAAACGAACAGCAGAAACTGAGGCTTGAAGAGTTAAATGTCTGGAGTCACCCAGATGGTAAGTGCCAGATTGATTCAGTTTCTCACTTTCTCTCCTCTCCACGCCACTGCCTCTCTGGACCTGGCCATTATTCAACTGGGAGTCACTGTCCTCCCTTTTCGATTGGGTCTCTTTTCAGAGTCTTTAATATCAAATTAAAGCCAACAGTGAAAAGTAAATTATGGTGACCAGCTACATGTATCTTTCTTGAAATTAAATTCTGTAAATATTCTTCAAAGCTTTATTGCCTACTCTAATGGGAAATGGAGATAACCCATTTTATGAAATTCCAGCTTAAAACAAAATAGAAAAAATACTTGATTTTTAAACATCCTTCTGATCATAGAAGTTGATAAAAATGCATGTTGTCCTATTCACTATAAGAGCCACACACAATTAAGCAAAACAAAAAGAAAAGCACTATTCCAGCTACAAATACAGGCCTATTAATGTTTATATATTTTAATTTTCAAAATTAAGATATTGTACCAATGTCTTAACCCAAAATTCCAAGCTTTTTACCTAGCTTCCAAACCTAACTCACAACTTTCAATACAGTATGGCAATCTCCTTGAGACAAGGGTGGTATGTTTTTCACCAGTATGTTTCCAATACCTAGCACAGCTGCTAATACAAAGTACTCACTCAGTAAACACTAGCAGAATGAGTGAATGTTGAACAAAGAGATGATGTGACTTGAATGTTATTCTACCTTCTCTGTCATTGCCTTTTTAAAGAGGCCACAATCACTACAAGGATTTTTTTAAATAAACATTCAAAATTACCTAAACTGAATAAGAATATACTAGGTATCTCATGTTTTTTTCCACCCAGGACCTTTTCCTGTAAGGAAGTCTGGTAACACCAGCTCCTGTACTTTGGGAAACTGTTTCATACAAATTTCAACCATGGGCTTCCTGTGAAAGCTTGTCAATCGTGGTAATGGTGGTAAACTTCCTGTACTGGTAAGGGCCAGGCTGACTCAGTCCAACACCCACCCCCACCTGGCTATAAGGACAGAAGCAAGTGCTTCTCTGCTTCCCTGCTAGAGGGTGTCAGGGGAGACCTGGTGGAGAGTCAGGAGTTTCACCATCACTCAAGGGTAGCAGTGTCATCCCCACCGCACTGTCAGTGGAGACCACGTGGGAAGTTGGAACTTTCACAGTGGACATCTAACAGTAAGGAGGAACCCCCTCAGGTCAGGGAACAACAGCGATCAAGGGGGATTCTGGGGTTCCACCTCCACCTGGCAATTACAAGGTGACCTCCCTCCTTTCATTGGCAGAGCAGTATCAGAAAAAGATAGTTAAAAGCTTTCAATAAGATCCAGAGTCTACTAACATGATATGGAAGTGTCCAGGTTTGAATTAAAAATCACACATTATACCAAGAACCAGGAATATTTCGAATTAAATAAAAAAGTTAATAAATGGCAACACCAAGATGACAGAGATGTGAGAATTATCTGGCAAGGATTTTGCAGCAGCTATGAAAAATATTTCAAGCATGGTACAAACATTTATTCTATGAGTAAATTACACACATGCTTATAAAAAATGAAAAAACAGAAAGCTTCAGCAAAGAAATAGAAGATATGAGCAACAACCAAATGGGCACTTCAGAGCTGAAAAATAGAACTGAAATAAAATGCTCAGTGAATGGGCTGAATACCAGAATGGAAGAGACACAGGAACAAATCATTGAATTGGAGGATAAATCAATAGATATTATCCATCTGAACAAGGAGAAAATAGACTGAAAAACATGAATAGAGCCTCAGGGACATGTGGAACTATAATAAAAGATCTAACATTCGTGTCACCAGAATTTCAGAAAGAGAGAAGAAAGAGGGAAGAGCTGAAAATGTACTTGAAGAAATACCGGCTAATAACTTCCCAAATTCTTAAAATAAGAAAATTATAAAAGTAGAGAAAGATTAGTGATTCTCAAGGGTTAATTTGGAGGCTAGAGGAAAATGGATGTTGTTATAAAAGGGCCACATGAGATGTCTTTGTGGTGATGGAAATGCTCTTATCTTGACGTTATCAATGTCAATCTCCTGGTCCGGATGTTGCACTACAGTTTTGCAAGATGTTACCATTGGAGGAAACTGGGTAACTGCATTATTTCTTACAAGTGCATGTGAAATCTACAATTATCTCAAAACATAAAGTTTCTTTTGAAGAAAGAAACTTCTTTCTCTCCATCAGAACTATTTCTACATATTCTTTTTCTGCTATTATTTGCTGTACCTCCCGTTTGCACTTCACACACATACATTCACCTGGGAGAACAAACGTCTTCAGGAGAACTGATTTCTTAGCGTACAGTCTATCTACATTCAGGTCTATTGAGCACTGCATGATTTAGGCAAAGTAGTCAGCCAAAAATGGTGCCTATTCAAAACCTTGAGCTTTGAGCTACCAGAATTTCATACTCCATTGATGAAAGGAACTGGCCATTTGCTAAATAGCTCCCATTTACTTTGCAATGTGTGAACCTGATACAGGAAAAAAAAAAAAAAAAAAAAAAAAAAAAAAAGAGAGAGAGAGAAACATAAAGGTAGAAAAGTCTAAGTTTCAATTGATAGTCACATTTTCATTTCTATTTTTTGGTGACTAACTCAGTGGCCTTTATGCTACTTTAATAAATATGTCAACACTCTGAGTAATAGGAATGTGTTTTCTTCCAGTAGTATTTTTTTAGGAATATTGATTTCAAAAGCCAGCTTGATTTATAACACATCAGGCCCCCATTTTCTCTGGGGGTGGAGCTGTCAGGTTCAAGTTAATGTTCTGCGCTTGGCGCTGGTGACAGACAGGCTGTCAGAGCGCATTAATAAAGCCGTAATCCCAGGAGCCAATCAGGGCACCTATTCTCTTCTTCTGGTCCCCTTGGCTGCCAGGCGCACGCAGGAGCACATCATTAACCACAAGCTTCCTTGGGGATGCTGTAGACAAAATAAACTCTCCTGTGAAACACATCTTGGGAAACATTCAAAGCTGGAATCCGTGGTTTAACAAAAGTACAAAAAAAAAAATTAAGAAGAAATATTAGTTTGTAAAAGGAAAAAATGAACCAGATCATTGTATGATAAGAGCTTCTGCTTTTAGCTTCTTCACATTTATTTTGACTTTCTTCTCTCTTGAGTTGTCTTCAAAAATCTGAATCACCTGCTTATCTTTGGTTATTTTTATATTTCAGAATATGGTTAATTTGCATATTCTGTTACTGCAATTAAAGTGGAAAATAGCAACCCAGTTGTAGAGTTGTGTTTAAATGCATGCATGTTATCATCTAAAAGAAGAAATACTGTTTTTAATCAACACAGATTTATTATCAAAATATAAAGTTGAATTCTGGGCAAAATTAATATTTATAGCAAACAAAAAATAAAGGTATAAATTATATCCCGCATACCAAACACTGATTCTGTATATTATTAATTAATATGTAAGAATAAAGAAGAATAAAAAACACAGTCTGATTTTATTTTATTATCACCTCTTTGCTGTTTTGAATTAAGCACTTTGCATGTCTCATTTGATGCTCATAACTTTATCAGGCAGCACTTCTAGACTCCGTTTTATGGATGAGGATATCAAAGCTCAGAGAAGTTGAGTAAATTCAATACTGATGCACAGCAAGATTGGAAGCAGGTCTGTTTGTAAAGCTTCTGATATTTCTCACTACTTTCTATCACCAATATCATGCCTTCACATACTACCCTGGTTTTGGACCAAACCCAGCTTTCAGTGGAGAGCGTATATATTTAATAGAGAGTGAAACATCTTTTGACATCTGTGAAACTGAACTAGATTTCAAAACAAACATTTATTATGCAGCATAAATCTTTATTATTGTCATAATGAATGGCTAGATATTTAATGTAAACATTTTAATAAGTATAACACAAATAGATAATGTAGTAGAATGGGTACATATGTAAGTATATAAGCATGTGCAGTGCTTACAGCACAGCAAATGTGAGATAGATGATAAATTAGATACATAGATGATAGATAGCAAACGTGAGATAGATGATTAGATAGATAGCAAACGTGAGATAGATAGACAGAAAGAAAGGACATATAGCTAAGTTTTTTGAAATTTTGTCTCCTCACCAAGGTTCCTTCCAAGCTCTGGGGAAAAAGTAGCCGTTTGCTCTACTTTTAAATATTGCAGTAGCCATACACTTTCCAAACAGTTGCACATCGGCCGTAACTCTACATTTAACACATAATTCCACATCTTTTTATTATCCCTCCTTTATCAGGCAATTATCCTTTATCAGAGAATAAACCACCCAATATCCCATAATAGCCCAAATCAGCATCGCAAAATTTGTGTACTTAGCTCAGAGCGTGATAGCATGTATTCAGACTCGTAATATGCTTAACTATCTGGATTCTTAGAACATAGCAAATTAGAAGCAAGGCATTAGGAGTATTGCTCAAGATATCTGAGAAGCTATAAGAAGTTCCTGCTGGTTGCCTAATAGGGAGAGGGATGAGAAAAATCTCTACAAAGATGATGGAAAATCTGCATAAACATAAACAAGAAACAAATGAGTCTGGGGTGATGTAAGCATGGGTTATTGCCTGTAATAGTCTGTTCTCACACTGCTATAAAGAAATACCTGAGACTGAGTAATTTATAAAGAAATGAGGTTTAATTGGCTCCTAGTTCTGCAAGCTGTACAGGAAGCAGGGCTGGGGAGGCCTCAGGAAACTTAGAATCATGGCAGAAGGTGAAGGGGAAGCAGGAACAGCTTCACATGGTCAGAGCAGAAGGAAGAGGGGGTTGCCGCGGAGGTGCCACATGCTTTTAAATGAACAGATTTCATGAGAACTCTATCATGAGAACAGCACTAGGGGGATGGCGATAAGCCATTAGAAACCACCCCCATGATGCAATCACCTCCCACCAGGCCCCAGCTCCAGCATTGGGGATTACATTTTGACATGTGATTTGGGTGTGGACACAGATCCAAACCATATCATTGGCTTAGTTGAAGTAAAGTCAACTCCTGTAACAAAAAACACTCCAAATTTTAGTGACCTGGCTTCACACAACAGAAATTTATTCCTGGCTCATAAAATAGTCCAAACACATGCTATTAGTTCGTTAGAGATTATTATCCTCAAAGTAATTCAGGGATCCAGGCTTCTTTTTTTTTTTTTTTTTTTTTTTGAGACAGAGTCTCACTCTGTCACCCAGGCTGGAGTGCAGTGGCGCAATCTCGGCTCACTGCAAGCTCCGCCTCCCGGGTTCACGCCATTCTCCTGCCTCAGCCTCTCCGAGTAGCTGGGACTACAGGCGCCCGCCACCACGCCCGGCTAATTTTTTGTATTTTTAGTAGAGACGGGGTTTCACCGTGGTCTTGATCTCCTGACCTCGTGATCCGCCCGCCTCGGCCTCCCAGAGTGCTAGGATTATAAGAGTGAGCCACCGCGCCCGGCCCGGCTTCTTAAAATATATACCTCCACCAACCATAACATCATTCACACACAGTAGCAGAAGGCACAAAACATGAATGGGATGGTCATACCATATAACATCTGCTCACATTCCACTGGTGAGAACAAATTCAGTGGCCGCATCTGGATGCAAAGGAGTCTCAGAAATGTAGTCTCTGGCTAGTTGGCTATCTTCCAGCCATGACTCCACACCAGGACAAAAGCCAGTGGATCTCATCACTGGTACTTACAGATCACCTGCATATGGTGAAGCCTGGTGCAGTACACACATCAGAATGCGTTTGTCTGTTCAACACTCTTTCAAGCCCTAAAGATACAGCAGTGAATAAAGTAGATGCAGCCCTTCCTCTCACGGAGATAGAATCATCATAAGTAGAGACAGACAATAAGTAGGTTCATATACAAATAAATAGTTTCAGGTAGTGACAAAAGCTAGGAAGAAAATAAATCAAGATAATGGTGTACAGGAGCTGAGTTTTCTGGCAGTGGCTACGTTAGCTGGGATGATCAGAGAATATATTTCTGTGGATATGAAATTTGTGCTGAGACTTGAACAATGAAGAGGATATAGCTAAGTGGAACTTTGGGGGGCACAATATTCCAGAGAAAAGAAAATACAAAGTTCCTGAGACTAGAATGAGCTAGGCATATTCCAAGGCAAGAAAGGGGACCAGGGTATCAGTCAGCTACTGCTATAATGTTATGTAACAGATTGTCCCACAACTCAGTGACTTAAGATACAAGCAATTGTAATTCTTTTTGTATTTGCTCACAATTCTGTAGATCACTTGGCGCCGCTTTAATTCAGGCTTATGGATGATCTGTGCTTGGCCTAGAATTCAGGTTAGGTTTCCCCCACAAGTCCTTCTGGAGCCCAGGCTAAAGGGGATAATGCTCCCTACAGCATGACCTTCCATGGCTGGCCTTAGAGCTAACAGAGGCCAAGCCAACCCTCATAAGCACATTTGAAAATTCCACAAGCATCACAAACAAAATAAAGACACACGGCCAAACGCAAATCCAATGGAGGAGGGAGATGCTTGGCCCACTTTTGTGCATTGCAAGGTCACATGACAGAAGGAGGAAGTGAAAAATTAAGAAACATATTCTAATTCACTGTAGCCAGCATGTCCAGAATGTTGTGAGTAAATGGAAACTTTACAGATTTGTGTAAGAAGGCGCAATGGCCAGATTATACAGTGTTTTGTGAGAATGAAAAAATTCATTCTGAATTTTATTGTAATTACAATACAAAATAGGGAGATTTTTAGTAGGGAAGTTATTTGATCTGGTTGATATTTTTAAAAGATCAGCAAGATTTAGTGTGGAGAATGGGGAGACTCTTGGAAAGCCAGAGACCTGCTAAGAAATCTCCATGCTAGTAGAATACATGAACGATGTTTGACTCCAATTAACACAATAATAGCAGTAGACAAGTAAAACATGATCAGATTAAAGATGCATTTGGGGGGTAGAATAAACAAAACTCACCTGGTTGTGTTGTAGGAGAAAAGAGGAAAATCAGACAAGTGTGGTGGCTCAAGCCTATAATCTCAGCATTGGGGAGGCTTGAGGCCAGCCTGGACAACATAGCAAGACCCCATCTTAGCAAAAACTTTAAAAAATGAGCCTGGCATGGTGGCATGTGCCTGTAGTCCCAGCTACTCTGGAGGTTGAGGCAGGTCACTTGAGCCCAGAAAGTTGAGGCTGCAGTGAGCTATGATCACACCTCTGCCCTCCAGCCTGGGCAAGAGAGTAAGACCTTGTCTCTAAAAAAAAAAAAAAGAAAAGAAAAGTGGAAAATCTAAGATTATGTTTAGGTTTTTTTGCTTGAGCAAAGGGTAGAAATTAGCTGGGAAGATGAAGGAGAAGCACCGTAGGGTTGTTGTCTGGAAGGGATTTTTGTGTCCAGACTCTGTTTGGGACTGCTAACATTGAGAGAGCCATCAGATACAAAATGGAGCTGTTTAGTCAGCAGTTGAGTTGATGATTTGGGTATCAAGAGGGAATGTTGCTAGCCGTATCAATTTGAGAGTCTTCAGCTCAAAGGCCGTATTTAATGCTATGGCCCAAGATAAGAGAAATTAGAAATGAAATGTAGATATTATAGAAAGATAAGGACAGACCCCAATAAGTGTCAGCATTTAGCCATCTCACAGAGGAGAGGGAACTGGCAAAGGAGATTGAGAAGGAGCAAGGAGCGGCTAATAAGGCGTGAAAAAACATAGACGAATGGAATTTTAGAAAAGACAAGAGGAAAATGCTTCAGGAAGGAAGAAGCAGCCCAGTGTGTCAAATGCTACCAACTGTTCAAGTTCAATGAGTAGACCATGGGTTTGGCAGCAGGTGTGAATGGTGAGCTGCTAGGAGACCCATCATAAGCCATTTCGGTGTAGTAGTATGGACAAGACTGGAGTGCATTGAGGAGAAAGAGACAGGTTTGTGTTGTTTTTTGCTTTTTGGATGGGCAGGCTCTATTCGGTGATTCTTGTATATTAACGGGAATAGTCCAGTAGAAAGGAAAATATAATAGTATAGAAACAAAATACTTGAGTTGAAGAGAAGGATTGGAACCTAAAACACAAGCGAAAGGACTGGTCTTAATTAGGAGCAAGAATAGGTGCTTCATCAAAACAGAGGGAAGGTAGGCTCTGGAATCAGATGCAGGTAAGTTGGTGGGTCTGGCGGAGAAAAGGGAGGCTGTGCTCATCCAGTTACCTTCCTAAGCACCTACCACACGATGCCTTGGAATATGCAAGCTCGGTAGCCAGGCACAATGCCAGAAGGGCATGCTTATCATCCCTGCCTGGGACTCCTACTGTTCCACCCAACCGAGATTGGCTGCCTGTTTGCTGGCCCAGCAAGAAAGTCTGGTAAGAATTGCAGCAGGGGTTGCTTCCCAGAGCTCAGCTGGTACAGAGCAGTATCATCAAAGCCTATAGAAGGTCTGGCCAACTGCTCCGCTCAGGGGAGAGCCAAACATCGCAAGTACAATTAACTTTGAACCTGTTTGGCTGTTCAGCAATCTTCAGCTTTGTTTATGCTCTATAATCCAGACCTGAGGTCATGTTCTTTCTGGCTCCCTCAGCAACTGGTAGAAATAGATACAGAAAAATCATTCCATTAGCATATGATCATCATGTAGTAGATGATGCACTCTGATCTTTCCCTTTGAGGCTGAGTTCCTCATTCCCCTAACTGCCAGGAGCAGAGGCTGCCCACACTCACAGAAGCATCTTGCTCTGGAAATTTCAATAAGGGTGAGAGAGCTGCCTTGTCCAACATTTTACCTCTCCCTGGGGCCAACCCAAAACCACTGAAAGTGTACAGAGGCTCTGGTCCTTGCTTTGATTAGAGACGTCTATAAATCAGAGTTTCTCCAACTCAACAGTATCAGCATTTAGGGCTGGATAATTCTTTGTTGGGAGGGGCTGCCCTGTACACTGAGAATGCTCAGGAGCATCTCTGGCCTCCCTCACTGGGTACCAGCAGCACCCCTCTCCACTTACACCAATCAAAATTGTCTCCAGACATTTCCACAGGTCCCCTAGAAAAGGAAACCACAGAAAGTTGAAATCTACTGGTTTAAAGAGTATCACAGTTGCAGAGCTCTTTCTGGGATTAACTGAAGGCTCTGTCACAAATTAATCTCAGTTCAACACCTCCCTCTATTCAATCCTGTTTTCATAATTCCCTTGCAAACTGGACACATATCTCCATCTTGATTTTCTTTCTGGGAACTCAACCTTGACAGTGGTCCTAAGAAGCAGTCTCTAAAAATGTTTGAGTTGGATCACCCACCAGCCAGCTGAGTCCCATTACTGATGGATAGAGTACCAATAGACTGTGACATATCGCATTAGTAAAACTGTCCAAAAACTTTATTAGTGGTGGACTGGCATGAGAAACAGCTGGAAGAGGATGAACTGGCTTGGGCAATAGCTCAGGTGTTTGAGAAGTTGGAAGTCATAATTACAAGGTCTATGAAATCAGTTAGTTGACACTAGAGGATTTTGATACTTGGAGAAAGATAATAAAAGGCTGAGAGCGACTGATCACAAATTTAGACACCACGTCTTTGATAGAATGTAACCACAACTTATCTCCTTCAGCTGGAGGGCAGAAAGAGCTGAAGATCTGCCCACATCCAATGACTGGTCAATTCAGCACACAAATGCCTGACTTTCTTGCCTCAATTTGAAATGTATCTGGAGATGAATCGTAGCCTCAGAGCTCTTTGATCTGCTTCAGTTGCTGTTGTAGCTACATTACCACCCAAATTCTCCCTCTGCCCAATTCTCCTTCCTGTCCCTCCATACAGTAATTGCTGCTAAGAGAACTTCCTAAGAAACCACCTATAAACAAATACCAATCTTGATATAGCTTCTAGGGAACCTGCTCCATGATGCCTCTTAAAAATCCCTTGTCATATGTTGTCTTCCACCTCTTGCTCTATTTCTCTTCTCACTTTTATTTCAAACATTATTGAAAACATATCTATATTCACTGTTTTTACTTTGCCACTTCCCATTTTCCCCTGTTGGGTTTTGTCCAAACCATCCCCTTAAGTGGCTGTTATCAAGATCCTCAATGGCACCCATTTTGCAAAACTTTCTGAATTGTTTATCCCACCCTCCTTAAACTTCCAGTTCTGAATCCTACATCATCAGATGATAATACTCACTGACCCTCCTGCATGCATTCATTTGTATCAATATCAGCAGTGATTTCAATATACAAGCAGATGATCCCTCTCCCTAGCCACTCAATTGCATAATCTCCTTTGTGTTCTCTGCCCAACTTCATCCCAACGTTCCCAAGTTCAACTTCCCAACTTCACCCATCAGCATTCCCAAGAGTTTATCATTACCTATCACTTAAACACATCACTGTGGTTCGAATATGTGTCCCCTCCACACCTCACGTTGAAATTTAATCCCCAATATGGCAGTATTGAGAAGTGGGGCCTTTGAGAGGAGATTGGGTCATGAGAACTTTGTCCTCATGAATGGAGAAATCCATTCATGGGTTAATCAGTTAAGGGGTTAATGGAGTAGTGGGCAATCATGGGAATTGAAATGGCTTTATAAAAAGAGGAAGAAAGACCTGAGCTAGCATGCTCATCCCTCTCACCATATGATGCCCTGTATGCCTCAAGAATCTGCAGAAGGTCTCCACCAACAGGAAAGACCCTCACCAGATGCAGCCTGTTGACGTTGGACTTCTCTGCCTCCAACGCTATGTGACATAAATTCCTTTTCTTTATAAATTACCCAGTTTCAGATATTCTGTTATAAGCAACAAAAAATAGGCTAAGACACCCACTATAAACTCAACCTCAAGATCACATTTCCAGTAACATCTTGTCTTTATAGCTCGCTTCCTGTATTACCACACCTTAACTGGATTTTTCCTCACCTCACACCACTGAAGTCTGACAATGCTCGCCACTGAGAACTCACAGTCCAGTGATTTGACCAACGTTGCAGTGTCTCAAACTGCCCAGATATCCTTACTTCCCTGCAGTATTAAAAATCATTTTCACTTCTGTGCACAGCTCTTGTGTCATTGTACTTAATTGGCTAAACTGTAACCCAGAAAACTAACTCTCTGTTTACTTAAATATTGCACCTACTTCAGCTGAACATGGCTGGCATAAAGTACACAAGCCCCCGACCACGCCTACTAACCTGAACTGGGCCTTTGTTGATTCCTGGCAACCCTGCTCCATGCCTCTCTCCACGTTATTATCCCTCTCCTAGAGGACCTCTCATACCTTCTTCTCTCTCCTGTACCTATACCAGTTCCCCCAATCCTCATTTTTAGCTGATGATTTTATTTTTTTACTCTGCTGAGAAAACAGAAGCAAACAAAAGAGAAATTTCCAGGCTCACATCATGACTTATTCACATGCATTTGTGCCTCTTGTTCTCTCCCTGCTCCTATCTGAGGCCAGCCCTCCCAGTTGCACACTAGATAACATTCCCATTGACCTGCATGGCTACAACTGTCATGCCTCTTTCTCTTCCACTATCAATTGTAGTAGATGCTGGGAGTGCCTGCCTTGACAGTTACCACTGATGTATTTTGGTTGATTTCCAACTGCCAGCAAGCATCTGTGCTTGAAGTCTTTCTCCCAAAATGGAAAGACCACTTTACCCTCACATTTGGCAGGCTGAGTATGAACACTGGCTGGGTATTAACACTCCCTCACCCCCAGCAGCCCTCAACCAACGACAAATGGGAAATTATGCATAAATACCCCTGCTCCTGTGTCTGGGTGGGGCCATTCTGAAGTGTGTTTTATATTGGTTCCCAGCATTTGCCCATAGGATTAAGCTCCAGGGATACACAGTAGTAGCTAGCTTAACAATGCAAGCTTTTGCTTTTCCCACTCCACCTGCCTTTGGTGTTTTCTACACTTACCAAATAAGTTACTTTGCACTCAAACCTTTGTTTCAGGGCCTGTTTCTTGAGAATCCTTAATGAATACATCAATTATTCTCACTTAATTTTATCATGATCTCCTAAATATTTTGCATAATTTTCCTTATATCTGGTTACATCCAGAACCCTCAAGAAGGAGTTTCATGTATTTCTGTTTTCCATTTCTCTCTTCCCATTCTCTCTTGACTTCTCCCCAGCCGGGTTCACCCTCCACTCTTCCACCATCACTGTTCTGGTCAGTGTCCTTCCTGCTCACTGACCGTCAGGCTCAGGCCTCCTCTCACTCATCCTGTTAACTCCAGTCAACTCACTGATCTGCCCCATCTTTTTGAGGTTCTTTCTTCTCTTCAAGTCCAGAACCCCACGGAGTCTTTATTTTCCAACTACCTTAATGGCAGTTCTTTCTCCATTTCATCTGTGAGTTCTTACTTATCCCTCAGCCTCTAAGCATTAGGATACTTAGTCCAAGCTTCAGTCTTTGTTGTGTTGTTTTTTTCATCTTCTTTATCTTTGCTTATTCTCTTAGTGATCTCACTCATTTTCATAGATTTAAATACCACCTACAAAATAGGTTATTTTCTTTTTTTAATTGTTAATTTTTGTAGGTATATAGTAGATATATGTATTTATAGGATACCTGAGATATTTTGATACAGGCATGCAATGCGTAATAATCACATCAGGGTAAATAGAGTACCCATCACTGCAAGCATTTATTCTTTTTGTTTCAAACAATCCAGTTATACTGTTTTAGTTACAAAATAATTATTTCCAAAATTACATCTCCAGCTCAAATCTCTCTCTTGACTTCCTGATCAGTGTATCTTGTTGTCTCCTAGGTGTTGCCACTTGGAAGTCTAATAAATATCCTAAACTTGGAATATCCATAAACAAATTTGTTTTTTCTCTCATATTCTCAGTAAACAGCAACTCCAACGTCATATTTGCTTAGACTAATATTTTATTGTCATCTTCTCCCCCACTCTCTCTTTTTCTCAGTTTGTCAGAATATTATACCAGCTCTACCTTCAAACATGTCAAGAATGTAGTCTCTTGTTATCATGCCCACCTCTGCTATCTGGTCCAAGCCACAATCATCTTGCACCAGGATGATCACCATAGCTTCCTTACTTGTCCCTCTGCTTCTGACATTTGATATACATTTTTCAGCATGAATTCCCTTAAAATGGCAGCCAGAATGATCGTTTTTAAGCAAGTCAGGCCATGTCCCTTCACTGTCCTAAGCTCTTGTCTTCCCATCTCACTCAGAATAACAGCCAAAGTTCTTTAAATTGCCATTTCTATATTTGCCCACTCTTCCTGCTATTCAGTATGGACTTCTTACCTGCTTTGCTCCCAGGCTCCCAGCCTGGGTTCTTGACTCTCACAGACTCTGCACTGCTCACTTCCCCAGGCCCAGGGTACCCAGACCCCAACTGCTTCTCCCCAGTACCACATCTTCCATGACTTGTCCATTTTCTTGTTTGGGTCACCCTCTTCCTTTGTGCCTTTATGCATCTTCCATCTTCCAGAAGTGGTGTTTTTGGCCTCTATGACTTAGGGGGGGTTGTCATCCCCTGTCCTCTCTACCTATACTTTTAACTTTGTCTTCTCCTTCTGTTGCTGGTGTTACTGCCTTCCTCTTACTCTGGGACAATCCTGGTTTACCAGGGCAGGAAGATCTGTATTCCCAGGGACAAACATCAAATTGTAGGGCGATTTTATTTATTGGATCATCTGTCACATCTTCCCACAGACCTGCAAACTCCAGGGGCAGAATACCTCCTGGATATTCACATCTACGAGGTTAAAAGTGGTAATACAATTCTTAGGAACCCCTTACATTGTAATGTATTTTGGGTTCCAAAGATTTGTAAATTACTGTCTCAATCATCCAGTCCCCCAATATTATTCCTAGGTTTCTAAAAGATAGATAAAAGGCCAGGTGTGCTGGCTCACGCCTGTAATCCCAACACTCTGGGAGGCCAAGGCAGGCAGATTGTTTGAATCTAAGAGTTTGAGACCAGTCTGGCCAACATGGCGAAATGCCATCTCCACTAAAAATACAAAAAAATTAGCTGAGTGTGGTGGTGTGTGCCTGTAGTCCCAGCCACTTGGGAGGCGGAGGTGGGAGAATCACCTGAGCCCAGGAGGTCAAGTCTTCAGTGAGCTGAAATCATGCCACTGTACCCCACCCTGGGCAACCAGAGTGAGACCCTATCTCAGAAAAGAAAAAATTAACAAAATAATAGATAAATAAAATATGTGACGGCTGATCCAATAAGTAAAACCACCCTACAATTTGGTTGTGTGTCCCTGAGAATACAGATCTTACTCCTCTGGTAAACCAGAGTTGTCCCAGAGTAAGAAGGGAGGCAGCAATACCAGCAGCAGCAGCAGAAGACAAAGCCAGTTAAGCTAACTTCGTTGTCCTGCCCAATTGCTTGTGCGTCACTGTGCTTGTCTTTGTCATTTACTAAATCAGATACTTAGCATATATCTGATCATTTACAAAGCCAGACACAGAACTGCATAGTTTAATTATGATTGTATCTGGCCTTTCTGCAGAAGCTCCTAAGCTTTGGCAGTTTGCCAACAGGAATTCTTTAGTTATATATTTTTGATAATATATACAAAGCAAGTTTGATTGAGTAACTCTTAATAGCTATAAATACTGTCAAGTCTCAAAGAAAAGAATGAGTGCAGCCACTGTTTTTTAACTGCAAAAGTATCCTCATTTTCATATGAGTCGTGTTCCCATCCATCCCACCAAGATTTGCTGCTGTTTTCTAATATATGATATATGAAAGATTTGCTTTTTGTAAACCAATTTTTAAAGCTCCAATAAATGTTTCAGTGTAGCCTGGCTCCAGTGTGGCAGTGGACTTTCCAGTTCAGCAAGACTAAAACAACAATGCAGTAATTCTGATGAACTAAGCAGCTTGTTAAATACTACTAACATTTTCTTTGGGAAATGAGTGCTTCTAGCTTTACCAAAACACTTTTTTTAAATTATGCAAAGAGGTTTAATTGTACATTGTCCTGCCTTTTCTTATGAACTCATAATATTCAGAACAAGGACAAAGCACTGGAGAGGGCTTTAGTGGTAAAGAAGAGTCGTTATAGCAAGAGGAATCTGACATAGTTGACTCCATCTTGCTTCTAACCTCCAAGTTATACTAGGTCATTTTTGGGCATAGACTGAGCTGACTTTGGGAGAAATTTAGTTTATAGTTTAACTTTAAAGAAAGGATGACAATAGCCCTTCCCAAAACTAAGCCACCTTTGTAAAACTAATGAAAGGCAACAAGGTTAGGATTATGAGAGAGACCTGAATTCTGTTAAAATGTAGGCAGTTTCTATAATCCCTTACCACTAAGGAGTCATGTGGCCAGGGGTCACAAGATTTGGGACTTCCCAATTACTACTGTAGACAACATCACTATTAAAGAAACTAAGATTGGTTTTTTGAGATATCTTTGAGACTGACTCCACCCAGACACTTGTGACTCGTGACTCAGCTTATCCTGTGGCCCCACCCAGAGAGAGACTCAGCACACAAGGACCATTTTCCACATGGCTATCATTTCATCCCCAGTCAGCAGCACCCATTTCCTAGCCCCCTGCCCACCAAATTGTCCTTAAAAACCCTAGTCTGTGAGCCTTTGAGGAGATTGATCTGAGTAAAATACTTTGTCTCCGGTGTGGCATGGCCAGCCTCACATCAAACAAACTCTCTTTCTTTACTGCAAAAAAAAAAAAAAAAAATCACGATATTAGGAAAGAGTCACTTCTTTGGGCTCTGTTTGTCTCTATTAACACTGCTTAGATTAGTAAGCAGTATGAAGCACACCAAAGAACACTCTCCCTCTTTTTTCCTGGCCTCACTCCCACCTGCTAAACACATAGAAAGCAACAGATATTTCTTTACCTGAAGAATTTCTACTTCTCTATCAAGAAACAGCTTTACTATTTCCTTCATGTTTCTTCATGTTGAAGACATCAGTAATCCCCTCCCTCCTTCTCCTACTCAGCCACTTATTTTTCTGTTCACATTGTGCTATCTAGATATTATTACTTATCATTCTTGTCATTTATTTATATTTCTTCTAGACTCTGAGATACTCATGGACAAAGACCATTTTTTCTTTGACATTCAGCACATTATATGTAGTACACAATAAATGATGAGTACATTTGTGAAAAACAGAGTAAATGAAGTAGGTTTTGTCATCTAACAAAAAAGAAAAGAAATATAATTTATCAAAGAGAAAACAGATATCTAGATATATAAACGACACTAAAGCTTTGGGGTGAAGGGGAAATGCTATATTAGTTATATACCCCCAAGATGTGAGTATTTGTTTCCCTAAATGTAGAGTATACTGGTCAAAATGTAAAATATCAACATTATAACGTCCTTCTGAGAAGATCCTATCTCATAGTTGCCTTGATTTTCACCTAGGACAAGTGAAAGGAACTGTGACCACAGGCCAACAGAAAACATACATGATTCTTAATAATTAAAGCCATATTTGGAACCAATGGACAGTCTCAACATCAAAAGGGAGGAAAAAGGAAGTAGCAATGGAGAATTGAAGCAGGCTCTCATGGTACAACAACCCTGTTATTATCCTTGAGGAAGACAGGCAACTACAATCCAAGCAGGCACGAGATGGGTTTAGAGGAAAGTCACAATGGTGACCTGGCCATTAACACATTCTGCACTTTCACGCTGACTTTCAACCATAGGTGAGAAATGAAACTTGCTTTCCCAAAAGAACTAGAGCCTGTCTATGGATGGGAGTTGGCTAAGGAAAACTTGAAGATAGTTGGCCCAGAGCAGGGGATCCATGGCACATTATAAGGGATATGGGCCCTGTTATGTTCAAGAAGAGAGATCATAAAATGAACAGAACCACATTTTCCACAGAGTGTTCTCCAGACCAAGATCCAGTAAGGTGTTCTGTGAAGAAGGGTTCTCAGTCCAAGAGGCAGAGCAAATACTTCCCAGCACCGTCTCTGCTTGGTACACAGTTGGTCTTAATTCTTCTAAGCAACTTCTCTTTATCAAGGGAGAAAATAGGAAAAAGAAGCATTATATCTCACCCCATCATGACTGTTGATTGTCCAGCTGAACAAGGAGGGTCTGTCTTGCCTGAGTTTTTTCTCTCATTGGCCCCAAGTCATCCTATGTTCTCTCAAAAGTGAAGACTTTCTTGACTCCTCAGGAGATACCTGACTTCTAACTTCTGGAAAGAAAAACATTTTCTTTCTGAACTGATTGACTCAGGCTATTTCAATAACCTTAGAGTTATTAGGAGCTTGAACTAATCTTGCTTGTTACCTCAACAAAGTCCATTTGAGAATTTCCTAAAGGGAATTCCATGGAATGTTAACAGGTGTTTGAGTGGACAAAATAAAGGTCTCTGTAGCAAAATATTCTTGTTTAACCATCGGGCTTTAGAGAGGTTTGCGCTGTAGGGTTTCTCAATGCCTTTAATGTGCACTGTCAGTCTCCAAGTGCCATTCTCATCTTCCTCCTCAACACTGTCCCTGATTTTTATTTGTTCCCACTAAGCAGCAACTAAATTAAATAATAAAACAGACATGTCTCAAATGTCATCTATAAGGCCAAAGGCCTCACTTATTCGGTTCATCAGAAATTCATTTAAGAACATCCACCAAGATGGAAACTCACCATCCAACAGCAAATTTCAACCCACCCTAGGGCCGAGCCCAGCCACTCCTGCTAAGGACCAAGAGGAAGGATATGGGAAGTGGTTTTAATATAGTTAAGCCATCAAGGAAGATGTGTTCAGAGCCACCAGTCACCCTTTCCCATTGGTAGATCAGCAGCATGATTTTCTCATATAGGTATTGCCATTTCTCCCCACAGAATATTAGAAGGCTGCCAAGGCTTAGCAACTTTTGAAACCAAAGATCTTGGGAATCCAGCTGTTCTCAGACCCCTGGCTTGTTTTCTTTCAGTCAGGCGAAGAATTCAGAATGTTTGGTTTTATTGGTCAGGAAAGACCAGAAGCACTTCCATTGCCTTAATTCTCCTTGTTTCCCCAACACTTTCTTCCACCAAAGTATTTATACCTTGTAGTTCTTGAGAAGAATTTGGACTAGATCATAGTTTTATTTTAGTTATTTGTTCATTGGACATTGCTGTTACAATAAACTTAGAAATATAAACTTTTAGGATTTGAAGTAACTTCAGAGTTTATCTTTTCGATCACTTTCTGGAAATAAGAAAAGTTATGCCCACAGAAATTGGAAACTTGCCTAAGGATTCCTAGCTATAAACAATTTTGAAAATCACTAGACTGGGACCTGGCGCAGTAGCTCGTGCCTGTAATCCCAGGACTCTGGGAAGCCGAGATGGGCAGATCACGTGAGGTCAGGAGTCCAAGATCAGCCTGGTCAACATGGTGAAACCCCATCGCTACTAAAAATACAAAAATTAGCCAGGCATGGTGGCACTCATCTGTAGTCCCAGCGACTCGGGAGGCTGAGGCAGCAGAATCACTTGAAACTGGGAGGTGGAGGTGGCAGTGAGCTGAGATCACACCACTGCACTCCAGCCTGGACAACAGAGTGAGACTCCATCTCAGAAAAAGAAAAAAGAAAATCACTAGACTAGATAATGTATTTTGAAGAGAAAAAATTATGTAATATCTAAACTTTGAGGGAAAATGTTGGTCTACTTTCAATTTGTAATGTGAGTTTTATTCTAAGCAGGAAATTAAATACCAATAACTAATTTAAAGAATTAATGGTCCCTATATAAAATGTACCCTCTTTAAAAATTGTCTTTGGCTTGAAAATTAATTTTATATTTAAGCGTGTTTTTATTTTTAAAACTAGTATTCTAAATACGAAATTAAAAGTATTAATCCTAAGCCTCAAAAAATTAATAAAATTTACAAGAAAGATGAAGTTCTCTTTTAGAATAATCAAATTCGTAATTCTGGACAGACAGAATATAGATACAATAGGCATTGGCTCTAAAGTCGATTTTATTAGCTAAAAGTACAATATGAGTTTTGCCCTACCATCTCCCAAGTAGCTCCTAAATCTGAAGTTTTCTCTTCATTCAATTCATTCTTTTGAGTAACAAAAAAAGGAGAGGGTTTACTGTGTCTAGAATGCCACAATTTTGTCATCCTCTTTTTCTTACCCACTGACATGTCTGTGAGCCCCTCTTCCTAAACTCTTTATTTGTCTGTCTCCCAGTCAATTTTTAGCTCTTTCAGGGTAAAATCTAAGAGTTATTAGGCTCAGCACATGCAAGAAAATCTACAATTATCTGTCAAAGGAGTAACAGTGAATAATGGTGTGTTCGTCCACCTTCATGCTACTAATAAAGATGTGCCAGAGACTGGGCAATTTACAAAAGAAAGAGATTTAATGGACTTACAGTTCCACATGGCTAGGGAGGCCTCACAATCATGGCAGAAGTCAAGGAGGAGCAAGTCACCTCTTATGTTAGTTGCGGCAGGCAAAGAGAGCTTGTGTAGGGAAACTCGCCCTTATAAAACCATCAAATCTCATGAGACTTATTCACTATCATGAGAACAGCACTGGAAAGACCTGCCCCTATGATTCAATTACCTCCCACCAGGTCCCTCTCATAACACATGGGAATTCAAGATGAGATGTGGGTGGGGACACAGCCAAACCTTATCATTCTGCTCCTGGCCCCTCACAGATCTCATGTCATCACATTTCAAAACCAATCGTCCCTTCCTGATAGCCCCCAAAGTCTTAACTCATTTCAGTATTAACTCAAAAGTCCACAGTCCAAAGTCCCTTCCACCTATGAGCCTGTATATCAAAAGCAAGTTAGTTACTTCCTAGATACAATGGGGGTACAGGCATTGAGTAATTACAGCCAATCCAAATTGCGCAAAACAAAGGGGCTACAGGCCCCATGCAAGTTCAAAATCCAATGGGGCAGTCACATCTTAAAGCTCCAAACTGATCTTCTTTGACTCCATGTCTCACATCCAGGTCGTACTGATGCAAGAGGTAGGCTCCCAAAGCCTTGTGCAGCTCTGTGCCTGTGGCTTTGCAGAGTGTAGCCCCTCTCCTGACTACTTTCATGGGCTGGCATTGAGTGTGGTTTTTCCAGGCACACAGTGTAAGCTGTCGATTCATCTGCCAATCTGGGGTCTGGAGCAGCACCCCATTCTACTGGTACCAATTTACTGTATTAATTCATTTTCATGCTACTAACAAAGACATGCCCAAGAACAGGCAATTTACAAAAGAAAGAGTTTTAATGGACTTACAGTTCCACATGGCTGGGGAGGCCTCACAATCATGATGGCATGGAGGAGCAAGTCACATTTTATGTGGATGGCAGCAGGCAAAGGGAGACAGAGCTTGTGCGGGGAAACTCCCCCTTATAAAACCATCAGATCTCATGAGACTTATTCACTATCAAAAGAACAGCACAGGAAAGACCTGCCCTGATGATTCAACTACCTCCCAGCAGGTGTCTTCCACAACACATGGGAATTCAAGATGAGATTTGGGTGGGGACACAGCCAAACCATATCAAATGGCTAAAGAAATCACAATATAGTTCTTACATGTGATAGACATTATGCATCAGTTAAGAACATTTCCAAGAAATCCATGTGATTGGACAAGGGTCAAGATATTTTTTATCAAACAACACTGGGTGTAGTAATGCCGCTTTAGAGTAATAAGATGGTGAGTAACAAAGATAGCCTCCAAAGGTGGTAATTACATGGCTACAATACAACCCCAGGCTCTTGTAGCTCTACATGTGAATTAATGGAACACCACATGGCATTTGTAGTTGGATGAGCTTATAGCTTAAACACATATAGCTCATATATGTTTCAATATTTTGTTTACAGTAACTATTTGGTAAATTATATGTATTTTTCATTCTACCATGGGCGTCCATCCTTCCTCATATTTTTCCTTGTCTTTATGGAGTCTGAAGTTAAGGAAACATTGTAATGGCACATAGCTGACTCCGGTGAACCCTAAAATATTGTTTCACCAAGGTCCTCGTGACCAGAGAGGAAATAACAGCTGGGCAGCAGCCCTTTCAGAACGTAGTCTCTATGCTGTTATTCTTACTTGGATGAGCTGTGCATTACATGAGACGACTGATGATCCACCCAAAATTATATCTTAAGAGTTGAAAAGAGGGAGAAGGAAAATGGGGAGGGGAAGAAAAAAAGCTATTAGCACTAAATATGACTCTTCCTTCTCCATTCTCTCAGCAGAGAGCCCAAGAACATCTGATTTTCTATGAAAAAGGAAAAACCTCTGAATAATACAGATTGTGACTTCATATATATCTCCACATTCGTATAGGCAGAACTTCAAGGACAACATGATTGAACAATACAGTGTCTTCCTTTGATTCTCCCAAGAATGCCTCAAACGCAGTTTATGTGGCAACTACTGACCATGGACAATGACAGTATCTGGAACATAACAGTTCAATGTGATTCTAGAGTAACCTAGACTTCAAGTAAATAAGCCTGCTATTATTATTGTTCTCTTTCCCCTTCGTCTAATTCTCACTCTAATTGGCCACTCATGGCATTTTATAAATTTACTTCTGTCCCCATTGAAGAGGAGAGATTCAGTATTTTTGCTACAGCGATGTGCACTACGAATTTTTTTTTTTAATTTTTATTTTACTTTAAGTTCTGGGATACAGGTGCAAAATGTGCAGGTTTGTTATGTAGGTATACATGTGCCATGGTGGTTTGCTGCACTTATCAACCCCTCATCTAGGTTTTGTTTTGTTTTTAGTAGTTTGTAGTTTTTATTGTAGAGGTTTTTCACCTTTTTAAAAAAATTTTCATTTTACTTTATGTTCCAGGATACATGTGCAGAATGTGCAGGTTTGTTGTGTACGTATACATATCCCATGGTGGCTTGCTTCTGTCAACTCATTATCTAGGTTTTAAGCCCTGCACGCATTAGGTATTCGTCCTAATGCTCTCCCTCTTCTTGCCCCTGACCCCCTGACAGGTCCCGGTGTGTGTTGTTCCCCTCCCTGTGTCCATGTGTTCTCATTTTTCAAAGCCCACTTGCACTATAAATATTTACAGTGGTTAATTGTTATCGTTGTCTGAGAATGGCTTGGTAGTTTTCAGTGATTAGAGACAATCAATTGAGCTTAAGTTTTTTTGCAACCTGAATACACACAGAGAATCTCCCTCATTTCTTTCCTGCCTTTCATGCTTCTTCCTTTTCCTTTCTTTGCAGAACTTTTCCTTTGGCCCAGAGAAGATCTTCATTAGTGGAGAGATATTAACATTTAGGCTTTGGCTTTCCTGACACTGTCCTGTCTCCGATATTGCCTTAGGTGCCTCTGTCAGTGACTGATCTACTTAGAGAAGAAGGCCAGCCAAAGGAACATTCAGCTAATTGTAAAATCCTTAACAGGGAAAAATAAATAACTATGATTTTTGAGACCTAAAGTGAGTTTGATTTAGTACCATTTTGTTTGTGACTCATTGTTATTCTTAATTAGTCTCAATTTTACTGGTGTTCATCTTTATTCTATTCTAAAGGGCAGTTGGTTCTTTTCATTATCTTAAAGCTGTACTGACTTCCACACCTTTTGCTTGAATCTTTTACCTGTCAATTACATGGGCCCCTCCCTGAAAAAAGTGTGACAAATTTAGCTTCTTACTTTGAAATCATTCTCTTTAATCATCAATGCCTAAATTATAGCGGATCACTGTATTACTCAGACTTCAATCATATGATCTAAATGTCTAAATTATTCCACATCCTTCATGACATGTTATTACTGTAACAGTGTTCATCTTGTCAGCTTCTAGCCATGGTGTAAGGGAATGTCATCCAAAAGAGAGAACCTGACATGTTAATTGCTAATAAATCTGAAAAACATGTGTTTGATCAAGGCCATCTTCTCCCTTTGTGTAATTCCTTATTTTTTTTTTAACATCAGTGAGTTCTTCTGAAATGTAAGATTGTCTCTCTGCAAGCTCTAAATAACCAGTGTTGATTTCAAAACAGGCACTTGCCAATATTTGGTTATTTATAGTAAATCCCTGGTTGGCATTTGCATTGATAATCTATCTTTGTTGCTGAAGCCATTCAAAGTTCCTGTGTCATATATGGGCTCATTGAGTAGAAAATTCCGCATGCAGATAAGTATACTTTGGTTATAGAAAGCAGCTGTCAGAACACATTTATATTCCAACAGCAGAATAGAAATTAATCTCACAGTGGCTTCAACTCAAATTGGTATAATATTCCAGTAATAAATTTCCTGCCCAGATGGAATCATTTTCTTTATCATAAATATTTTAAAACACTTGATTTGTATTAAAGTCATACAGGACTGAAACTAATTTTAGCTATTTTAAATATTTTAAATGAGCCCCAAACAGAAAAAGCATTTTGGTTATATAGAATCCATTTAAAAAAAAATTTCAAATTTTATGGAAGTATTTCCTATTATGTAAATTATTTAATCAAAAAGAAAAACTCATTAAATACTAATTTTGTCTGACTTGATGGACCAAAGAAAAGCACACCTAGTCAGTATTAATTGTATTTCTATCATATGCTTTAATGACCCTATAGTCATTGTTTAATATTGAAAGAAATTCTAAAAATATCTACTATTCTTTTCTTCATTTAAGGGCTGAATAAAATTGTATTGCCAATTGGTTTATTGGTTTGCCCTTAAAAATTATTTTCTTCATAATGTTAAAATAAAAGTTTTTGTAGCACAGACTCATTACTGGTCACATACAGAAAATATCTCACTCCCTGCTTCGCCGTAATGATCTCAGTGTGCTCAGGATCGCGACCTTAAGGAGAGCAAATATTGGCTTCATCAAACCAATGAATAGAAGCCAGCTGCAGGGTTGAAGTTAATCAGTTAGGAATTGCCAGCTTGCAGGAGGTATGATTCAGTATCCTTTGGCTTACATCAACCATCAAGATGTTGTGGAGAAAGAGAGGCTGTCTTTGGGATTGCCAAAATCCGAATCCCATGTGCTGTTACAGATTAATATCAGCCCTAAAATTGTATCTGGAAGTAAACTGGAAAGTAGCCTGGTGTAGTCAGTATAAGTATTACACAACCAGACAAGCAATCTAGAAATCAATGAGAATTTTTAGGCATGAGCAGATGCTTTGAACTGTCTGGAGAAATAATCAATCCCATGCATAAATCAGGGAAAATGCTTTAATTGCACTGATATACAAGTTTGTCCTTGTTCCAGTTCCTTCTCAGCTATTGATCCTTATACCTTGAAAGACAAGGAGGGCAGGGATGCAATTCGCCAAGCATATCATACATTGCTGGGCATACATTGTGTTCTTAGGTACTATGATTTATCTCAAGAGAACAAAACAGTGGAACGGTTTCAGAAAAATGAAAGTGTTCACAAAGTCATCACAGTTTGAGATAGTTCTGGAACTTCACTGAGGTTGACTGGGCCATGCTGTCACCTTCTAGCCGGAGGTCCACCTAGAAATCAGGAAGACCAAATCTTTTAGGAAGCACAAGCTGTCCAGCAACTCAAGAAAAATTATTTGTGCAGAATAATGGGAGTCAAAAAGAGAAATCTGATCCTGAAAACAAAAGCCACAAATATAGTTACAAAGTTGGAAGTAGAATTGAAAATTAATACCAGGATAGTGGTTATTGTAGGTTAAAAATAAAGCTTTATTTTCTTTATGACTATTGAAATTGTTCAAATAAAGAGTAGTGCCATTCAAGACTTAAACTGATTTTGTCCCTGAATTGACTGGTTGTTTATTTTATTTTATTTGTTTATTTTTTGAAACTGAGTCTAGCTCTGTTCCCCAGGCTGGAGTACAGTGGTGCAGTGTCTGCTCACTGCAGCCTCCACCTCCTGGGTTCAAGCGATTCTCCTGTCTCCGCCTCCTAAGTAGCTGGGATTACAGGAGTGCGCCACCATGCCCAGCGAATTTTTGTATATTTAGTAGAGACGGGGTTTCTCCATGTTGGCCAGGCTGGTCTCGAACTCCTGACAAGCAATCTGCCCACCTCAGCCTCCTAAAGTGCTGGGATTACAGGCATGAGCCACCATGCCTGGGCAGGTTGTTTATTTTATTTTGAAATTGACAGTAGTTTTGGAGTCACCTGGACATAACTTAAGTCACAAAGCAGTAGAAGTGTACAGCAGAAAAGAGAAAAATGGAAAGATTGCTTGATCTGTTTTATTCCAATCTATCTTTTGTCAGCAGAAATCACATGAGACTATTCTCTTCTGGGCAGATGGTTATTTATCCTAATGCAAAAGCTCTTCAGAAAAGGTAGAGGATCCCACAACCCCAGTAGATCCTTTCTCATATATACTTCACAAGGGATTTGAAGCACATTTTCTTATTCTGTCTGCTCAGAATAACTGGTCAACCTCTTGTGAATAATAACCTTTATGTGTTGGCTAGAAGATTACTTCTCTATTTCCTTTTTTACTTTATTGCAACATTCCCAGGGCCAGTTAAAGGTGATGTCAAGAAAATTCTAAAGTTCATCAGTTTTGGTTCTAAAGCTTCAGAAAATTCACACACCAAGAATCACCAATAATGCTTAACCTTATGTACATTCTATATTTAAAAGAAACTTCATTGTTTCAAAATGAAAGCCAGTTGAGTAGCCTGGAGATGGGGAGGCTGTCATTACATTTAACTTCTTTTATTATTTTTTGAGACGGAGCCTCGCTCTGTTGCCCAGGCTTGAGTGCAGTGGCACGATCTTGGCTCACTGTGACCTCTGCCTCCTAGGTTCAAGTGATTCTTGTGCCTCAGCCTCCCCAGTAGCTATGATTACAGATGCTTCAGCCTCCCCAGTAGCTATGATTACAGGTGTGTGCCACCTCACCCAGCTAATTTTTGTATTTTTAGTAGAGACAGGGTTTCACCACGTTGGCAAGGCTTGTCTCGAACTCCTGACCTCAAGTGATCAGCCTGCCTCGGCCTCCCAAAGAACCGGGACTACAGGCATGAGCCACCGTGCCTGGTCATTACATTTAACTTCTAACGCTAGAAATTGCCCACAGACTACTTCCAGTTCTATACACAGTGCTTCCCCTATGTGGGGCAGATGCTTTGGTGTTTCTCACTAGCTCCAGTGCATAGAGGTCTTTGCCATCAGAGAAACGTAGTAAACATGAATGTCCAACTTAAAAGAAGAATTGAATGCAAAATATACAGAACTGCCAATCAGCCTGATAGGGATTTGTGGAAGAAAAGAAGGGTGGTAAATGATCACAGAATGAATACACTAAGAGGAACCGAACTGTTCTTACTATTGGATTACAGAGAAGAAAACTGAGGGCCATGGAGTGATTTTTCCAAATTAAGTAAAGTAGTTAACAACAGGACTATCGCAAGGACAAAAAACCAAACACCGCATGTTCTCACTCATAGGTGGGAATTGAACAATGAGAACTCATGGACACAGGAAGGGGAACATCACACTCTGGGGACTGTTGTGGGGTGGGGGGTGGGGGGAGGGAGAGCATTAGGAGATATACCTAATGCTAAATGACGAGTTAATGGGTGCAACACAACAGCATGGCACATGGATACATATGTAACAAACCTGCACATTGTGCACCCTAAAACTTAAAGTATAATAATAATAATAATAAAAAAACAGGACTACTAGTTCTAGCATTTGCACAGTTAACAAACAGCTAGGCAGTCAGTGCAAGCATGCTGATTACACATACGTAACTTACAGTTAACAGAAGGGTTATTAGTCCAAGTATTTGTAAAGTAGTTAACAGCTAGGCAGCCAACGGTAGGATGCCGATTACACATATATAACTTGATACACCTATAGTCACAGCTGGTGATTCCTCTTCCCTAATTTACCTTATGAGTCACCCAGACATGAGTCTCCCAGGAGTATCATGATGCAGCAGGTCCATAGAATTGACCCTTTTCATATCTTTCAGCTTCCCTAGATTATAGATTAAGAATTAGGCACTTTGAGATACTCTGCTTTTACGTCTAACCATCACTAGAGAATAGCTGCTTCTCTTCTAGACTGCTTGGAAATGAATGACACTCATAAAACACTACAGTTATACCTTCCTTCCAAACTGATACCCTCAAATCCTCCAGGTGGTAGCCCAGTGTAAAAACACTCCCTGTAAGTTTGCATCTTAGGAGTTTCTTCTTGACCTGGACTCTCAAGCCAAGGGAACATATGGATCTGAAAGTTTCAGCCCACTATGACATTCAAATCTGTGGATTTAGAAAACACTTGATGTTGTCACTATTGCCATGTGACACTTTGGTTAGACTAATAGTGACTCGTGAAGCTGGATGTTACCTCCTGGCCATTGCTGCTGCTCCTTTTACCGAAATTCAGCAAACTTGATCACTGAAGAACATATCAGGAGTCAAACACGAGAGTTAAAACTCTAAATTCAATCTTTTTTTTTTTTTTTTTTTTTTGAGACAGATTCTTGCTCTATTGCCCAGGCTGGAGTGCAGTGGTGTGATCTCGACTCACTGCAACCTCTGCCTCCTAGGTTCAAGTGATTCCCCTTCCTCAGCCTCCTGAGTAGCTGGGACCACCGGCGCATGCCACCTACACCTGGCTAATTTTTATAATTTTAGTAGAGACAGGGTTTTGCCATGGCTGGTTTCAAACTCCTGGCCTCAAGTGATCCACCTGCCTCGGCTTCCCAAAGGGCTGTGATTACAGGCGTCAGCCACCATACCTGGCATAAATTCAACCTTGAAACATAAGCTGCAAGATAAGACGCTTACTAAATAAGCATGATAAGACCCATGTAAAAGAAAAGGAGAGGCTGCGCGTGGTGGCTCATGCCTGTAATCCCAGCACTTTGGGAAGCCTAGGCAGGTGGATCAAGAGGTCAGGAGATCGAAACCATCCTGGCTAACACGGTGAAACCCCGTCTCTACTAAAAATACAAAAAATTAGCCAGGCGTGGTGGCGAGCACCTGTAGTTCCAGCTACTTGGGAGGCTGAGGCAGGAGAACGGCATGAACCTGGGAGGCAGAGCTTGCAGTGAGCCAAGATCACGCCACCGCACTCCAGCCTGGGCGACAGAGTAAGACTCCATCTCAAAAAAAAGAAAAAAAAAAGAAAAGGAGAACTGTGCATAGACTACAACAATGAGAAATGAGCAGGAATTTACCACACAACTCTTCCTAACCATGGATTAAAAACAAATAGACATTTCACTTACTGATTTAGTCTATGTTTAGGCCCACATCTCAGATTACAGGATATTCATCTGCAAAATTGATGGCTGGAAAATGCAGCTAATTTTGGAAAATGATACCAGATCCTTTAAAGATCTAAGTCAAAGTTCTATGTTTTTCAGATTGTGAACTATAAGGAAGCATACACTCTGTTCACTGAAATGGACACAAACAGGAGACAGGGAAATACTGGGTAAAAAGGACAGTTCCCAGGCAAATGCCCTATCCCAAAGCCTGGAAACTCGCAGCCCTAAATGGAAACAGGCCTTACTGTTTTTGTGCCCTAATTTTGCCTTTTGGTCCACCATGCCACCCCTGTCCTTTACCCATATAAGCCCCAAACCCCAGACTCCAAGAGCAGATGAGCCAAGCAGAGGAGCAGAAGAGTGGTACAGCAGAGAAGGAGAAAAGACAAAGAGCATCTGAACGTCGAGAGGAGTTCGGCTGGGGACGGTTGGAGAGGAGATCGGCTGTGGGACAGCTGAGCTCCAGGGAAAGATCATCTTCCCACTCCATCCCCTTACCAGCTCCCCATCCAACCCACTGAGAGCCACCTCCATCATCCTTCAAGTCCATGTGTCACCTGATTCTTCCTGGACATTGGACAAGAACCAGGGCACCAAGAGGGCACTGAGCTTTTTAACACTTAAGCCATCTGCAGATGGCAGAGCTAAAAGAGCACTGCAGCATGCCCACTGGGGCTTCAGCAGCCACAGGCACCCACCCCTAGATGCCACCACGGGGCCAGAGCCCAAAAGCACTCGTCCTGGCTCCTGCACCTGCCCATCTGTGTGCTTCCCCTTCTATAAGAGGTTTGAGCAGCTGCAGTGGCCCAACAGAAGAGCCACACCCTGTCACACGTCCTGCAAGGGAGGTCAGGGAACTCTCCCATTTCAAACCTATTTACTATAGAGCCTACACAAGTTTGTCTGTATAGATATTTAACTACTGTTAGACATTTGCTTGATGTGTCTTTGGCCAAGATACTTTACATCTGTCATTTGGTTTCCTTATCTGGGAAACAAAGATCTCTTCATTCATTTATTCAAAACCTATCATGGAGCAGTAATCACCTGCCTGGCTTTTTCACACACTGCAGAGTTGTGTGAGGAAGAAAAGAGAACATGTGTAGGAAAGCCTTTAAGAAATAGGAATCATTACATAAATATGTTGTCATAATTATCTATCCTATGCTAAAATGATCCCCAAAGGAGAAAAATGCCTAAATATGGACAGATCACATAGGAACCAAAAGTAAAGTATTCAAATAATGCTCTAAGTGATAAATATAAAAGTTTACCAAAATCTGTGTAATGTTCAGCTTTCAAATTTAATGTTTAGACCAAAGTTTCTGCTGATTCTCCAATGTATAATAGTACATGTAGCCATTTTTTGATATGTAGTCATTTTTTTTGATAGTGTATTGTGTGCTATTATGGATAAGGGCTAAGTATTTTATACATATTCTTATGTCAAATTTTAATTCTTAGGACAGTCCTATTAAGTAAAGATTATTATTTTCAATTACAGGTGAGGACAGGGAGACACAGAAATTAAGCTATTTACCTGAGGTCACACCCCTGGTTAGTAGAAGAGCTCGGCTTTGAGCCTCCAGTAGCCAGGCTACAGACTATGGTCTTACCCACTACACTGCACAACACTTCACTGAAAAGAGACAGCTATACTGGAATGTACTAAAATTTTAAGGGTCATTATGGAACCCCTGGTTGAAAGGACTTTGTTATTGAGAGGTCAGTGATTTATAGAAAAATCTTTATATTTCATCTCTCTTCCCTTTGTGCATCTGGGAGATAAGGCAGAATTTTAATCTATGTTTTGTTCAGGAATGAGTATTGCTCACGTAAATACTATCAAGGAGAACCCTACTTTAAACTTTCTACCACATTTTTTCCAGGAACAAAGGCTTTCAAGGACAAACATTATCACAGATTGCTACTCAACAGTGAATGTCTCAAAAATCTGCACAGTTATATTTGAAAAGAAGCCAAATATGTGAAAAAAAAGTCCACTTCAAAAACTTAATGAAGGCAATTTGTCAACAATTTCACACATCATTTGCCCACAACCTTTGAATAGAAGGTTTCCTAATATACCCTTTCCCCTTGTGAACTTCTGGTCATATGAATTTTAGTGATTCATTCATCATCATCTTCCCCCAAAACTGAGATGGAGGGAGAATACATCCAAGATAAGAGAATTGTGAAAATATATTCTCTGCCTTCTTTTTTAACCCAGTGTCAGAGAAATGCACACAGAATAACATGAGTCTTTAAGATCAGAGGCTGATCTAAAACTTGCAGTGAATTTGTCATATAAAAGTTTAGAAAAACGTAATGCACCTAAGAATCCCTGGATCTTAGACTCCTAAAATTTCTGTAGCGTGAGAGAAAAGAGAGAATAGCACAGAATCAGTGATGGGTGAGTGAATATGACTTAACACAGAAAAATAAGCAAAGCTTCTTGGGGCACAGATTCTTTAAATAATTAACCAGAAACTCTTTGCAAAAGACCTACTTATCAAATAACTAACTTAAAACCATTACTGTTGATTGTCAGCATGCTTTTGTAACCAAAATGCCTGAGGGATAAGTTGATGGAAAGTAATTAATAAGACCAAGAATAAGGTTTACTGCATGTAACTGATACTGTTTGTAAATCTGGGGCTCATAAAGGATTGTACTAATTGACGGCGGAGACACAGATGTTTCTGCCATTTTAGTAAAGGGAAAAAGTGTAAGAACACACCATCCAACAGAGAAGCGGGTGCAAAACATGTGGAGCTGTAGTGATTACCACAGAAACAATTTTTAGTTATGTTTTTAATGTAAGGTACAATTTTCCTATTGCACACTTTGGGCAGCCCATGTGTGGGACTCAGGTGTGGCATCTACATTGACAACTAAACATAGTTTTAAAAAATTTGTACAAATCTAAGGGGTACAAGTGCAGTTTCATTACATGGATATATTGCATAGTGATGAAGCCTGGGCTTTTCATATATCCATTACCTGAATGCTGTACATTGTACCTATTAAGTAACTTATCATCCCTCAATCCCCCTTGCTCTTCTCACCCTTCCAGGTTTCCAATGTCTATCTTTTCACACTCTGTGTCCATGTGCACATATTATTTAACTTCCATTTATAAGTGAGAACATGTGGTATACGACTTTCTGTTTCTGAGCTGTTTAACTTAAGATAATGGCCTCCAGTTCCATCCATGTTGCCACAAAAGACAGAATTTCATTCTTTTTTATGGCTGAATAGTATTTTATGTTGTGTGTGCATGTATGTATATATACACACACCATATTTTGTTTATCAAATCAAGTGTTAATGAATACACATTTCTGTACGTGAACAATCATCACGCAGAGCAACACATCAAGAAGTCAGTCTCCTTTACAATAACTGCAAAAAATTACGTAGGAAAAAATATAACCATGGATTTTAAAGCTCTCTACAAGGAAAACTACAAAGCACTAATGAAAGAAATTGTAGGTGACACAGACAAATGAAAAAATCTTCCATGGTCATGGATCAGAAGAATTAATATCATTAAAATGACCACACTGCCCAAAGCAGTCTACAGATTTAATGCAATCTCTATCAAAATACCAATGGCATTTTTGATAAACTTAGAAAAAAAAAATCTTAAAATTCATGTGAAATAAAAAACAGCCCCAATAGCCAAAGCAATCCTAAGCAAAAAGCACAAAGCTTGAAGCATCATATTACCTGACTTCAAATTATACCACAAGGCTATAATAACCAAAGCAGTATGGTACTGGTATAAAAATAGACACATAGATCAAGAGAACAGAATAGAAAAACCAGAAATAAAGCCACATATCTAACCAACTAATCTTTCATAAAATTGACAAAAACATACTACACTGGGGAAAGGGTACCATTTGCAATAAATCGTGCTGGGAAAATTTGATTGCCATATGCAAAATAATGAAACTGGACCAGCTGTCTCTTATCATATACAAAAATCAATTCAAGATGAATTACTGACTTAAATGTAAGATCTGAAACTATAAAAATACTTGGAAAGTAGTTTGATAAAACAAGGCGAAATGTACATTTGACCTGGTATATTGGGGTTCTACAGAGAAACAGAACACATATATATATACACACATATATATGAGGAGGTTTATTATGGGAATTTGCTCACATGATTATGGAGACAGAGAAGTCTCCTAAATCTGCTAAATAACCAGGAAAGCTGGTAGCGTAATTCAGTCCAGGTCCAAAGCCCCACTGAGAACCAGGGAACATGCTGGTTGTAAGTCCCAGAGTGCAAATGCTGGAGATCCAGGAGCTCCAATGTTCAAGGGCAGGAGAATATGGATGTCTTAGCTGAAAAAGGGAGAGAGAATTTACCTTTCCTCTGCCTTTTTCTCCTATTTGGGCCCTCAACGAATTGGATAATGCCCATCCATGCAAGTGAGGGTGGGTCTTTTTTACTCTGTGTACTAATTCAAATTCTAATCACTTCCTGAAACACCCTCATAGACAGTACCAGAAATAATGTTTAATCAGCTATCCAAATATCCCTTAACTTAGTCAAGTTGACACATAATTAACCGTCATGGCCTGATAGCCTGATAATTCAACAAAAAGAATTATGACCGGTAAAAATAGGGGAATTGGTCAAAGGCTAGGAAACTGGTAGAAGACTTGGAAAAATGAAGGAATAAATCATCTAGATGATTTTCTTCCTTCAATCCATTTTCTCAGTATAAGGATGAATTGTGTTTTTGAAACTATTTGGATTATAATCATTCATAGCACTGGTGGTGTAATACATTTGGCATGTATTTGTATGTGTATGTGCTTCCATGCACAAATATTTATATCTATTCTTGTGAGTGCTTTTTCAGAATGAAATTTTTGAGCTACACTTATTACTCACCTGATTTTAGTTAATTTTACTAGGTATTTACTGAAATTATCAAAGATGTTAATGGAAGGATAATTTGGTAAAGGGCAAGTTGTTACTATTTACATTTAGATAGATGTCAGAAAACACACTGGTATATAGCAGACAAACCCTAGATAACTTCCTATGCTCATGCCCTGGATAATCTGCTCCTCTTACATGTGGGAGGGACCTGTTACTTGCTTCTAACCAACAGAATATGGCAAAGGTGATGGAATGTCACTCCCATGATTATGTTATGATATATACACATACACTTACACCACATTGCACCTGCTCATCACATGTGGGAGCTTGTGCCACACAGGAATTCTCATCTCAGAGTTATAATGCTTTGGTTTTAAGCAATGACCAATCATTGTTTCAAAATAAGATACATGGAACAATCTTGAAAAAGAAGAACAGAGTAGAAGGACTTACACTTTCTGACTTCAAAACTTACTACAAAGCAATAGTAATAATGATAGTGTGGTTCTGGCACACAGGTAGCCCTAGAGATCAATAAATTAGAAATAAGATTTCAGGAATAAACTCAAATATCTGGACAACTGATTTTCAGCAAATGTACCAAGATTATCCAATTGAGAAATATTGATCTTTACAACAGATGGTTTTGTAACAACTGGATAGCAACACACAGAAAAATAAAGTTGGACCCTTACCTCACACCACATACAAATATCAATTTAAAATGAATCAAAGACTTAAAAGAGCTAAAACTATAAAACTCTTGGAAGAAAACATAAGAGTAAATCTTCACAATTTTTGATTTGACAAAGGATTCTTGGATATGACACCAAAAGCATTAGTAACAAAAGAAAAAAATAGACAAGTTGGATTTCATGAAAGTTAAAAACTTTTGTGCTTTGTAGGACATCATCAAGAAAGTGAAATAAGGCCAGGAATAGTGGCTTACACCTGTAATCTCAGCACTTTGGGAGGCCAAGGTGGGAGGATCGCTTGAGCCCAGGAGTTCAAGGCAGCATAGGCTACATAGTGAGACCTTATCTCTAGTAAAAATAAAAAAATTAGCCAGATGTGGTGGGCGTATGCCTGTGGTCCCAGCTACTTGTGAGGCTGAATCAAGAGGATTGCTTGAGCCCAGGAGGCTGAAGCTTCAGTGAGCCATGATTGTGCCACTGCATTCCAGCCTTGGTGACAGAGTGAGACCCTGTCTCAAAAAACAAAAACAAACAAAAAGAGAAAGTGAAATGTCAATCCAAAGAATGGAGGCAAATATTTATAAATGATATCTCTCATAAGGAACTTGTATCCATTATAACTCAATAATAAAAAAGAACCTAATATCTGAATACACATTTCTCCAGAAGCTTTATACATGACCAATAATCACCTGAAAGATGTTTGAGATGGAACCTCTGCTTTCAAAATGGTGGCATAGAAGCTAGCTGGCTTCATTACTCCCACAAAGAAAACCAAAACCAAACATACAGCACTGACATTGTCACCAGGAAAATCCTAGGAAACAAATATGAGGATAAGACAGTATCTGGAGCCAAAGAAAAGTAAAAAAACTCTAAGCAGATGGTAAAAGAATCCGACTTGTATATCTGCAGTGCCCCTTCCCCCATTTGCCAAGCACCAAACACATGGAAAACCCTTTCACATTTTCTACACTGGCAAAAGAGTTAAACAACAAGCTTCTGCACTACCTTATTTCCCAGCAGGAAATCTGTCCCTGCTTCCAGCCGAGGGAAGGACTGGAAGTGTCAGAAGAAAGAAATATTTTTTTTTTTTTTTTTTTTTTTTTGAGACGGAGTCTCGCTCTGTCGCCCAGGCTGGAGTGCAATGGCGCAATCTCGGCTCACTGCAAGGTCCGCCTCCCGGGTTCATGCCATTCTCCTGCCTCAGCCTCTCCGAGTAGCTAGGACTACAGGCGCCCACCACCACGCCCGGCTAATTTTTTTTTTTTTTTTTGTATTTTTAGTAGAGACGGGGTTTCACCGTGGTCTCGATCTCCTGACCTTGTGATCCGCCCGCCTCGGCCTCCCAAAGTGCTGGGATTACAAGCGTGAGCCACCGCGCCCGGCAGAAAGAAATATTTCTGAGGACAGCCAGAGACAGAGGGGGTGGGTGGGACTACCATCCCCAGCCCTGGAAAGTGTTATGTAACTTGGCCAAAGGCAATGCCAAATGAGAGTGGCTGATGAGCAGCACCATGCTGTAAAAGGTTTGTTCCACTGGTCCCCTGGGCACCAACATCTAGCCAGCCTTTCACACTACTGGAATACCCTCTTTGGCACCTCTCTGATTCCAAACAGGTGGCAGTCTGTTTACTAGAAATAGGCAAACCCGGGCTTAAGGCACCATCTACTGCCAAAAAGGAGGCAGTGACCTAGAGTAAAAAAAAAAATAAAATCAACAGATTAATTACAAAGAATCTCTAAGCAAATGTATCCAGTAAAGACCAAAACAAGCCAAGCAGAGAAGACTGGAATAACTAACTAATTCTTCAATGCAAAAACATAGCCATACATCCACAAGAAACAACCACAGTTCCACAAAGGAACCATGACCTCCTCAAACAGACAAGCAAGGAACCTGTGATCAACCCTATGTGAAGTCCCTGAACAATAATTCAAAATAGCGCTTCTAAGGAAGCTCAGTGATTTCTAAGATAGCATAGAAAATTGATTCAGAAATTTATCAGAAACACTTAAAGAGATTGAAATAATTTTAGAACTGAGAAATACACTTGCTAATCTGAAAATTTTATTAGAGGCTCTCAACAGCAGAATGAATCAAACAGAGGAAAGAAGCAGTAAGCTCAAACACAGTCTATCTGAAAATACACAAAGGAGAAAAAGGAAGAAAGAATGGAAAGGAATCAACATTACCTATAAGGTAAAGAAAATTGCCTGAAAAGACCACACTTAGGAAATATTTGTGTTCAAGAGGGAGTTGAGCAAGAGCAGAAGGTAGAAAGTTTATTCAAAGAAATAATAATAGAAAATTTCCCAAAACTTGAGAAAGAGATAAACATGCAAGTACAGGAAGATTAGAGAACACAAGAAATGTGTAACCTAAATAAGACCACTCCAAGGCACATAATAATCAAACTCTCAAAGATCAAGGACAAAGAGGATTCTAAAAGCAAAAAGAGAAAAAGAAAAAAAAAGGAAATAACATCTTTAAAGGAACATCCCAAATTTTCTCTAGGAGGAACATACTTCCTAGAATGGGAAAACCATATACCAAGCCAGGAGAGAGGTAGTGAGCAATGAGATTTTCCAAAAGATATTGAAAAAAGATAGTTGTAGCTATGCGGCATCATTTCTGAGGGCTCTATTCTGTTCCATTGATCTATGTCTCTGTTGTGGTACCAGTACCATGCTGTTTTGGTTACTGTAGCCTTGTAGTATAGTTTAAAGTCAGGTAGCGTGATGCCTCCAGCTTTGTTCTTTTGGCTTAGGATTGACTTGGCGATGCGGGCTCTTTTTTGGTTCCATATGAACTTTAAAGTAGTTTTTTCCAATTCTGTGAAGAAAGTCATTGGTAGCTTGATGGGGATGGCATTGAATCTATAAATTACCTTGGGCAGTATGGCCATTTTGACGATATTGATTCTTCCAACCCATGAGCATGGAATGTTCTTCCATTTGTTTGTATCCTCTTTTATTTCATTGAGCAGTGGTTTGTAGTTCTCCTTGAAGAGGTCCTTCACATCCCTTGTAAGTTGGATTCCTAGGTATTTTATTCTCTTTGAAGCAATTGTGAATGGGAGTTCACTCATGATTTGGCTCTCTGTTTGTCTGTTATTGGTGTACAAGAATGCTTGTGATTTTTGTACATTAATTTTGTATCCTGAGACTTCGCTGAAGTTGCTAATCAGCTTAAGGAGATTTTGGGCTGAGACAGAATGGGAGAAAATTTTTGCAACCTACTCATCTGACAAAGGGCTAATATCCAGAATCTATAATGAACTCAAACAAATTTACAGGAAAAAAACAAACAACCCCATCAAAAAGTGGGCAGAGGACATGAACAGACACTTCTCAAAAGAAGACATTTATGCAGCCAGAAAACACATGAAGAAATGCTCATCATCACTGGCCATCAGAGAAATGCAAATCAAAACCACAGTGAGATACCATCTCACACCAGTTAGAATGGCCATCATTAAAAAATCAGGAAACAACAGGTGCTGGAGAGGATGTGGAGAAATAGGAACACTTTTACACTGTTGGTGGGACTGTAAACTAGTTCAACCATTGTGGAAGTCAGTGTGGCGATTCCTCAGGGATCTCGAACTAGAAATACCATTTGACCCAGCCATCCCATTACTGGGTATATACCCAAAGGACTATAAATCATGCTGCTATAAAGACACATGCACACGTATGTTTATTGCGGCACTATTCACAATAGCAAAGAGTTGGAACCAACCCAAATGTCCAACAACGATAGACTGGATTAAGAAAATGTGGCACATATACACCATGGAATACTATGCAGCCATAAAAAATGATGAGTTCGTGTCCTTTGTAGGGACATGGATGAAACTGGAAAACATCATTCTCAGTAAACTATCGCAAGGACAAAAAACCAAACACCGCATGTTCTCACTCATAGGTGGGAATTGAACAATGAGAACTCATGGACACAGGAAGGTGAACATCACACCCTGGGGACTGTTGTGGGGTGGGGGAGGGGGGAGGGACAGCATTAGGAGATACACCTAATGCTAAATGACGAGTTAGTGGGTGCAGGAAATCAACATGGCACATGGATACATATGTAACAAACCAAAACCCTGCCATTCATGAATACAGCAAAATTATCTTTCAAATATGAAGGATAGATAGTCTTTCCCAGACAAACAAAAGCAGAGATAATTCACCATCTTATAAGAAAGGCTAAAAGGAAATCTTGCATCTGAAAGAATAAAAAAACCTCTAACATGCAATAAGAAAACATCTGAAGGTATAAAAACCACTGGTAAAATTAAATACATGGATAAATCTAGGATACTCTAAGACCGTAATTATAGTGTGAAATCTTCTCATAAATCTAGTATGAAGACCAGTAGATAAGTCTATCAAAACCAATAATACCTATAGCAACCTGGTAAGAGAAAGGAAATATAAAATATGTAAATTGAGACAACATAAAGTCAAAATGTGGGGGAAGCGGGGTTAAAATGTAGAGGTTTCTTTTTTACATTCTTTGTTTCTATTCTTTTCTGTGTGATCTAAGATAAGTTGTCATCCTTTAAAATAACTTGTTATGTTTATAAGTTGTTTTTTGTCAGCCTCATGGTAATCACAATAGATCTATGATAGATTTGCTAAACATAAATGACAACAAATAAAAACATACCACTAGAGAAAATCACTTAACCACAGAGGAAGACAGTAAGAAAGTAGGAAGGGAAAAGAGGGGTTAAAAAGCAACCAGAAAATAATCAACAAAAATGTCAGTATTTCTCATTAATAATAATGCTGAATGCAAATTTGGACTCAATTCTCCAATGAAAAGGCATAGAGTGGCTGAATGGATAAAGAAAGACCTAACTATATACTGCCTGCAAGAAACCCACTTCATCTATAAGGAAAGGATACATATAGGCTGAAAGTGAAGAGGTAAAAAAACATATTCCATGTGACTGAAAACCAAGAAAGAGCAGGAGTAGTTATACTTAAATACAATGCACTATAAGTAAAAGACTGTAAAGAGACAAAGGAGAATACTGTATAATAATAAAGGAGTCAATTTACATTTATAACAATTATAAATATCTAGGTAGCAACATCAGAGCTCTCAAGTATATAAAGCAAACATTAATAGATCTAAAGAGAGTGATAGACTGCAATACAATAATACTAGGGAACTTTAACACCCCATTCTCAGTAATGCACAGAGCATCCAGACAGAAAATCAAGAAAGAAACTGTGAAGTTAAACTATATACTAGATTGAATAGGCCTAACTGACATTTACAGAACGCTTCCCTCAACTGCTGCAGAATACACGTTGTTTTCATCAGCACGTGGAACATTTTCCAAAACAAGTTATAGTTTAGGTTAGAAAACAAGTCTGTACAAGTTAAAAAATACAGAAATCATATTAATTATCTTCTCTGACTACAATGGAAGAAAACTAGAAATCAGTGACAAAAGGAACTTTGGAAAATACACAAACACATGGAAATTAAACATGTTCCTGAACAACAAATGAATCAATGAAGAAATTAAGAGGGAAATGTAAACATTTCTTAAAACAAACAAAAATGGAAAATACAACATACAGGATTTATGGGATATGGCAAAAACAGTACTGAGAAGAACATTTATAGCAGTAAATGCCTACATCAGAAAAGTAGAAAGACTTCAAATAAATAATCCAATGATAGACCTGAAGTAAATAGAAAAGCATGAACAAACTAAACCCAAAATTAGTAGAAAGAAAAAAGTAATAATATCAGAACAGAAATAAATAAAATGGAGATAAAAATAGATTACCAAAACAAAAAATTGATTTTCTGAAAAGATAAAGTTGACAAACCTTTAGCTAGACTAAGAAAAAAAGACAGAAAACCCAAATAAACAAAATCAAAAACAAAAATGGAGATATAAAAGAGACCACAGAGATACAAAAAAAATCCCTAGAGACTATTATGAACAACTACATACCAAGAAATAGGAAAACCCAGAAGAAATGGGTAAATTCCTGGACACGTACGACCTACCAAGATTGAAGCAAATGATGAAATAAAAAACCTCAACAAACCAATAATGAATAATGAGATCAAAGCCATAATAAAACGTCTCCCACCAAAGGAAATGCCAGGACTGGATAGCTTCACTGCAGAATTATAGCAAATATTTAAAGAAGAATTAACACCACTTTTCAAACTCTTCAAAAATATTTAAGAGGAGGGAATACTTCCAGACTCATTCTATGAGATCAGCACTACCCTGATAACAAAACCAGACAAGGACACAACCAAAAGAAAGAAAACTACAGGCCAATATCTCTGATGAATAGAGATGCAAAAATCCTCAGCAAAATACTAGCAAGAAGAATTCAACAGCACATTAAAAAGATCATTTACCATGATCAAGTGAGATTCATCCCAGGAATGAATGATAGTTCAACATATGCAAATCAATAAATGTGACATATTACATTAACAAAACCAAGAACAAAAAACATATGATCATTTCAATAGATATTGAAAAATTATTTGATAAAATTTAACATTACTTTATGATTAAAACCTTCAACAAACTAGATAAAGAAGGAACACACTTCAAACTAATAAAGGCCATCTATGAGAAACCCATAGCTAACATCATACTGAATGGGAAAAATTGAAAGCCTTTCCTTCAAGATATGGAACAAGACAAGTTACCCACTGTCATCACTTTTATTTAACATAATACTTGAAGTCCTTGGCAGAGCAATCAGAGTAGAGAAGGAAATAAAGGGCATTCAAATTGGTAAGGAAGAAGTCAAATTAGCTATGTTTGCTGATGACCTGATTTTATACTTAGACAAACATAAAGACTCCACCAATAACAGGTTAGTTAATTCCATAAAGGAATTCAGCAAAGGTGCAACATACAAAATCAACCTACAAAAATCAGTGGCATTTAAATCTGTGAAAAGCTAACACTCTGAAAAAAATGAAGATATTAATCCCATGTATAATAGCTACAAATAATATGAAATATCTAGGAATCAATTTAATCTAAGAAGAGGAAGCTTTGTAAAAGGTAAAGTATAAAACACCAATGAAAGAAATTGAAGAGAGGACACAAAAAAAATGAAAAGTATTTTATGCTGATGGATCAAAAATTAATGTTGTTAAATGAAAATTCTGCCCAAAACAACTTGCAGATTCAATGCAATCTCAATATAATACCAATGTCATTTTTCACAGAAATAAATAATCCTAAAATTTATATGGACCCACAAAAGTCCTCAAATATTCAAAGCAATTCTGAGCAAACAGAACAAAGCAGGGTACATCATACTCTTGACATAGACCAACTGGACAGAATAGAGAAGTTAAATATAAATCCATGCATTTACGGCCAATTCATTTTTAACAAAGGCACCAAAACATACAGTGAGGAAAGGATAGTCTCTTCAATAAGTGGTGCTGGGAAAACTGGTTAACCATATGCAGAAGAATGAAACTAGATCCCTATCTCTCACTGTATACCAAAATCAAATAAAAATGGATTAAAGACTTCAATCTAAAACTGGAAACTCTGAAACTACTAGCAGAAAACACTGAGACAATGGTCTAGGGCATTAGTCTGGGCAAAAAATTTTGTGTAAGACCTGAAAAACAAAGGTAAACAAAGCAAAAATGGACAAATGAAATTACATCAATTTGAAAAGCTTCTGTTCAGCAAAGGATATAGTGAACAAAGTGAAAAGACAACCTGCAAAGTGGGAGAAAGTATTTACAAACTATCCGTCTGATAAGGGATTAATAACCAGAATATATAAGGAACTCAAACAACTCAATAGCAAAAAAAAATTATTCAATTAAAAATGGGCAACTTGGCCGAATATATGTATTAGTCAGGGTTCTCTAGAGGGACAGGACTAACAGAATAGATGTATATATGAAAGGGAGTTTATTAAGAAGTATTGACTCACACAATCACAAGGTGAAGTCCCACAATAGGCCAGCTGCAAGCTGAGGAGCAAGGAGCCAGTCCGAATCCCAAACCTCAAAAGTAGGCAAGCTGAGAGTACAGCCTTCAGTCTGTGGCCGAAGGCCTGAGACCCCCTGGCAAACCACTGGTGTAGGTCTAAGAGTCCAAAAGCTGAAAAATCTGGAGTTCAGTGTTTGAGGGCGGGAAGCATTCAGCACAGGAGAAAGATGACACCTGAAGACTCAGCCAGTCTAGTCCTTCCACGTTCCTCTGCCTGCTTTTATCCTGGTTGCATTGGCACCTGATTATATGGTGCCCACCCAGATTGAGGATGGGTCTGCCTCTCCCAGTCCACTGATTCAAATGTTAATCTCCTTTGGCAACACCCTCACAGACAAGCCCAGGAACAATATTTTGAATCCTTCAGTCCAATCAAGTTGACAATATTAACTATCATAATGGATATCTCTTGAAAGAAAACACACAAATGACCGACATACAAATGACCATTGTATTAGAATGGACTAATACAATGATTAACATTATTTGGCTATTAGGGAAATGCAAATCAAAAATTATAGGAAAAAATGATCAACATCACTAATCATCAGAGAAATGCAAATCAAAACCATGATGAGGTATCATCTCACTGATTAAAATGGCTTTCATCAAAAAGGCATGCAATAATTGACATGCAATTCTGGTGAGGATGTGGAGAAAGGTGAACACATTGTCTGTTTTGGTGCAAAGGTAAATCATTTTTTTTTGTTTGAGATAGAGTCTTGCTCTGTCACCCAGGCTGGAGTGCCATGGCACGATCTCTACTCACTGTAACCTCTGCCTCCCAGGTTCAAGCAATTCTTGTGCCTCAGCCTCCCGAATAGCTGGGAATATAAGCGTGCACCACCATGATTGGCTAATTCTGATATTTTTAGTAGAGACAGGGTTTCACCATGTTGGCCAGGCTGGTCTCAAACTGCTGACCTCAAGTGATCCACCTGCCTTGGCCTCCCAAAGTGCTGGGATTACATGCATGAGTCACCATGCTCAGCCGAGAATGTAAATTAGTACAGCCACTATAGAAAAATCTAAGCAGTTTCCTCCAAAACTAAAAACAGAACTACCATATGATCTAACACTTCTACTACTGGGAGAAAAGGAAAATCAATATACCAAAGAGATATCTGTCCTTCTATGTTTATTGCAGCACTATTCACAATGGCTAAAATGGGATATCAAACTAAGTGCCCAAAAATGAATGAATGGATAAAGAAAATGCAGTACATATACACAGTGGAATGTTATTCAGCCCCAAAAGTTAAAATCCTGTCATTTGCAGCAATATGGACAGAACCGGAGGCTGTTAGGTTGTGAAGAAAGCCAGACACAGAAAGACAAATATTGCATGTGCTCACTCACATGTGGGAACTAAAAAAGTGGATCTAATGAAAATAGAAAGTAGATTGGTTACTGGAGAAGAGGAAGGGAATAAGGGAGGGGAAAATACAAAGTATGATTAATGGGTGCAAGTATACAGTTTGATATTAGAAATGATATGTTTAATAGATCATTATGGTGACTATAGTTTACAATATCTATTGTATAGTTCAAAATGGCTAGAAGAGAATCATTTGACTATTTCTAGCAGAAAGAAATATTTAAGATGGTAGATATCCTAATTACACTGACTTGATTTTTACAAATTATGTAGATGCATCAAATTATCAGATGTACCCAGAAAAAGAAAAGAAAAGATAATTGATATGGTTTGCTCTGTGTCCCCACCCAAATGTCATCTGGAATTGTAATCCCCACATGTTGAGGGAGGGACCGGGTGGGAGGTGATTGGATCATGGGGGCAGTTTCCCACATTTGTTCTCATGATAGTGAGGAAGTTCTCATGACAGCTGATGGTTTTAAAGTGTGGTAATTCCTTTCTTTCTCTCTCTCTCCTGCCAACATGTAAGACATACCTTGCTTCCCCTTTACCTTCCATCATGACTGTAAGTTTCCTGAGGCCTCCCCAGCCATGTAGAACTGTGGGTCAATTAAACCTCTTTTCTTTATAAATTACCCAGTCTCAGATAGTATTATTATAGCTGTGTGAGAATGGACTAATACAATGATTAACATTATTTGGCTATTAGGGAAATGCAAATCAAAACCACAATGAGATACTACTTTACATCTAGAAGAATGGCTAAAATTAAAAAAAGGGATAATGTGTTGACAGGGGTGTGGCAAAATTAGAAGCCTCATCACTTTTGGTGGGAATACAAAATGATGCATCCATTAGGTTGGTGCAAAAGCAATTGCTGTTTTTGCAATTACTTTCAATGAAAAAATGGCAATTACTTTTGAACTAACCTAACACTTTGGAAAACAATCTTGCTGTTTTCAAAAGGTTAAAGATAGTTACCATATGACCTATTAATTTCACTTCTAGGTATATACCCAAAAGAAATAAAAATTTATGCCCACACAAAGAGTTGTGCATAAATGTTTAGAGCATCATTGTTTATTGTAACCAAAATGTAGAAAAATCTTAAAGTCCACAAACTGATAAATGGATAAACAAAATATAGTATATTCATACAATGGAATATTATTCAATCTTAATATGTAATGAAGTATGGACACATGCTACGACATGGATGACCTAAGTGAAAGAAGCCAGTGACAACAGACCACATGTTATATAATTCAGTTCATACGATATTTCTAGAAGAGAGAAATCTATATATAGTTAAAGTAGATTAGTGGTTGCTTAGGGCTGGAAGAATGCATGGGGTAAGAGGAAAGGAATACTTAAGGTTATAGGATTTCTTCTTTAGGTGAAGAAAATATTTGAAAATTGACTCAGAGAATGCTTACACATATCTGTGAACATACTAATGACTATTCAATTGTATAATTTAAAAGGATGAATGTATGCCTTGTGAATTATATCTCAATAAATCTGTCTTAAATGTGACATAATGAGTAAGATTCATACAGAAAGTATAAGTGAAGACAAGACACATTTGAGACACTATTCAATTATATCTCAAGATGAGTGACTTTTGGTATTACACAAAGAGGTAAATTTGACTAGCTAATCACCAAGTGTAGGGCACTCAACTTAACTTGAGGATAATAAAATCAGATGGTGATAGATCACATTAAAAAGGTTATTGCCAGGAAATTTTTCAACCACAGCCTCTGTAATCAGTGACCCATTTTCAGGATGAATAAGGTGACACAACACTTGAGTTGGCAAAGAGTGGTCATCAAGATGTGAGACGCAGCTAAGATAATTTCAATTATTTTGAGTGGTCATTCACAATCAAGAAACCTTTTTTTCCTCCCTGTGGTATTAATTTATACTCGATATAGTATCTTGACCAAAAATTTAAATTTTTTTCCAAGACACACATGGATTGCATTGGCATTTACTACTGTTTTTCTAGACTCAGGGAAAAATATGAAAACCTAAGACATAAGAGAATTGAAATAGCATGATCTACATGGTGACATAGTTAGGGGTGGGTTTATATTTCTTTATAAACACAAAATGGTTTCAGAAGAAGATTATGGTCAATATTAAAATATCAGCTATGGAGGAAAATTTGAAAGATTTTTACTTCTGTGGTTATATCTGTCAGTTTGTGTAGTCTGTTCATTGATGAGAGCACTCAGAACTGGTAATGTATTAGTACTAGCTCTTAAGACTTCTACTATTCTCATGGCTATTTGATACTGTTTGGTTAAGCATTACTCTAATATCTTCAGATGAAAAGTCAGTGGTAGGAAACATGAATTTTGTTTATAGTAACATTCTACCACAGGCCTGGAAGTCACTATTGTTTGACAATCTAAAAAGTATCATCAAGCAGACAAGTTTAGCGTCATTTGTCCTTTTTCTATCTGGTCTGAAGAGGCTCACCAACGATTGTCTTTGCTGGAGAAACAAGGAAATTTGAAAAACATACGATAATTTGAAGGTATTTTTATTGTTGTGTTTGTTCTTGTTTTGAGTATTTACATTATGTTTTGGGCAATTTTTTGCATAAGTACAAGTAGCATTGCACTAAAATTTGGGTGTATTCCTAAATCTTTCTAGAGTTCATTACTCACTCTACTCTTGATTCAATCTAGAAAGTTTTCTTGAAGCATTGGAAAATTCTGAATAGAAGTTGCTGATTTTGAACTGCCTCTTCAAAAGTAACATTGTTTTATTTATTTATTTTTAATTTTTAAAATGTTGTGGTTACATAGTAGGTATATGTATTTATGGGGTACATGAATTGTTTTGATATAGCCAGTACTGTGAAATAAGCACATCATAGGGACTGGGTTCTCCATTGCTCAAGCATTTATCCTTTGAGTTACAAGCAATCCAATTATACTCTTTAAGTTGTTTTTAAATGTATGCTATTGTGCTATCAAATAGTAGGTCTTATTAATCCTTTCTAACTATTTTTTGTATCCATTAACTATTCCCACTTCCCCCCACCACCCATTTCATCCCTGGAAAGCCTTCCCAAGAAGGTTGGGTACAAACAAGCCCAGACAGTGAAGACAACTGTAAATACCTAACTCTTCAATACCTAGACACTGAAGAACATTTACTAGCATCAACACCATCCAGAAAAACATAACCTCACCAAACGAACTAAATAAGCCACCAGGGACCAATCATTCAGAAACAGAGATGTGTGAGATTTCAGACAGAATTCGAAATACCTGTGTGAAGAAAACGCAAAGAAATTCAAGATAACACAGAGAAGAAATTCAGAATCCTATCTGATATGGTTTAGCTCTATGTCCCCACCCAAATCTCATCTTGAATTGTACTCCCATAATTCCCATGTGTAATGGGAGAAGCCCCAGTGGGAGATAATTGAATCATGATGGTGGTTTCCCCCATACTGTTCTTATGATAATAAATAAGTCTCCTGAGATCTGATGGTTTTATCAGGGGTTTCCACTTTTGCATCTTTCCCATTCTGTCTTTGCCTGCTGCCATCCATGTAAGACGGAACTTGCTCCTCCTTGTGTTCTGCCATGATTGTGAGGCTTCCCCAGTCACATGGAACTGTAAATCCAATTAAACCTCTTTCTTTTGTAAATTGCCCAGTCTCAGATATGGGCTTTTCCCTTTTGCTCAACACTGCTCTCTGCCCTGTGAAGAAGACCATGTTTGCTTCCCCTTCCATCATAACCGTAAGTTTCCTGAGGCCTCCCCAGCCATGCAGAACTGTGAATCAATTAAACCTCTTTCCTTTATAAATTACCTAGCTTTGGGTATTTCTTCATAGCAGCATGAGAACGGACTGATACAGGCCCCAATACAATACTAGCTGGAGACTTTGCATCTCCACTTTCAGCATTGGATAGATATTCCAGACAGAAAATCAAAAAAGAAACATTGAACTTAAACTCCAAGTAAACAATCAAACAATGCACCTTAAAAAGCTAGAAAAGCAGTAGCAAATCAAACCCGAAATTAGTAGAAGAAAAGAAATAATAAAGATCAGACAAGAAATAAATCAAATTGAAATGAAAAAAACAAGAAAAAAATCAGTAAAACAAAAAGTTAATTCTTTGAAAACTTAAAATTGACAAACCTTTAGTCAGTCTAACTAAGAAGTTGGAAGATCCAAATAAATAAAATCAGAAATGGAAAATAAAACTTTACAACTAATACTAAAGATATTTAAAATGTCATTAGAGGCTACTATGAGCAACTATATGCCAATAAATTGGAAAACCTAGAAGAAATGGACAAATCCCCAGACACATACAACTTACCAAGATTGAACCATGAAGAAGTCCAAAACCTGAAAAGACCAATAACAAGTAACGAGATCAAAGTTGTAATAAAAAGTTTCCTGCTAAAGGAAAGCCCGGGACCAGAAGGCTTCACTGCTAAATTATACCAAACATTTTAAGAAGAACTAATACTAGTCCTACTCAAACTATTCTGAAAAATAGAAGAGGAAGGAATACTTTCAAGCTCATTCAACAAGGCTGGTATTACCCTAATACCAAAAATGAGACAAAAACACATCAAAAAAAGAAAACTATATGCCAATGTCTCTGATGAATATTAATACAAAATACTAGTAAACTGAATTTAACAATATATTAGAAAGATCATTCATCATGACTAAGTAGAATTTATCCCTGGAATGCAAGGATGATTCAACATATGCAAATCAATCAATGTGATACATCATATCAACAGAATGAAGGATAAAAACCATATGATCATTTTAATTGACACTGAAAAAGCATTTGATAAAAGCCAATATCCCTTCATGATAAAAACTCTCAAAGAAAATGTGGTACGTATACACCATGGAATACTATGCAGCCATAAAAAGGAATGAGGTAATATCCTTTGGAGGAACATGGATGGAGCTCAAAGCCATTTTCTTCAGCAAACTGATGCAGGAACAGAAAACCAGACATCACATGTTCTCACTTAGAAGTGGGAGCTGAACAATGAGAACACATGGACACAGGGAGGGGAACAACACACATTAGGGTCTGTTGGGAGTGGTTAGGGGGAGGGGGAGGGAGAGCATCAGGAAAAATAGCTAATGCATATGGGGCTTAATACCTAGGTAATTGAGTTGATAGGTGCCACAAACCACCATGGCACACATTTACCTGTGTAACAAACCTGCACATCCTGCACATGTATCCTGGAACTTAAAATAAATTATTTAAAAAAAGAAGGAACATGACTCAACATAATAACAGCTATATATGACAGACTCACAGCTAGTATCTCATTGAATGCAGAACAACTAAAAGTCTTTCCTCTAAGATCTGGAACATGACAAAAATGCCACTTTCACCACTGTTATTGAACATAGTACAGGAAGTCCTAGCTAGAGAAATCAGAGAATGGAAAGATATTAAGGGCATCCAAATTGGAATGGAAGAAGTCAAATTATCATTATTTGCATATGATATAATCTTGTATTTGGAAAAACCTAAAGACTCCACACACACAAACAAAACTGTGAGAACTGATAACCAAATTCAGTAAAGTTGAGGGATACAAAACCAACATGCAAAAATCAGTAGCATTTCTATATGACAACAGTGAACAATGTGAAAAAAATAAAAAAGTAATCCCATTTACAATAGCCACACACAAAATTGAATACCTAAGAATTAGTTTAACCAAACAAGTGAAAGATCTTTGTAAGGAAAACTATAAAACACTGATGAAAGAAATTAAAGAGGACACCAAAAAAAAAAAAAAAAGAAAAAAAAGAAAAAGAAAAAATATTCCATGTTCAGGGATTGGAAGAATCGATATTGGTAAAATGTCCATACTACCCAAAGCAATCTACAGATCCAGTGTGATCCCTACCAAAATACCAATGACATTCTTCACAGAAATAGAAAAAACAATCCTAAAACTTACATGGAACCACAAATGACCCAGAATAGCCAAAGTTACTCTAAACAAAAAGAACGAAACTGGAGAAATCACATTACTTAAAATTATGCTACAGAGCTATAGTAACCAAAACAACATGGCACTGGCATAAAAATAGACATATAGACCAACAGACCAGAATAGAGAATACAGAACCAAATCCACACATTTGTAGTGAACTTTTTTTTGACAAAGGTGCCACAAACATACAGTGGGGAAAAGACAGGTCTTCAATAAATGATGCCAGGAAAATAGGATATCCAAATGCAGAAGAATGAAACTGGACCACTATCTGTAACCATATACAAAAATCAGATCAAAATGGATTAAGGACTTAAATCTATAACCTCAAACCGTGAAACTACTACAAGAAAATTTTGGGGAGAATCTCCAGGACATTGGTCTAGGCAAAAATTTATTGAGCAATACCCCACAAGCACAGACAACCAAAACAAATATGAGCAATTGTCATCACATCAAATTAAAAGTTTCTGCAAAGCAAAGGATACAATCGACAAAGTGAAGAGACAACTCACAGAATGGGAGAAAAATATCTTCAAACTACCCATCTGACAGGACAGTAATAACCAGAATAAATAAGGAACTCAAACAACTCCACAGGGAAAAAGCTAATAATCCAATTAAAAGATGGGCAAAATATTTGAACAGACATTTCATAAAAGAAGACATACAAATGGTAAACAGAGACATAAACAGTTACTGAATATCACTGGTCATCAGAGAAATGCAAATCAAAACTACAATGAAATATCATTTCAACCCAGTTAAAATGGTTTATATCTAAAGACAGGCAATAACAAGTTCTGATAAGGATATGGAGAAAAGGGAACCCTTGTGCACTGTTGGCAAGAATGTAAATTAGTCAAACCACTGAGGAGAACAGTTTGGAGGTTCTTCAAAAAGTAAAAATTCAGCTACCATATGATCTAGCAATCTCACTGCTGATTATATACCCAAAAGAAAAGAAATCAGTATATTGAAGAGATATCTGTGCTCTTATATTTGTTACAATACTGTTTACAATAGCTAAGATTTGGAAGCAACCTAACTGTCCAACCACAGATGAATGGATAAAGAAAACGTGGTACATATACACAATAGAGTACTATTCAGCCATAAGAAAGATGAGAATCAGTAATTTGGAACAATATGGATGGAATTGGAGATCATTATGTTATGTGAAATAAGCCAGGCACAGAAATACAAACATTACATGTTCTCACTTATTTGTGGGATTGAAAAATCAAAACAATTTCATGGATGAAAATAGAGAGTAGAAAGATAGTTACCAGAGGCTGAGAAGAGTAGTGGGAGGCTCAGGGAGAGGCTGGGATGGTTAATGAGTACAAAAAAATAATTAGAAAGAATGAATAAGACCTGTTATTGGATAGCACAACAGGGTAACTAAAGTCAATAATAATTGTACATTTAAAAATAACTAAGAGTGTAATTGGATTATCCGTAACACAAAAAGCATAAATACTTGAGGAGATGAATACCCCATTCTCAATAGATGCACTTGTATGTGAATAAGAGCACTGTTCACAATAGCAAAGACATGAGATCAACCTGGGTGTCCACTAATGGTGGAGTGGATAAAGAAGACCTGGAACATACACACGATGGAATCCTATACAGCCATAAAAAGAAATAAAATCAGCCGGGCGCGGTGGCTCACGCCTGTAATCCCAGCACTTTTGGACGCCGAGGCGGGCGGATCACCAGGTCAGGAGATCGAGACCATCCTGGCTAACACAGTGAAACCCCGTCTCTACTAAAAAAATACAAAAAATTAGCCGGGCGAGGTGGCGGGCGCCTGTAGTCCCAGCTACTCGGGAGACTGAGGCAGGACAATGGCGTGAACCCCAGGGGGCGGAGCCTGCAGTGAGCCGAGATCGCGCCATTGCACTCCAGCCTGGGCGACAGCGAGACTCTGTCTCAAAAAAAAAAAAAAAAAAAAAAAAAAAAAAAAAAAAAAGAAATAAAATCATGTTCTTGCAGCAACGTGGATGCAGTTGGAGGCCATAATCCTAAACTAATTAATGTAGGAACAGAAAACCACATATCACATGTTATCTCTTATAAGTGGGATCTAAACAATGGGTACTAATGGCAATAAGGATGGCAACAATAGACACTGGGGAATACTAGATGGGGAAGGGGTGTAAGTGTTGAAAAACTAACTGTTGAGTTTTATGTTCAGTGCCTGGTGATGGGCTCAATCGTGCCCCAAACCTCAGCATCAAGCAATACACCTAGGTAATAAGACTGCACATGTAACCCCTGAATCTACAATAGAAGTTGAAATTATAAAGAAAATAAATTGAATTAAAATTAAAAAGTTATTTAAAAAATGAAATTGTGGCTCATTGTTTATTTTGCTTTTCAGTGTTTATGAATGAGGATTTTAAAGTTTATGGGTGTTTTCCCCTTGTTTATAAGTCATTTAAGTTTTTATATAAATTTTCAGTATTCTCTGCCCATTTGTCTGTTGGATGACTAGTCATTTCTCGCTGATTTGTAGTCATATTTAAAATGATTAGCTCTTTTTCTGCCAGATGTGTCATAATATTTTCCCACTTTTGCATATCTTTTCACTCTGTTTTTAATTTTACTGCAGTAGAGTTATTTAATACTTCTTTCTATAGTTTTTAGGATTTTGTCACTTTAAGAAAGGTATTTCTCATGCCAAAACTGGAAAAATATTTAACCGTCTTTTCTTCTAATAGTTTATTTCACATGTAATTTATTTTTGTTGTAAAGAGTGAAGAAGCAAGCCCAATAACATTTTCTTTCTTTCTTGTTATTTTTTGCTTTTATGATAGAGTCTTGCTCTGTCACCCAGGCTGTAGTGCAGTGGTTTGATCTTGGCTCACTGCAACCTCCACCTCCTGGGTTCAAGGGATTCTCCTGCCTCAGCCTCCTAAGTAGCTGGGACTACAGATGTAAGCCACCATGCCTGGCTAATTTTTGTATTTTTTTAAATAGAGATGGGGTTTCACCATCTTGGCCAGGCTGGTCTCAAACTCCTGACCTCAGGTGATCCACCCACCTCGGCCTCCCAAAGTGCTGGGATTACAGGCACGAGCCACCGCATCCGGCCAACATTTTCTTATTTATTGAGTATTCCATCTATTCATCACGTAAATTGAATACCATATTTGTCACATGCTAAATTATTATATGATTCTATTTCTTTCATATACTCTTCTATTTGCTAATAATTCTACTTCTTTGGGTGTTCTTCCCTTTGCTGAGTTTAATGACTCATTACACTAACAGACTAAAATATTTGGCAATTCTTAGTTATATGCCTTATTTTTGAGATTCTCTCCACCCTCTCTATGGATATGCTTGGGAACTGCTGCCAGCATTTGTTGTGGGATGAGTAACTCCTACAACATTTCTGCTTGGTTGTGCCAGTTCCTTGTCCCTGAGGGAAATCCCTCAACCAGCAGGAGACTGGAGTCATTGGCCAAATTCACATGCCTCTCCTCATAAGCGACTCAGGAGGTATTTTATACAGTTGTCTTGAAATGTCAGTGAAATCAAATCCCCACTGCCTACAATGATGACCTGAACAATGTACCCTTTGGTCAAGTTTTCATCCTTCCCTATTTCATTATCCCTTCACTCTCACTCCTGATTCCGGGGATTACCTTCCAAATAAATTACCTGCTAATAACTCCTTGTCTCAAGCTCTGTTATAGGGGAACTCGAAATCAGACAGTACTGTTTACAATTGCAAGTATCATACAGTTAACATTGCGGAAAGCAACATTAATAAATAGACAGTCACATTCTATACCTTGTGGAGAATATTCTACTTTTTTTTTTTTAATGGCAGCACTTTTATTTTTCCTTACATGATGATGTGTTGCTGGGGCCTAATGTTCTCACGTAACAGTAGAAAACCAAAATTTGTTGTCATCTCTTTAAAGAATCGAGAATTGTGTACAAAAAAAAAAAAACACCTTATGTAAATTAAAGGATGAATACATTTACAGGTACAGTGCAAACTGCTTCCAACTCAAGGCAAGTAACAGGCCACAGTTCTGGCAGGAAAATGTCAGCTAAGAAAGGAAACTGGGCCCTATTGCTTGGACTTTTCCAACCCTGACAGACCGGCAGGACAGAAGCCACTGGCTCAGGAGCCCTTGGCAGTCTCTAGAGAAATCCCAGATCACTCAGCCCTGACACATTAATACCCTACACAGATCAGAGCCTGCTGGCCACGCAGACTCACCAAGACACAGACTTGTCTTCCACAAACACGTTCTTACCTCAGCCACGAAGTGACCAAGCCACATGTACTAAGGGTTGAAATCAAAGATATGAACTCATCATGATGAGTTCATGTCCTTTGTAGGGACATGGATGAAACTGGAAAACATCATTCTCAGTAAACTATCGCAAGGACAAAAAACCAAACACCGCATGTTCTCACTCACAGGTGGGAATTGAACAATGAGAACTCATGGACACAGGAAGGGGAGCATCACACTCCGGGGACTCTCGTGGGGTGGGGGGAGGGGGGAGGGGGAGGGACAGCATTAGGAGATATACCTAATGCTAAATGACGAGTTAATGGGTGCAGCAAACCAACATGGCACATGGATACATATGTAACACACCTGCACATTGTGCACATGTACCCTAAAACCTAAAGGATAATAATTAAAAAAAAAGAAATCAAAGATATGTACAGGGTATTAAACAAATACCAAGGGGAACAGTAAACTTGAATACCAGGTCAAAATCAGCATCAAGTTCTACAATCCACTGCTGATAGCAAATAAGAGCTTCAAGGACAAATTTCTTTTAGAAGGCTTATTCCAGTTTTGCGAGGCTAGCATGAGGTGTACGCATTTGCCAGGGGCAAATTTATACTTTTGAATTAACCCATGCAGCAAATGCTACGAATCGCTCGCTGTCCATTTAGAAGCATTTGTGGTGGACGATGGGGGCGTGGGGGTACTGACTTGTCATACTCCTGCTTGCTAATCCACATCTGCTGGAAAGGTGGACAGTGAGGCCAGGATGGAGCTGCCGATTCACACCGAGTACTTGCACTCTGGAGGTGCGATGATCTTGATCCTCATGGTGCTGGGTGCCAGGGCGATGATCTCCTTCTGCATACTATGGGCAATACCCACGTACACTGTGGTGCTGCTGGACAGCACCATGTTGGCATACACGTCTTGCGGATGTCCATGTCGCACTTCATGATGGAGTTGAAGGTGGTCTCCTGATGCAGCAAGATTCCCTGCCCAGGAAGGAAGGCTGGAACAGCACCTCCAGACACTGGAACTGCTCGGTGCCAATGGTGATGACCTGGCTATCAGGCAGCTTGTAGCTCTTCTCCAAGGAGGAGGAGTATGCGGTGGTGGCCATATCCTGCTCTAAGTCCAGGTTGCAGTAGCACAGCTTCTACTTGCTGTCATACATGATATCCCCCTTGGCGGTGGTGGCAAAGCTGTAGCCGTGCTTGGTGAGGATCTTCATGAGGTAGTGGGTCAGGTCTCGGCCAGCTAGGTCCAGAGGCAGGATGGCATGGGGAACAGCATAGCCCTTGTAGATGAGCACCGTGTGGGTGACCCCATCTCCAGAGTTCCTGACAATGCCAGTGGCGTGCCTGGAGGTGTAGAGGGACAGCACCGGCCTGGATGGCCACGTACATGGCTGGGGTGTTGAAGGTCTCAGACATGATCTGGGTCATCTTCTCTGTTGGCCTTGGGGTTCAGAGGGGCCTCAGTCAGCAGCACCGTGTGCTCCTCCGGGGCCATGCACAGCTCCTTGTAGAAGGTGTGGGGCCAGCTCTTCTCCATGTCGTCCCAGTTAGTGACGATGCCATGCTCAATGGGCTACTTCAGGGTCAGGATGCTGCGCTTGCTCTGGGCTTTGTCACTCACGTAGGAGTCCTTCTCGCCCATGCCCACCATCACGTGCTGGTATCGGGGGCGCCAGACGATGGAGGGGAAAACAGCTCCCCCAGCAAAGCCAGCTTTGCACATGCTAGAGCCCTTGTCAATGAGGAGTGCGGCGATCTCTTCTTCCGTTGCGACAGGCAGTGGAGCTGGGCTTGGAGCGGCAGGGGGACATGGTGTGTGGGGTGGCGGCAGCGAGTCATATTTTGCTTTTTATCAACAGAAACAATGTAAGATCCTGCTAAGAAGGAGGATCTTATTGTGCTTGGTTGTGCCAGTACCTTTTTGTCTGGCGTGGATGGTCTCCATCTTCTATGGGTATCCTCAGACATGTCGACATTGCTCGAATTCTCTGGATCTAGTGCCCTAGTAACTGCTCTAGAATCCTTGTGTCTACCATAACGTTAGATATAAGCTAAAGATAGGGGAGGAGAGGGACAAGGGCCAGACTTCTCAGCTGCTCCTGTGGTTTACCAAAACCATCGCACAGAGAATTGCTGTCTTTTCCCTTCCTACTCTTTGTCCCTCCCACCTCTGGGCTTAGCGCTATGGAAGCCCCCTGACCTTTAGCATATGCTATTGGCTTTGGTGCTGTCACACTTGTCTATCTCTGTTGATCAAAGATTCCTCCAAAATTGGATCTATTTTTTTTAATTTAGATTCAATGAGGGGTACATGTACATGTCTTTTACAAGGGTGTATGTGGTAATTGGGCTTCTAGTGTACCCATTACCCAAATATTGAACATTTTATTCAACAGATAATCTTTCAATCCTCAACCTCCTCCCTCCCTACATCTTTTGGTGTCTCTAGTGTCTATTATTTTCATTTTTATGTCCATATATACTCATTGTTCAGCTCCCACGTATAAATGAGAACATGCAATATTTGATTTTCTGCTTCTGAATTAGTTCACTTAGGATAATGGACACCAGCTCCATCTATGTTGCTGCAAAACACTGATTTCATTCTTTTTTATGGCTGCATAAACAAAGGATCTCTTTTCTGTCATTCCTAAATTTGTATTGAAATGGCAAGCAGGCATGGGCAGTCGATGTGCTGTTTTGACTCAAACTGTGCCTTCTTAGCAGGATCTTACACTGTTTCCACTGATAAAAAGTATAATATTCCACATGAAGCATGATCTGGGACTTTCCATTTATAAATGTTGCTTTCGGCAACATTAACTGTTCAATATTTGCAATTTTAGAGTGTACTGTTTAGAGTGTACTGAGTCCTCCTTTAGCAGAGTCTGAGACAAGGTGTTATGAGCAGATAATTTATGTGAAAGGTAATCCAAGGAATCAGGAATGAGGGAGAGGGGAGAATGAAATAGGGAAAGAGGAAAAGTTGACAAAATGGCACATTATTTAGGTTATCACTATAGGCAGTTGAGGTTCGGTTTCACTGATATTTCAAGAGAAATGTATAAAATAATTTCCAAGTTGTTTATCTGAATCAGGGAGGCATGCATATTTGCCCAGTGACTCCAGTCTCCTGTTGGTTGAGGGATTTCCCCCATGACTTTAATCCAACTCATATTTGTGTGCCAGCTGGCTGAGCAGGCTCCTGCAGTGTCAGAGAAAAAATGATATCTCCAAAGAAAAGATGACCAGGTTCATGGGCAAGAAAAGATATCCTGCGCATGCTTGAGGTTGGTCATCAGCAGCATGAAGTTATCCACGTTGAAATAAAACTATCCATCGCACCTGCTACTGAAATCAGAGTTCAACCAAACAGACTGATAGCAGCTCTGGAGACATCTGAGAAAAGTTCATGGTAATCTTAGCAAAGTGTTCTGTGGAAAATAAATTATAGAACACACCTAGAATGGTCATTGCCTTTCCACAACTTCTATGAGTACTGTGCTAAATTCAAATGTGACCCTCTAACAATGTACACGTGGTACCACCTTAACCTCTGCAGCAAGAGCAGGGTTTGATATATCTCAAAACATATGAATGAATATGATCTGAATCATACTAGAACTCTCTACATATAGCATGTTCCTCAGAAGCTGATTTAGTGTGACTATGGTATCTAATTATATAGTCTTTTTAACATTTTTTAAATTTTTTTTTATTTTTGAGACAGAGTCTTGCTCTGTTCCCCAGGCTGGAGTGCAGTGGCACGATCTCGGCTCACTGCAAGCTCCACCTCCCGAGTTCATGCCATTCTCTGCCACAGCCTCCCTAGTAGCTGGGACTACAGGTGCCTGCCACCACGCCCGGCTAAATTTTTGTATTTTTTAGTAGAGACAGGGTTTCACCGTGTTAGCCAGGATGGTCTCAATCTCCTGACCTCGTGATCCCCCTGCCTCAGCCTCCCAAAGTGCTGGGATTACAGGCGTGAGCCACTGCACCTGGCCATATAGTCTTATTATTTATAAAAGAATGGTAAATATGTGGCATGCATTTCCCACAGTCTTGCTGTGCTATACATCTATTGCCAGAGAATAGATGTATAACCACTCGGCTAGGGTATACTTGCCCCGTGGAGTCCAAGAAGAGACCTCAGCATGCTTCTCAACACTGTACTCCAAGTTGGTGCTTGAATTACGGTTTATTGTCAATTTAGTATAATATCATTTCTTATTTTATTATAATAATCAAATTTACTCAATCCCAAGTGCTTCATTCAAAACTCCACAAGCACTAGAACATCCAATAAATTGCCCAAATTCATATGTTGACAGCAGTGTTAAGTAATAAAACTAAGTTGATCCTTACCATGCATTAGTCCTAGTTACAGACCTTAGATCTCTCAACAAAACAAAGACTAATAATGCTGGTAAATCTTGTGTTTACACTAATGCTACAAGTTCATAAGATTGAAATAGAGCTTGAGAGCCCAAATTGTAGTACAAACAATCCTCACTTTACACAGTTCATTGGAACTGTATCCTCACTTTGCACAATTCTATGGTCCCTGAGATTGAATCTTCATTAACAGCGAACCATGCAAAGAAAAGACATAATTCTGATGTGCACGCATTTCAGTTAACAGAGTACTGGGCAAAGGAAGGACTTCCTGTGTATAATTTAATTCACATAACAGCATAATTATCTGGATCCTTGTCGTTCATGCTTTCAGCTTCAATATAGGAAGTCTTGCAGCACATGAAATTTAGGACCAGGTTTACTGATGGGTATTGCACTCTATAATAGGTCTGCCATCATTTATTTAAGCATAGGTTCTCTTCAAATTGTTGGGGACAGGACATACTCCACTGCCTGCAAAAGCACTTGAATGATTTGTACCAGCTGTTATTTTTATCTCTTTAAATATAAGATCCCATTCTTATTGCCAGAATATCTTGGTTCAAAGTATTAGCCAAAACAGGCAAAATAAAAGCATGCCTTGAACAGCAGTCCAGTATTGGGATACCAGCTATTTTGCTCTAACACCATTCTAAAGTGTACAGCATTCAATCAGCAAATCTTAAAAAAAGAACATCATTCAATTATCTTTAATGACATTAATATAATATTTCTGTAGTTAATAACAGGTATATTTCGTGACAGAAGCTGCAGTTCAAAAAACTTTAAGCTTTGCGAATAAGCTTGGGGACTTGTAGAATTAGAACAAAAGGAGTAGTTATTTTTAAGTATGTTTATCAAAACATTGCTATTGAGTTTCAGTTTCTGCTCCTGTCTGTTGTCTGTGGCATTGCTAATTGCCATTTTTACTTGCCAGTACCATTCTCCCAGCTTTCAAAAATGTCCAGTCCCCATATATGATGCCTACAAGTACAACCCATTCTGTTGTAAATATAAAATTATCAATGATTTTAGAACTGGAAGGATCCATTTAAAAAGTCAACTAGTCCAGTTTTCTCATTTTAAATACGAGGTAACTGAAACCCAAGATTTGAAATGATGTGGCAATGTCTCCCAACTTTAGAAGTAGACTCCATCTTTCTTTCAGATCTTTCATCCTGGAGTGTAACATTAGAATAGCATCGCCAACATATAGATAATTCCTGGGAGAAAACATGGAAAATCAAAAGACTTGCTTTCATGGGCAGATTTCTGGGTAATTTCCTCCATCTTTATTTCTTTTACTGTTATTATAATATGTTGTTTCAATGAATAAAAATTTGAGGACAAATGAAAAAGAAGCAAATTGCAAACAATTAGATTTACCAGTTTGTCATGAAAAATAATACATTTAACGTATGTTTCTCCAGATAAAGCAGCCTGGGGGAAAAACAGTTTTGAAGGAACAGCAACAAGAAGTGTTTTTCTGACTCAGGCCTTGCCACAAGATTGCAAGAAATTTAGCCTCCTTTAAATTCTTCCCAGCTAGTTCAGAAAGTCATTTTCTGGGGCTGTTTCATGCAAGTACATATTCTCATTCCTTAGCTTCTATGGTAAGCCTACTGATTCTTACTCTCTGTGCTCTGTCATTTCTCCTTTGGGTGAAGTACTGAGACACCCCCGGCCTCCTATCAGGAGAAAAATTTGAGAATCAGAAAGCATCAATGGAGATGGTGCCATGGCTGTGTCTGGATTATTCTCTGCTAATGTGGGAACCCCTTAGCAAAGGGTCATGGAAAAGAGTTACTTGCTCCCTAGCAGAGTCCACCTTTGTGATATTTACCTGAGGGATAAAGTCCCAAGTCCTGGTGGTGGGAAAATCTTGCCCCACGTAATTCAGATAGAGCACAGTTTCAGAGAAACACAAACTTAAGGTGGGGTAGATTTGCTCGTAAGCCACTTGGAGGTCAGCTGACCTTATTCCCTGTTGTCAGTGAGACCAAAGCGGACACAAAGCACCCATCTTCCCCTCCACTTGGGGGACAAGAGCCCACATTTGATTCTCTTGGAGCAATAGGATCAGGAAAGCAATGCGCTACCACCTGAAGAATGACAGTTTGCAAATCCTGCCCTGGGGAAGGTGGTCAGGACTCCTTTTGCAGATAGCTCAATGGGGTTTTTGAGGGACCTGTGGGGTCACCAAACTGAGAGGGACATTGAGTTTGAAGTGAAAATGGAGAAAGAAGAGAGGAATGGAAGAGACAGATAACATTGAGAGTGACAGATTATTCCCCTGAGGCACTCTCCGAAGATTTACATTGTGAGATGTTTCCCCTCCTCGGAGGAAATAATTACATAAGGTCCCTAGTTCTTGTCTTCCCATCTGGCACTACTTCTGGTGTCTTTCCTGGCTCTTCAATCAAATAGAAGCTTCACCTTCATTTGACTCAGTGTGTGTCTATGCTGCAGAAAATGGTATAGTTTTCCATACTCAGGAAGCACTCAACACCTGCTTCCTGATTGCCCAGGTAGGGGAAAGAGGCCCCTCCCTTGTACTCAAAGGAAGGAGGAGATAACTTGACTCTTCGACTCCTTCACAACGCAGCTTTCCTGGCCTTTGCCTCACACCAAACCCAGAGAGAAGGTCACACTCTGCTACTCCAGGAGCACCATTCGGATCAGACGCCACATAGAAGGTGTCCCCTGTCAGCATGAAATGTCCATTCATTTGTATTGCTCTGTAGAGAGTATGATAAACTTAGTGGTTTAAAACATTGCAAATGGGTTATTTTATAGTTCCGGAGGTCTGACACGCGAAATCATTTCCACAGGGCTGAAATCAGGGTGTCGGAAAGCCCACCTTCCCTCTAAAGGCTCTAGGGGTAGGGGAGAATCCATTTCCCTGCCTGCTTCCAGCTTCTAGGGGCTGCCTGCATTCCCTGGCTCCCACCGTCTTCAGTCAGCAGCCTAGCATCCTCCTCCCTCTCTGACCTCTGCTTGAAACCTTACACCTTCTCATTCAGACCCTGATCCTCCTGCCTTCCTCTAATAAGGACTCCTGTGATTCTATCTGATTTATCCAGATAATCCAGGATAATCCCTCCTTCTGTGTTAGGTCATTCTGTGTTGCTATAAAGAAATACCCGAGACTGGGTAATTTATAGAGCAAAATAGTGTTTTTATTTTTTTGAGACGAATTTTACTCTTATCGCTCAGGCAGGAGTGCCGTGGCATGATCTCAGCTCACTGCAACCTCTGCCTCCCAGGTTCAAGTGAGTCTCCTGCCTCAGCCTCCAGAGTAGCTGGAATTACAGGCACCCGCCACCATGCCCAGTGAATTTTGTATTTTTAGTAGAGACAGAGTTTCACCATGTTGGCCAGGCTGGACTCGAACTCTTGGCCTCAGGTGATCTGCCCACCTCAGCCTCCGAAAGTGCTGGGATTACAGGCATGAGCCACCACGCCTGGCCAGCAAAGTGGTTTAATTGGCTCAGGGTTTTGCAGGCTGTATCAGCATGATGCCAATATCTGCTCGGCTTCTGTGGAAGCTTCAGGGACTTTTAAGTGGAAGCAGGAGCAGGAACATCACGTGGGGAGAGCAGGAGTGAGAGAGAGAGTTGGGGGCTGTGGGAGGTCAGGGAGGCACCACACACTTTTAAACAACCAGATCTCCAGAGAACTCACTATTGCCAGGACAGCGCCAAGCCATGAAGGACCCACGCCCATGACCCAAAGTCCTCCCACCAGGCCCCACCTCCAATACTGGGGCTTACAGTTTAAACATGAGATCTGACAGGGACATATAATCAAACAATATCACCCAGCAACTAAACATCCTTAGTCTAATCACTTTCACAAAACCTCTCTTACTGTGCAAGGTGACATATTCACAAGTTTGGGGGATTTGGATGTGGACATCCTAGGAGGGACTATTATTCGGTCTACCATAAAGTGCAGATACATGTGGAGGCCCCGGGCAGGGACCCCTTTGTTCTGTTTATGAGTCTTAATTTCTAAAGCTGACTGAGTGTTAGCATGGAGAGGTCAATGCCATCAAAAAAGTTTGTTGTTGCTTGCAATTTCACTGGAAAAGCAAGGCACGGTGTGCCATTCAGGGCCATGGGGGAAGCACCAGTGTTGGTCAGGAGACAGAAGCAGGAGGGAGGGGGCAATCCTGAACCATAGCCTTTGCTGGGGTGTCCCTGGGAAAGGCAAGGCACAGTAGTTAGGGTTGGCCAGTTTGGATAATTCCAGCAGGCTTTAGGCTAGAAGAGTGGTTTCTGGTTGTCTGGTATGTGGCCCCGGGATTATTAAGACAGAAGAATATTGCTTCCTGCAATATACAGGATAGAGAACTGGCTAGTTTACATATTGAAGCACTTATTTTTTTATTTATTTTTTTGAGATGGAGTCTTGCTCTGTCCCCAGGCTGGAGTGCAGTGGCGCGATCTCAGCTCACTGCAACCTCTGCCTCCCAGATTCAAGCGATTCTCCTGCCTCAGCCTCCCAAGTAGCTGGAACTACAGGTGTGCCCCACCATGCCCAGCTAATTTTTGTATTTTTAGTAGAGACGGGATTTCACCATGTTGGCCAGGATGGTCTCCATCTCTTGACCTCGTGATCCGCCTGCCTTGGCCTCCCAAAGTGCTGGGATTACAGGCATGAGCCACTGCTCCTGGCCTAAAGCACTTTTCTAGCTGAGTTCTTTGCTATTCCTAAGAACGGGCTAGCCCCAGGTGGGCCAGTCTGTCCCCAGACAAAAAGATTTTTTAAAATATAAAAACATCATAATATACAAAAAATAAAAAATCTAATTAATACACCCCTCCACCCATGTTGGGACAAGCTGAAGGTCAGGCTCTCTGCCTTGGGCCACTATGATTCTGCTTCTCACATATCGGTCTCCCAGGTCCATTGTCCTAGTGCCCTCACCCGCTGAACTGAGGGCTGCATTCTGTGCCTGCATTTTTCCCACCATCATGATGTGGACCCCAGAAAAATATACCTTCCACTGTTCCCAGAGAAGTCTGAGTAGTATAGTCAAAATTTCTCGCTCCGCTCTGTCACTAATCAATTGTTATGGGCAGATCTCACAACTCTCTCATTTTATCTTTCTGTAGGATGACTTCTTTACTTGGAGGCTCTTTCTTATGTAGAGAGAACACTTAAAGACCAGCCCCACAAGCCACAGCAAAAAATCCATGTGCCTGAGTCCTCAAGGTGGGCACACATTAAGCCCTTGAGCTAAGATCCTAATGCCATCATGATTCAAGATAAAATTGCTGAGCCTGAAAACATAAACCTTTGGATATACTTTTTCAGTAAAGTAACTAATAACTTTGGATGAGGGGTGAGATTTAAACAAACCCTACTTGACATCAATTACAATAAATTATTTATCTTAATGGTGTAATTTGAAAAAATTATGCTTGGCATTATGTAAATATAAACTTTTTCAATAATATAAAGCATTTATTCTACTAAAAATTTTATTACATTAAGATAAATAGAAAGCAGATTTATCGAGAATAGATCAGCATGAATAGTGATACTACTACCAACAAATACTAATAAGATCCTCCTATGAATAATGAATGTTGTGCTGTATTCTCACAGCCAGGCTGGCTCAGGAACAAACTCGGAGGCAGAGGGAGAGCCACGTCTATCCTGCTTCATATTCTAACTCCTAATCATCCAAGCTTAGGATGGAGTGGCTGAATAAACATTACCTCTTATTATTTTAAAAAGTCCTATAATACAAAAATCATCATGAGGGTGCACAGCTGGTACATTAACTTCAAATCTGGACTCCCAGTAGAGTTTATTTTTTGTCAGCCCTTTATCTCAACACACACACACACACACACACACGCACGCACAGAGAGAGAGAATGAATTATTGCAGGGCTTAGGAGAACCCTGGTCTTTCAGAGAGGATACACATCATAGAGATTGTAGACACATGAAAGATTTAGAGTAGATTGAAACAGAAAGCTACAACTCAATTGTCAGGTTAAAAACAAGAGACCAGAAAATATCTCTGATTAGCAACAAGTAAGCACCCGAATTAAGAAAAGGACCTCTCCGTGAAGACCATGCTTTGGGGAAAAAAAAGTAATCAGAAGGCAAAAAAAGAAATTAGACCACCCAGAAGACAATGAAAAGTATACCAGAGCTATTATTCTTTCATCTTTCCTTTGAGGAAACTCAGGATGATATTGGCAACCGCAATACAGGTGGGACATCCAAACTCGGAAACTGTTTGAGTGCTGCCATGAGGCCACAAGTGGAAAATCCCACACCTGACCTCACGTAATGAGTCGAAGTGAAAACACAGCCAAAACTTTGTTTCATGCACAAAATTACTCAAGACATTATATATAAAGTTACTTTCAGACTATGTAAGAGATATATGACGCATAAATGAACTTCATGTTTAAACTGGAATCTCCTCCCCAAGATGTCTCACTCTGTAGATGCAAATATTCCAAAATCCCAAATGTGAAACACTCCTGGTCCCAAGCATTTTGGATAAGGGATACTCAACATGTAAATCCTTTAGTGTCTCTTATATACAACTAGTCCTTATTCTAAAATGAGGATGTGGTTTTTCATAATGTAGGAAATACAAGTAGCTACATGATCTTTGAAGGTCAAGAAGTGCCAGTATTTTTAGTTTTATATGTGCAGTTCGTGAGCTCTGAGCCACATTCACAAAGGTCAGCAAAGAGCCTGACTAGAATCTTTAATTAACTACATAGCATCCTTATGTATAAAGCCTCTCTGGGTATTACTATAGCAGAATAACTGAATCAGGAGAACTTCTGCTCATCTATTACAAGCTTGATCATTGTGTCCTTAGTAACAAGATAGAAAATAGAAATCACATCTATCACAGAATCGTGTCTCAGGGAGCTTTATTTCTATTTAGGTTGCATTAGTTATTTCCTTTCTAGATATGTAGGATAGCCCTAAGCCGATTAAGAGGGTCTTGAGCTTTACTTTGCATGGACAAATGAAGGGGAGGAGTTTCCTGGACTCTCTTAAAGGCTGAGATCTAGAAAAATGGAGGGAAGGGAAAAATGTGAGAGGGGTTTGGAGTGAGTGGAGGAGCTGAGTAATGTTGGAAAATAAAACCTCTCCATTTGCAAGATCTGTCACGATTTTAAATGCTAGGTGTGAGTGTTTTTATTGGGGTGAGGGGGATCACAGAAAATGAGTGATGTTCTATATTTAATTCAGTATGAAGCAGAGAAATAAGAGAAATGCTGGGAGGTGAGAACAAGAGTTTGGTGGGAACCAGAAGAACATGAGCCCCCTGAGAAGTGGCAAATACAGGGAGGCTTTGGACTTCCCACAACGTGTGGGTTAAAGCCAATTTGCATTTTCTCCAATTCAAGTGACTGGATGACTTCAGTAGACATGTGAATTACACTCGTTTCAAAAGAGTTCATCTCTGCTTCCTAAAGAAAGTATGTTTTGTAAGTCTCACGAGGCAAAGGTGAGTTACAAATCCACTGCACTATGCTATCATCAGCTGGGCAGGAAGAGGAGGTTGAGATACACAAAGGAGAATTCTGCGGTCAAAGCTTGGAAAGAGCACGGACGTGACCAGGAAGGAGAACAGGCTAGAGTGAGAGGAATTTGGGAGTAGGAATTCCGGCAATGCTGGCATGTGGTCAGGATCCGTGGTAGCAGATAACCTGATACCATGATGCTCACAACCGTGGTAGTAACAGAGCATGAGGATTCATTTTGGAGAAGAAGGACATGATTGGCAAAGAAGGGAGGGCTGCTGGGAGTTCTTTGATAATCACATCGTCACATTTTGAAAGGGGAAGAGCTCCAAGATTTCACAGTCATCTTGAAGGCATAGCTGTCGTGGCCATCGTTTTGGTCAATTGTGGTGATAAAAGTTTGTTAATCTTTCTAAATATCATAACACTTGTTCTATGCATTAATGTTAATATTACATAAATAATAATTTAAAATGTCAAATATAACATCAATAATAAATTATAAAATATATTAATATATGTATTAATATTCTAATATTACACATTTTGGAAATCTTTTAAAACATGTGGTAAAGTGAAAGAAATTTTTACACATATTTAATTACTTTTTTACTGAGTAACATTAGAAATCCATCATGAAGTCAGTAAGTTTCAGATTTCTGAATAAAAGACAATTAATAACACATCTAGCAGATGAAAAAAGTCAGCCAAAATAATTACAGTAGAACTCAAGAAATTGGCCTGAAACATTCTGACACATGATTTGGGAAAAGAAAAGCTTCCCTACTCCAAAATACACTAAGACAATATAAAAAAATCATTTTAGAACCTCACTTTCTGCAGAGAAATAAACGAATGCCAGGAAGATCTATTTTAAGAGCTACAAAAATAACTAGATAGGCAGTCAAGTAAACTTTAATATGTCCCCTTGATGAATTAATCCCTTTAGTATTACAAAGTGGGCCTGTTTATTCATTTATTCTTTGTTTGGAAATCTACTTTGTCTGATATTAATATAGTCATCCCAAATTTTTGGATTAGTGTTTGCATGGGATATCTTTTCCATCTTTTACTTTAAAAAGAATTAGCTTTATTGAAGTATAAATTACACACAAAATATTCACCAATTTTAAGGGTTCAATTTGAAGAGTTTTTGCCAAGGCACATGGCCATAAACCTCTATCACGATGATGATATAGAAAGAATATCTCCATTACCCCATAAACTTCCTTCATCCCCCCTTTCAGTCATTCCCTTCCCCTTTCCATCGAACCTGTCAAGCATTGATCTACTTTCTATACCCATAGTTTTGCCTTTTGTAGAATTTCATACAAATGGAATCATACAGTATGTAGTCTTTTGCGTCTGGCATCTTTCACTTAGCACAATGTTTTAGAGATTCCTCTACGTGGATGAAATGTTATGTGGATCAGGAGTTTGTTCCCTCTGACTGCTGAGTTGTACATTTTTATAAGATTAAATCAAAATTTGGTTTTCCATTCATCAGCTAACAGAGATCTAGGAACTCTCTAGTTCGGGAGTATTATGAATAAAGCAGCTATGAACATTCTAGTATAAGTCTTGTATAGATACATTTCCCAGGATACATACCCAGGAATAGAAATGCTGGGTCATATGGTTGGTGAATGTTTATCTTTGTAATAAACTGCCAAACCACTTTCCAAAGCAGCTGAACTGTTTTGCATTCCCACCAGCAACCTATAAGAGTTCCACTTGTTCCATGTCCTCACCAACACTAGTTTCTTTCATTTTAGTTTTATTCTCGCCTTTTAGCCATTATTCCTTTCAATTATAGCTCTAGTGGGTCTAGCTAATCTACTGTGGCCGTATTTCAGTGGTTTTCTTCAGCAGTGTCCAGATATTAATGATGTTGCACATCTTTTTATGTGCTTATTGACTATTTGCATATATTCATTTTCAGCGTATTCAAATCTTTTCCCCAGTTTTAAATTGGGTTAGATGTCTACTTTTTAAAAAAAAATTGTGTAAATTTAAGAGGTACAAGTACAGTTTAGTTATATGGATATATTGCATAGTGGTGAAGTCAGGGCTTTTAGTGTAACCGTCACCCAAATAGTGGTACATTGTCCCTATTAGATAATTTCTTGTCACCTACCTGCTCCCAACCTCCTACCCTTCTGAGCCTCCCATGGCTGTCATTTCACATTATGTCCACATGTACACCTAATTTAGCTTCCACTGATAAATGACAATATGCAGTATTTGACTTTTTGTTTCTGAGGTATTTCACTTAAGATAATGGCCTTCAGTTCCACCCATGTTGCTGCAAAAGACATTTCATTCTTATTCATGGCTGAATAGTATTCCATCGTGTTTACATACCACATTTTCTTTATCCATTCAGTTTGGATGGGCACTTAGTTTGATTCCATGTCTTTGGTATTGTAAATAGTGCCTCAAAAAACATAGGGTTGTAGGTATTTTTTTGGTAAATGATTTCTATTCTTCTGGCTAGGCACCCAGTAGTGGGATTGCTGCATTGAATGGTAGTTCTATTTTTAGTTCTTTGAGAAATCTCTGTACCGTTTCCCATAGAAGTTGTACTAATTTACATTCCCACCAACAGTGTATGTGCGTTCCCTTTTCTCCACCGTGTATATTTGGATTAGAAGTCCGGATATACATTTTGCCAAAATTTTACCCCAGACTGTGACTTGACAACATTTTCTTTACAGTGTTTATGAAGAGCCAATGTTTTAAATTTTAACAAAGTCCAATTAAATGTTCTTTATAGTCTGCGCTTTTTCTGTCCTATTTAAAAATCTTTACCTACCCTTAAAATTGGTGAATATTTTCTATGTCTCCAAATTTTCTCATAAATTTTCTTATAGAATTTTAATAGTTTTGGCTCTGACATATAGGTCTATGCTCCACTTGGAATCAGCTTTTGAATGTGGTATGTGTTAAGTTTTGAGATTTGTTTTTCTTTTATTTACATATGAATAGCTGGTCTTTCCGGTATGGCTGGGGAAAAGATTGTCCTTTCCCTATTGAATTGCCTTGGCAACCTTGTCATGAATCAATTTAATATTTACATGGGCCCATTTCTGAAGTCTCCATTCTGTTGCATTGATCTATGTCTCTCAGGCACCAACAACCTGCTGCTTCATTACTGTATTTTCATAATAAGACAAAATCAGTTTGTGTAACTTCTCCAACTTTGTTCTTGTTTCTCAAAATTATTTTTGGAAATCCTAGGTTCTTTGAATTTCTATACAGAGGAGCTTTTCACTGTCTACAAAATAATTGATTTAATGTCAAAAAAAAAAAAAGCCTGTGAAGATTTTTGGCTGGTTTGTATTGAAAATACATTTTAATTTGGGGAGAATTGAAATCTTAGTGACATTGAATCTTCTGAGCCAGGAACATAGTATACTATACATTTATTTTGGTCTTATTTATCTCAGAAATATTTTGTCTTTTTCAGTGCACAGTCTTGCAAAAGTTTCATTAAGCTTTTACCTAAATATTTCATAGTTTTAATTCTTTTATAGGTAACATTTTAAAATACTTTAATTTCCAAATTTTGTTTATTGTATAGAAATACAGTTAGTTTTTGTATATCGATCTTTTAGAGTCTATGAATTTCCTAAACTTATTTATCAGCTCATTTTTGGATTTTATAAGATTTTCTACATAAATGATCATGTTGTCTGTGGATAAAAACAGTCTTAATTCAGTTTTCAGATCTGTATGTCTTTTTCTTGCCTCATTTTGCTGAACAGAATCTGCATTATGGTATGGAAGAGCAGGAGTGAAAATTGCCTTTTTCCCAGTTTTCACAAAGAAAGTGTCCAGTCTTTCATAACCTATATGATGTTAGCTGTTGACTTTGTAATAAAGAAGATCCCTTTTATTGTTTATTGACTAAAGTTTTTATGCTTTTTATCATTTATTTACTTAGTTATGAATGTTAAATTTTCCAAATAATTTTTCTGCATCTATTGAGATAATTTTAAAATGTTAAACAAATTTTGCCTTTTTGGCATAAATCTCACTTGATCTTGATTTATATTTCGATAAAATATTGCTGGAATATTTTTAACATTTTATTAACATTTTTGCACTTGTGCTCGTATAGATACTCTGGTTGTTTTCTTTTTTGTGATTGCTTGTCTGTTCATGAATTGTGAGTTCCTTACTCACAACTTCATGAGTTAGAAAGTATATGTTTCTCTTCTAGTTTCCAGGAAAGTTTAACAAAATTGCTCTGGCTTGTTTGCTAAATGTTTGCTAGGATTCAACAATGAAGCCATCTGTTCCTGGAGCTCTTGTTTCTGGGAAGGTTTTTACTACGCTTAGGATACTCAGAATATTTCTTTTAAAGTAAGCTTTAGTAGTTTGTGTCTTTTAAATAATGTGTCCATATTGTTAAAAACTGTCATATTCGTTGGTTTATAGAGTTGCTGGCAATAGTTCCTTATTGGTCTCGTAAATCAATAGAATGTGGTTTGTAGAATGTGTGGTAATGTCCCTCTTTTATTCCTGACTTTGGTAATTTGGCTCCTTTCCCCTGCTTTTTTGATCAGTCTTGGTGGAATTTTGTAAATTTTGTGGATGTTCTTCATAGAACCAGCTTTAGATTTCATTGATTTTCTTTGCTATATTTTATTTTCTTTATTATTGACTTCTGCTCATATCTCCTTTCATTATTTCCTTTCATTTCCTTTAATTACTTTTGTCTAGTCTCTTTAAAGTGGGATCTAAGAACATTGCTTTGAGTCCTTCTTTGTTTTCTTATATGAACATTCAACTCTATGTGGATGCTTCTCCACTTACAATGGGGTTACATCCCAAGAAACCCATTATAAGTTAAAAATATTGTCAGTTGAAAACGCATTTAATACATCTAAGCTACTAAACATCATAGCCTAGCCTAGTCTACCTTAAACACACTCAAAACACTCACTAGCCTACACTTTAGCCTACACTTGGGCAAAATCATCTAACACACAGCCTATTTTATAATAAAGTATTGAATATCTCATGTAATTTATTAAATACTGTACTGAAAATGGAAAGCAAAACGGTATATGGACACTCAAAAGTATAGTTTCTATTGAATGTGTATTGTTTTCACACCATTGCAAAGTTGAAAAGTCAGAAGTTGGACCACTGTAAGTCTGGACTGTCTGTATACTTCCCTCAAAGCATTACATTAGCTACACCTTACAAATATTGATGTTATGTTTTCATTTTCCTTCAGTTTCAAATATTTTCTAATCAACTGTTCTACTGCTTCTTTAATTCATGGGTTATTCAAAGTTGTATGTTTCAATTTTCAAATATTTTGACATTGTCTAGATATCCACTTGTTATTGATTCTAATTTAATTTAATAATGGACAGAAAACATACTAAGTATGATTACAATACTTTTAAATTTGATGAAATTTGTTTTATGATTCTGACTATGGTCTAATTTTTGAATGTTTTGTGTGTACATTAAAATAATGGATATTCTTTTTTTGTTTTATAACTGTCAACTAGGTTAAGTAAAAGTCATATATGCTCACTGATTTCCCCACTTATCCTATTAATTATTGAGAGGAATGTTGAAGTTTGCAAACATAACTTTAGATTTTTCTATTTTTCCTTTAGTTTGAAGTTTTGCTTTATGTTTTGAAGTTCTGCTATAAAATCTATTAATATTTAGGGTTAGTATGTTTTACTGATATATTAATCTATTATTTACTATGAAATATCTTTCTTTATCTTGATAATATTCCTTGTTCTTAAATTTACTTTGATATTAATATAACATTTCCAGCTTTCTTGTGATTAGGGTTTTCATAATATAGTTTTCTCTATCTTTTTAAGTTTAGCGCATCTGTGTCTTTAGATATAATGATAGTATTTTTTAAATCCAATCTAAAAATCTCTCCCTTTTCATTTGAATTCTTGGTTCATTTGCATTTAATAACATTGTTGATGGGATTTTCACAAAATTCACCATCTTGCTCTTCATTTTCTATTTGTCCTATCTCTTATTTATCCTTTTAGCTTCTATTTTCTGCATTATTTTAACTACTTATATATTTTTAATACTTACATTTAGTCTCCACTACCACTATTTTAGGTGTAATATGTTGCTTTATGTTTTTGTGTACTCCTTAAGATTTAAAATACCCATCTTTAACATTACACATTCTACCTTCAAATACTATTATATTACTGTTATATACGGACTAAATCTTTTTTTTTTCTTTTTTTTTTTGAGAAGATGGAGTCTCACTCTGCAGGCTGGAGTACAGTGGTGGGATCTCAGCTCACTGCAACCTCCGCCTCCTGGGTTCAAGCAATTCTCCTGCCTCAGCCTCCTGAGTAGCTGGGACTACAGGTGTGCACCACCACACCCAGCTAATTTTTATATTTTTGGTAGAGACGGGGTTTCACCAGGTTGGCTAGGATGGTCTCAATCTCCTGACCTCGTGATCCTCCCACATTGGCACTCCAAAGTGCAGGAATTACAGGCATGAGCCACCGTGCCCAGCCTATACTGAATAAATCTTATAACACATTCTTCTATTGTGCTGTATTTGTGATGCATTTTATTTCTGCATATGTTATGAATCACACAATATATTATTCTTATTTTTGTTTTAAACAATTTTCTTCTGAAGAGACTAAAATGAGAAAATATATTTTATACTCACCCACATATTTATCATCTCTAAATGTTTTCATTCCTTTGTGCAAATTTCAGAATCCCATCTGTTATCACTTTTGAGAAACTTTCCTTAAGAGGTCTTGAGGTGTAGATTTGCCAGAAATAACTTCTCTAACTGTGGTTTGTCTAAGGGTTTTTATTTGGCCTTTGTTTCTGCAACATATTTTTGCTGAGTATACAATTTTTGGTTGATGTTTTCTGACATAAGATTTTAAGGACATTGCTCCATTGTTTTCTGGGTTACGTTTTCTTCTGTCAAGAAGTATGTTGTCATTCTAACCATTGTTCCTTCATGTTTCATGTGTCTTTTCCTCTTTAGCTGTGTTTAAAAGTATCTCCTATTCACTTGTTTCCAGAAATTTAATTATGGTATTTCTTGGCATAATTCTTGAATCTGTGAGTTCATAAGTTTTATCAAATTTGTAAAACTCTGGCATTCACTTCCCCAACTTTTTTTTCTGTTTCTCCTCCTCTCCTTCTGGAGCTTCAATTATATGTTTATTAAACTAATATTGTTGCTCCGATAACTGATTCATTATTAATTATTTTGTCTTTTTTCTATCTCTACTTCATTTTGGGTAGCTTCTATTGCTGGCTTCAGAGTTAACTACTTTTTTTCTTCAGTGTCTCCTTTATCTAATTTTACCCTGTATGATATCCATTTTAGATATTACGTATTTTGCTTATATAAGTTCTCTTTTGGTTTTTAAAAAAATCTTTTATTTTCTCTTCATCGTAATGATACTTTTCTCTACCTTGTTGAACATATGGAGCATATTTACAATAGTTGTTGTAATGTCTTTGTTGGCTACCTCCATCATCTCTGTCATTTCTGGGTCTGTGCCTATTAAGTGATTTTTTTCTTTTGGCTTTGAATCATATTCTTCTATTTTTTGCACACCTGATAATTTTATTTTGATGCTGAATGTCACACATTTTATAATTTGGTTTTGGTTGCTAGTTTTTTTGTTTTCCTTTGTATAGTTTTAAATCGTCCCTTGGTCACACTTAGTATCATTTGGAATCAGTATGATCCTTTTGAGGCACACTTTTATGCTTTGTTAGGGCATGCCCAGAGCACCCTATAGTTTAATTCTAATTTAATCCCACTACTAAGGTGATATCATTTTGTGAAAACTCAATGAACTATGCCTTGTAGGACCTTTCTACTCTGGCTGATGGGCACATGAACTCAGTTTATGTGAACATTGGCAATTCTTCTGCTTATAGTTTTTCAGTTGTTCTTTCCCCAGCTTTGAGTATTTTTTTCTCCTGTGTATGCAGATTAATATCAGTGAAAGACTTAAAGCATCACCTCCACAAATATTCAGACTTTTCTTTATGGAGTTCCCTCCTCTCTGGCACTCTTCTCTGAAAATTCTAGCCACCTCTGTCTCCATGAAAAGGACAAAGCCTCTGAATTGTGTCTGCTCCACATAGCAAGACTGTGGCCTCTGTTGGATTCATTCTGCTTGCACTATGGCCTACAGCTGCATCCAGGCATTGAGCTGGTAAAATCACAGGGCTCACCTCATTTGTTTTTATTTTCTCAGGAATCACAGTGCTGCACTGCCAGTTGTCCAATGTCTGAAAACCATTGTATAATCTATTTTGTCCTGTTTTCTAGTTATTTAAGGGGAGCTACTACTCTTTAGAAGAATTAGAAGCCGCCTTATGAAGAGATTTGAGGAAGGCTGTAAAGATCTTTGCCTTCATCTCAAATGGAGGCAAAGGTAAGTCATTGTAAGGTATTAAGAAGAACATGGAGTACTCAAAGCAGAATGAGGAGAAAACAGTTTGGATACTTACTCTAGGACATTGCTTGCATTTGTGTATCCTTTCAGAGGAAGCAGAGCTTGAAATCAGTCACACAGTCACAGAGAGAGAGCTTTGATGCAGAAAAAAAAAAGCACTGCATTTGGAGTCAGAATACTGAAAATGAGTGACTTACAGTTCTGCCAGCTACTAATTATGTTATCTTGGAAAATTTAACGCATTAGTTACTAAGTTTGTGATGCTAGTCAATGAGCTTGTTTCCTTACATGCAAAATGGTGGTAAAATCACTTCCCTTCTAGGGCTCCTGAGAGAAACAGCTAGACATAAGATCGATCAGATGTGTATAGGTCGAGATAAGAGAGTTCTAATTCCATATCAGCCACTAGCATGCTGTGTCAACTATAACCATAGAAAGTTAACTATTGAAAGGGTTCTTGTAATTAATTAGTTTTAATAATTTTAATTTATACAAAAGAAACGTAGGAATCTGAACTTTGGAAATAAAATTGATTATATTTTTTAGTATTAAAATTATTTAAAGATTTTAGAATTTGGAAATGAAAACATTTTCTAGATAAACTTGAAGTTTTAAAAACCAAAAATGTGCAGTCTTATTATTTGAATATGTCAACAAGGCAAAGGGAGGGTCTTAGTATGATCCAGGACTTCATTGAAAATGAATAGTCAATGTGACCCTCAATTCTTTTACTTGTGGATATCAGTGATAAAGTTGGGAACTGGCCAGGAATGGGGAGGAAAGTCAAATATCTCACTTTCCTCCAGAGAAAGTAGAAATTTATGATAAAAATACAGAATTAAATATTTGCCATATCCTATACCACAATTTAAAATAAATATATTCAAATGTCATAATAAACTAAAGACATAAGTACTATAAAACAATTACAATATTTTAAGTGAGAAAATTTGAAGTGGGAGTTCAGTAGACTTCCAAAGTAAAAATATTATTCTAGTAAGAACACTTGAATAGGAGTTGCTTTTGTAGTTTCTAGCATAGTGATAAGCCATAATTCCACTGGAGTTATGATATTGAATTATTATTTGATATTGTTTGCCCTCTTCCCCTCATTAAAGCGAGTTTTTATTAACTTCTGCTTCAAGGAATATAAAATAGGTGTATTTTTCCCTATTCTTCCTGCTAAGTATGACTTAAAAACCTAGATGTTAGATATAAAATAACCGTAAGAGTACTTTGAAAAGTGGAGAAGGTAGTACTCTGGCCAAGACCTCGGGATTTAAGGAACAACACAGAAATAAATTCCCTTTGTTTTCTTTTCTTCCTTGTATATCCTAGACTTCGAGTTAAAGAAGACAGCAACCTGGAAATGCCTGAGGATGTAGACAAAATAAGTTCAACAAGATATTGCTCTCTCTAGACAAAAAGCCAGGAAGAGGGAATTCTCTCCAGCAAAGGCTGAGCAGAGAATCAGACTTCTATCTTTACCAGGCCATAATGAGGTACCTCAAACTCTAGCTGGGGTAGTGTTAGAGAAGGCTAAATATGATGCTGGATTTTCTTCCAACCCAGCAGTAGTAAGAGACTCTCTACCTCCCAACTGGAATGATGTCAGAGGAGGCATAGTCGGAACTTTCACCACTGCTCAGCAATAACAAGGCCCACTCCATGCCTTGTGGTATCATTGGAGGCCAAGTAGGAACCAGTAATGAGGGATTACTATCCCTTCCAATCAGGTTGGGATGCTAAGCTGGGAGTGGAAACACCCATGTTTGCCCAGCATTAATGAAGCTCATCTTGCCTTCATGTCAAAGTAGGCTAAACGGGGAACCTGGACCTTTGCTCCCACTTGGAAGTAATGAGGCATTTCTCCCTGTCCCACTTCACTTTCCAGAGTGGTTCCAGAGAAAGCAGCTAAAACAGGAAGTTTGCATAGCCCATAGTCTCACAACACAATACCCAAAATGTCCAGGTCTCAATAGAACATCACTCATCATACCAAGAACCAGGAAGATATCAAGCTGAATGAGAAAAAGACACTTAATAGATGCCAGTACCAAGATGACAGAGATGTTAGAATTATCTGTCAAAGATTTAGAACAGTCATCATAGAAATGCTTCAATGAGCAATTATAAACATATTTAAACAAATGAAAAATGGAAGTCCTCACAAAAGAAACAGAAAGTCTCACCAAAGAAATATAATATCTAAAGATGAATGGAAATTTTAGAACTAAAAATAAAATAACTGAAATGAAAAATTCAATGGATAAGCCCAAAAGCAGAATGGAGGGAACAGAGAAAAGGAGTGAATCGAAGATAGATAATAGTCATTACTTAATTTTAACAACAAAAATAAAATACACTGAAAAAATGAACAAAGGTCCCTGTTCCTCAGGGTCCTGTAGAATTGTGATGGTCAGTTTTATGAGTCAAATTGGCTAGACCATGGTATTCAGATATTTGGTCAAAAATTATTTTACATGTATCTATGAAGGCATTTTTTAAAGATAAGATTAATGTTCAAATCAGTAGACTAAGTAAAACAGCTTATCCTCCATAATGCAGGTGGGCCTCATCCAATCAGTTGAAAGCTTTAATAAAAGAAGACTGAGCTCCCCGAAGAAAAGAGGGAATTCTTCCAGTGGACCACCTTTCAATTGGAACTGCAACTCTTCTCCGGGTCTCCAGCCTACCAACCTACCCTGCTGATTTTGGACTTGCCCAACCTCCACAACTATATTAGCCAATTCTTTAAAAATCTCATGTCTCTCTCTCTGTATATATATAATTGGTTCAATCATAAGAATCTCAGAGGGAGAGGAGAAAGTGAACAGGGCTGAAAGAGTGCTTACAGAAGTAATGTCTGAAAACTTCACAAATTTGACAAAAACTAAAAATAAATATATAAGACTACAAATTGGGTACCCTGTGTACTGCTCAGGTGACGGGTGCACCAAAATCTGAGAAATCACCACTAAAGAACTTATTTATGTAACCAAATACCACCTGTTCCCCAAAAACCTATGGAAATAAAAAAATAAACAAATATACAGATTCAATAAGTTAAGTGAAACACAAACAGGGTACCCCAAATTCACCCTGAGACACATTATAGTCAAACTCCTATAAACTAAAGATAAAAAATATGTAAAGCAGCAAATAGAGAAGTGGCACCTTTTCTTTAGGGGAAAACTAATACAAATGACAGTGGCTTTCTTAACCAGATATCATGGAGGCCATAGGAAGTGGTACAATATTTTTCAAGGGTTAAAAGAAAAGAACTGCCAACCTAGAATCTTATAGCTAGTAAAAATATCTTTCAGGAATGAAGGAGAAATCAAGACACTTTCAGATGAAAGAAACTGAGGCTATCAGAACTAACAAGTGAGTTTATCAAGGTTGTAGGATACAAGATAAATGTACATAATTGTGTTTCTATATACAAGCAATGAACATATGGAATTTGAAATTAAAATTACAATATCATTTGTAACTGTTCAAAAATGAAATTTTTAATGATAAATACACATACAGAATTTGAATATTGAAAACTACAAAAGACTTACAAAAGAAATCAAAGAAATATCTAAATAAATGGGAGGTGATCACTCTTCATAGGTTGACTCATAGTAAACATTATCCCCAACTGATATATAGGTTATATGCACTTTCTATTAAAATCCCATTTTGTAGATATAGGCAAAATTATTCCAAAACTTATACGGAAAGGGAAAGGTATTAGAATAACTAAAACTATTTAGAAAAAGAACAAAGTAGGAGGAATCAGTCCATTCAATTTTAAGGCTTACTATATTGCTACAGCAATCAAGTTTGTGTGGTGTTTCTGGAGGGATAGACACATAACTTAGTGGAACAGAATAGAGAATCCAGAAATAGATTTAAACAAATATGTCCAACTGATTTTTGGCAAAAATGCAAAAATTCAATGGAGAAACAATAGCCTTTCAACAAATGGAGCTGGAGCAAACATTTGTAAGCAAAATACAAACCTCAACCTAACTGTCACATCTTATATAAAATTTAACTCAAAATGAATCACAGACTTAAATATAAAACATAAACCTGTAACATTTTTAGGAAAAATCATAGCAGAAAATCTTCATAATCTAGGGCCATACAAAGAATTCTTGGGCTTGAAAACAAAAGTATGAGCCATACTTTTGGTAGTGGTATGGTAAATTACATTTCATTAAAATATAATTAAATTTAAATTAAAGTCTCTGCTCTGTGGAATATCTTGTTGAAAGAGTGGGAAGACTGGGAGAAAATAGTTGCAAATTATCAGTCTGGCAAAAGACTCATGTCTAGAATATTTAAAAAACCTTCAAATCTCTGTAGTAAAAGTAAACAAACAATCCAATTAGATGATAGATAAGAGACATAAAGAGACATTTCACTGAAGAGGGATATACAGATGACAAATAGGGAAATGAAAATTAAAACCACAATGAAACATTACACCTGTCAGAAAGGTTAAAATTAAAAATATTGAAAACACCTAATGGTGGCAGTTATAAAGAGAAACTGAATCATATATTATTGTTGGATATCTAAGATGGCGTATCCACTCTGAAAAACAGTTTTTCAGTATTTCATTTTTTTAAAGACAGTAAACATGCCTCTATCATGTGGTCCAACAATTGCATGTTTGGGTGTTTATCTCAGAAAAATGAAATCTTATATTGCCCAAATTCTGTATCTGAATTTATAGTAGCTTTATTTGTAATATTCACAAACTGGAAACAACTTAGATATTTTTCAATGGGTGAATGGTTAAATTGTGTTATATCTATATGCTGGAACAGCACTCAGCAAGGAAAAAAACAGACTGATACATGCAACAGCCCGGAGGAATATTCAGAAAATTGTGCCTAGTGAAAAGGCTAGTCTCAAAGGTTAACACTGTGTGATTCAATTTTTATAACATTTCTGAAGTGACAGAATTATAGACATGGAGAGCAGACTCACGGTTTCCGGTGTTAAGGAGAGGTGAGGGTGGAAGGGAGATGGGATGGGTTATAAAAGGATAACTTGGATCCTTGTGATGATGGAAATTTTGGGGGCTTTGACTGCATCGTGTAGATATCCTAGTGTGATATTTTACTGTAGATTTGCAAGATGTTACTATTAGGAATGCTACAGAAATAATTTGTCCCCTGCCAAATTCACATGTTGAAACCCTAAACTCGAATGTCATGGTGTTTGGAGGTGAGACCTCTAGGAGGTAATTTGGCTTAATTGAGATTATGGGAGGAGTCCTCCTAGTGGAATTAGTGTCCTTGTAAGAAGAAACATCAGACACCTGTTCTCTCTCTACCTACTCTGTGAGGACCCAGCTAGAGAGTGTCTGTTTGCAAGCCAGAAGCAGAGCTTTCGCCAGAAACCAGCCATGCTGGCATCTTCATCTTGGACTTCTAGCCTTCAGACTATGGGAAAATACATTTCTGCTGTTTAAGCTACTCAATCTATGGTGTTTTGTTATGGCAGAGTGAGCTGAATAAGACAGGGAGAAACTGGGTAAAAGGTACACCAGATCTCTTTTTATTATTTCTTACAAGTGCATGTAAATCTATAAATATCTCAAAATCAAATGTTTAATTAAAGAGTCTATTTTTACATAAATATTTGAAAGTTAATCTACTTTTGAAATCATCTTAAATGTCTTCGTATGCCATAAAATAATGCTTCCCATTCACACGATACTTTACATTTTTCAGGTGATTTCACACAGTATCCTTCACCAGAATTTGGTTACACGTTGGGGAGCCACTACTGCTCTTTTAGAAATGAGAAAACTGAACCCACTAGAGGTAAACTCGTGGGAATATAGCTGCACAACAAGGGACTGAAGCTTTGACACCTCTTCAGAACTTTTCCCATTTCAACAAGCCTACCTTAGAAGGAAAGAGATTGCCTAGCCATAGAAGAGGATGAGTAGCTTCTGTATCCCTAAGGATAACATTTGAAAATTAGTTTTGAAACTTTCTTTGAAGTGTCTTAGTATGCCACAACATCCCCCATTCATATGGTACTTTACATTCAAGCTAGCGTGAATATAGTTGCATGCAAGGGTTACCTTCCAGTTTGCTATTCTAGCCCCAACCTTCCAGATGAGGCTTTCCTGTGCACACTCTCTGAATGCAGAATGCGTTAAAAAAAGAAAGAAAGAAAGAAAGAAAAACCTCTCTACGGAGTACGTTCAAGTATAAATATGTAAGGAATGTATGGGGGAAAGTAGTGATCCTCTGTTTGCTTTTCATTAAGAATGGATTCCTGATACTCACTGTCCCAAGCAGAAAATCAAGACTAGCTCCTAAGCACCAACTGTCTTTCCTTTGTGGGCTTCTGCCAAGTTCGTAGAAAACATTATACAATGCAAAAATTGTAGAGCTGGCTTCATGTTCTCTCACCCCAACTCCACTCCCTGTGTTAGGAATCCAATGGCAGCTTCCACCTTTCAGCTGGAGCCCAAGGTTTTATTTTTCATTTGAGAATTCAGAACAGAAAGAACTTCCCGGTAGTTGTTATTTTGTGAAAAGACACAGTAAGCTGAATTTACTGAACAAGAGCTCACTAGAATTCAGAGCTTGCTGTGTGCGTGTGACGAGCCATGGCGTCTGGCTCACCGTTAGTACTTTAATTTCCTTTTTCAGGATATAAACCAGCAAGGTGCTTTGACAAGAGGCTTGTTAAATGGAGAATGGAACTAGGTTATTCACTGTGGTGAGTATATCAACCAAAACCAGAATCTAGCTTTCAAGTAGTTGGATGGCTCCCTTGGATCTTTATAGCCAGAAGACTGGGTGATCAGGTGATATACACTGTTAACCTGAGCCGTGATTTTACCCAATGCAGGTGATGTAAGCCACAGTGGCTGAATCCTTGATACATGTGCGGGCACATAGTTTTTGCTTGGGTCTTTTATCAAGACCTTCAAGTTTAATCTAATCATGGCCACACTGGAGAAGGTCACCTGGGTAGACTAGGAGAGTGACTGACTATTCAGGGCATTCGTATTACATTATCTGGACCTGGCAGTTTCTTGGTTAGTCCATAAGAACAAGTTGCACCTATTTGCCAGACACTGGGCTAGGTGCTGTGTATGCCTTGTTCCAATTAATCTTCACAAGAATAGAAGAGGTGAATTGGATTAGCACCATATTAAAGATGAAAAAACTAGGCAGGTAAGTGCCTGTCCTGAGATTTTATCTCTGGCAAGTGCAAATATATGAGTTATACACACATCTGACTATTTTAAAACCCATGCTCTTTCCCCCGTTCAACATGCTCTGATGTCACTAAAACTCTTCAAGAGCTAACTTCTTGAGGGATCTAGAGAATATTGTGTTGGAATACAGTGTTAAATATTAAATTTTGATTGTTAGTTTCTACAGCTGTCAAACAGTCAAAAGCTGCTCTGATGTGTTTCATATTTAGCAAAAAATAAGGGAATCTACTATGCTAATTTAAGTATCTTTGAAGAGTTTTTTATTACTTTTATTGATCAGTGACATCTTAACTCCCTCTGAGTTAAGTCCTGATCATTTGGCTGGTGAATACTTAGTGCCTTCAGAAACCTAGTGTGTCTGGTGACAGGAGCCATGAGACTTGGGCTCCAGCCTGGTTTTCACACTAATTTTGCAGTTAGGACATTGGGAAAGCCAGTTTAGCAATCTTTGCTATAGTTTTATTGTGCATTAAAGGGACATAATACCTGCATATGTATCAGTTAGGAATGTTTTCAGATACATACAACAAAATACATGATTAACAGTAGCTACAAGCACAAGGGTATTAATAAAAGTTTGAAGGTGGGAGGACTAAGGCTAAATCAGCAACAATGGTGTCAAGAACTTATTCTTTTATATCATTCACTCCTCTTCTTGCTGGTTTCCCTCATGCTTATGTTTGCAAAATGGCTGCTGCAGCTCTAGCATCACTCCCATACTCAACGAAGGAACATTGAGGAAGGAGCAAAGCAAATTAGCTCTTCTTTATATCTATTCTTTTCATCAATAAGCAAGCTAGGTTTCTCAGAAATACCATAATACACTTCCCTTTACAGCCTCATTATCTAAAATCGGATCCCTTGGTCACCCATCCATAACTAAGAGGCCAAGAAAGCAAAGTGTTTGGCTTTTCAATCTTGATATTTGTGTAGTCCGTTTTCATACTGCTGTAAAGAAATACCCAAGACTGTGTAGTTTAAAGGAAAGAAGTTTAATTGACTCACAGTTCTGCACGGCTGGGGAGGGCTCAGGAAACTTACACTCATGGTGGATGGGGAAGCAGGTGGCTTCTTTACAAGGTGGTAGGAGAATGTGTGAAGCTGGAACTTTCAAACACTTATAAAACCATCAGATCTTGTGATAACTCACTGTCATAAGAACAACATGGGGGAAACTGATCCCACGATCCAATCACTTCCCACCCTTGACGTATGGGGATTGCAATTCAAGATGAGATTTGGGTGGGGACACAGAGCCAAACCATATCATTATTAGAAGACAAAAAGAAAAAATAAGAGTTCAGAATGGCTTTCGTAAGCAATTATTAGTGTCTTCCATAGTCATAACCTCAAAGGATTTGTTTCATCAAAGTAAGCTTTCTTGCTTTGTCCCTCTCCATCCTAACTAATTTGTAACCAGTATTTTGAATGACATAGTGTATATCCAACCATCTTTATCTGTGCAATGTCTCATATATGTGAAATACAACAATCCAGACTAAATACCATAGGTATTTAATCAGTGAATTATCTCAATACAAAAATATGCCCACCTGTGATCTAATGTACAATATTTTTTTGTGTCATTTGAAGTAACCTCTTATATTTGTGTTCTGTTTCTTTTTCAATAGCTGGTAAACTAGACACAAGCTCTGAATAAATAATGCCAGAACATCTGGATGAAGAGAAAAAAATCAATTATCTGGATGTTTTGTCTACATAACATCAAAACATGTAGCATTGTATAGACAAAACATCCAGATGATTGAATATTTTACTTTTCATCCAGACAGCTTGTTGTCATGTAGACAAAAAGCACTGCCAAGTTAGGGACATAAAAAGAAAAAACAGGGCATAGCAAAACTTCCCTAATTTGTAGACCATGAGAATTGGTCCTAAATTTGATATAGGAAAAGAGGACTATTAATGAGATACTGTATCAAATTAATTTCCAAAACTTCTCGACCATATTGGAAGAACCTTCTTACCACAAGTTCATAGTGATCATAATAAATGGTAGTTCCATTATGAAATGCTTAATAGAAAACACACAAACCACTTTTTATTCGACACTGTGTTTATTTTATAGATGAAGCAATGCATTCACAGAAAAAAAAAAAAACAGTGATTACTAAAACACTCCTTTATCTCCTGGAAGAACAAATACAGAAACTAATTCTAGTTGTCTAAACATAAGTCAACTTACTAGCCAGGACTCAAGTACAAATTCAATAATTATTTACCTTTGGTGAGCCAGGGGCTGTGCTGTTGAATTTTTCATATGCAGGCTATCATCCGATTTATTCTACATTAATTCTGTTCAGTAGCAATTGTTATTTCTATTTTATAAATAGGAAGCTGGGTCTTAAAAATGAAGGAAAATCTCCAAAATTCCACAGTTCCATTATTTTGACAAATAACACGATGCTTGAAATAATTTTTTTTTTAATTTAGTATGTTTTCTTTTGTGTAAAATAAAGGAGTGAGGTCTTAAAACACCAAATTTTCAAAGCTTGGATGTCATGACTCCTAAATGCTAGGAATTATGGCTAAATGCACTATGTCATGCTATTTTATTCCATCTGTTGTTAACACTATTTTCCTATGTTCCAAATCTAATATATCTAATTGAGAACTAAACTTGATGAAGAGGGATATCAGTACTTGACAGGAATCTTTATTTTATCCTTGAAGAAACTGACAGTGCAATGTCCTTAAATACCATCTGAAAAGCCTCACTGAGATAACAAATTACGTTTTATGACTCACTATTCCCATTCCATCTTAAGCAGAAAGTTCCAAATTCAATACACAGAGGTCACTAAGGGAACATTCTGTCTTCAAATCGTCCTTATGTAGTCTCTCAGTTTTCTGGCAGTGGTTTAGCTGGATGGGATCATAAGTGAGAGCCAGGGGAACCTTTTGTTTTGAGCCAAAAGTTGTGTGATCAGGACCCAGTGGTCTTGGATTTTCCAGGTCAAAAGGCTGTCAAAAAATGTCATCGGGGAACAGGTCTGAGGAGGAAAGCAGTAGAATGTTCAACTTAAGCCACCGTGGTGTATTACTCAGTGTAAAGAAACGCATCATTGTGATAACCTCTGAGCCCTGCAGCCACTTTATGAAATAACAGAATTGTTCTGATTTATGAATGCGATATTACGGCTGCAGCAAGTCTCTCACTTACACATGAAGTTTCAGACCAGGAGTACCAAGGTAAACCTCACCATGCTGCCCATTTATAAATTTCTTGCTGTTAAAATCCAACATTCTTCATGGACACATTGTATTTTAAACCTGAATTGGTTCTGGAACGAGATAGTGGTAATGGTTGCACAACTTTGAGAAGATAAAAAAGAATACTGGATTTAATTATGGTATGTGAGTTATATCTTAATTTAAAGAGAAGCGTATTGGACTAATTCAAATGGCTTCTTCAACATCAAATGGATCTTACAAAGCAATATTTTTGTGATTTAAGTGTAAATGAAATAGAAACATATGGAGTAAATTTCTGCAAAATTGCGCATGATTTCAAAAATTAAGAGGGAAGCGTTCTTGGCAAAACCTAGTTGAGTTTTATCTAATCCAAACTATTTAAAAAATAAATTGAGACATTTCATAAACCAAAAATACAGCTGGTTTTTCCATCCTTTATGAATTTGTTATGTTTAGTTCTTTGCACTAAATACATTTCTACTTATATTGGATGGTACAGGCAGTTCAGGCGCCCAGACAGAGAATTATGAATACTTTGGATATCATATGATTGCCTAAGTATACGAATAGTTAGGATATCATAGAGCATAAAACAAGGTCAAGTTGTGAAAAAGTTGCTATAGTTTATTAAATACCATTTTCAAGGAAATATTCTTTATTGAAATAATTAAAGGAGAAAGCCTATTATAGCAGCCTCTGAGTTAAGTTCAAGAGCACAGAATAACTGAAATCTCTGAGACTAGTCTTCAAAGTTCATTCCATCTTCATTATATGTTAACATTTTCTGGCCATATAAATACCATTGTTACTAAAAGTAAAGTCTTTTTGTAGTGTGCAAAATGCAATCACAAAAAGGTAAATCTTTACACATATGTCAAATTTTTGAGGTTATCACACAAAACCTTGTAATCATTTTTAACCCATACATCGACTTATTTTTCCCTTGCTTTTCTGTTAAGTCCTAGACTGTAAACTCCTAAGCAGCAACTATGTGTGTCCTTTCCACAGTTGATTTCCAATGCCTGATGGGTCCTTTGCACCCACAGAGATGTGTTGAACAAATGCTCCTGATGGAATGTCATTTTAACTTCCATCACTTCTGCTGGTGTCAATTCCTCAAATAAGCATTCCCCAACTGCCTATGTCCATCATCTCTCACTCTCTATCCACTGATCTTTTTTAACTTTACTTCCTAGCATGCCATAACATGGCAGTATAATATACCTATCTATTTGTTTACTGTTTCTCCCACTGATATATTACTCATTGAGGTCAGGCACTTAGTTTTCTTCAATACTCTCTGATAATGGGAGGACAAAATATCAGAAGATATAGAGAAGCCAGAGTTTGGGTCACTCACTAAGTAATATTGGCTTCAAAGCCGCAAGAGGAAATATTAAAAGAGGACATTCCATCTCACAAGGAGCAATTTCTAAATATCTAGAATTTGGGCTTACAAAAAGGGAAACATGATATGAAGCTATTGGACCCAGTCCATGCACTTCCACAGATTTGCTCAGACCTGGCTGTTCCAAGGGCCATGGAAACTTGCCCTGCCTTGTGGTCCATTTGGAACCAGCGAATGGGCCACGTTTCATGTTTCTCCTATGATGATAAAGCCCCCACCATGATGCCATCATATCTCTTAATGCCATTGCTTTTTACAGTCTTTACTAGGTGCAAGCACCTTCAGCAATGGGCAATGCAGGAGCTCTAGCATGTACGTCCTATCCAACTGGAGCTGTAGAGACCCTGGCTTCCTCAGCAGCAACACAGACAGACTGACGTTGAACAATTAAAGATGAGGAAATTTGAATGGATTCATTGATCATTTCTTCTCCACAATGGAATGCTCTGAGAGATAAGCTTCATATTGCCTTACTGTGGACATTCCATATGTCCACATAACCAGCTGGGTTTTCCTGTGAAGCTATGATCTGCTTGGTAAATCACAAACATAAATTCGTTTTCTTCTTTCTTGGCTTCCCTTTCCCCTTCACTGTTGCTTTGCTAGATCAGAGTGTAAACTTTGCTCTAAACTAATCAGTTCAGAGCCCAGGTATCTAGATGAAGACAGTCATAGAAAGAAGTCATTGGGATGGGATTTTTGAGCTTGATTTCCCACCTGTCTGGAGGTAATATGGATGGTCAGTGTGGTACTAACAATTACTAAAGCTTTCACCTATTGATAATTGAGATATGATACAGTTGGAAAGCTGGACATTGGGAGGCCAAGTGACTGCTGTTCTTTATCAGTATGGGGGATATGGTAATAATAAAGATTATGGTGGGCCAGGCGTGGTGGCTTATGACTATAATTTCAGCATTTTGGGAGGCCGGGGTGGGCGGATCACTTGAGGTCAGAAGTTCAAGACCAGCCTGGCCAACATGGTGAAACTCCGTCTCTAGTAAAAATACAAAAATTAGCTACTCGGGAGGCTGTGGCAGGAGAATGGTGTGAACCCAGGAGGTGGAGCTTGCAGTGAGCCAAGATCGCGCCACTGCACTCCAGCCTGGGCAACAGAGCAAGACTCTGTCTCAAAAAAAAAAATACAAAAATTAGCTGGGCGTGGTGGCATGTGTTTGTAATCCCAGCTACTCAGGAGGCTGAGGCAGGAGAATTGCTTGAACCTGGGAGGCAGAGGCTGCAGTGAGCTGAGATTGCACCACTGCACTCCAGCATGGGTGACAGAGCAAGACTCCATCTCAATAAATAAATAAATAGAAATAAATAAAACGATTATGCTGGTGGGGAGTGGATATTTCTGTTTGCAGTGGAGGACTTGTAAGAAGAAAATGAAAGGCCCGGGGCATTAAATTGCTAATCTAAATCACACTCTGAAAGCCCAGAGGTTTCTATGTCAGCTTTAAAGGGAATATTCATTTCCTTCAGACACAGAGAAGACTGCTGAAAATGAGAACTGATATCTGATTATCAGTGTGACAGAGTTACGAAAGTGATTACATGCACAACGCAGGTCTTCTATAATAAAACTCAAACCTGATATGAAAAATATGAGAATAGGAGATTTTAGATTGGCAAGTCAAACAATCTCAATCCCCCAATTCTCCAGAATTCTACTAGAGCAAAAGAAGTCCCTTCCCCACATACCAGAAGAGAAAACTCTCCTTGCCTGGAATTTGTGCAAAGGCCTCATCTGAAGCAAGGTCTCTCAATATGTCTCAATTTTTTCACTGTTTGTTTCTGCTACCCTCCATTGTAACCAGGCTAGATCCAGCCTGGTTAAGCCTCGGACCTAATTGTCTGAGGCAAAAATAGATGTGATTTCTACATTAGATAGTAAGGCTAAAACAAAAGTGGTAATCAGAGTGTTTGGTCTACAGGAATCTATGGCGATGGTGTTTGGAGAGGGCAGAAAAGGCAAAGAGAGGTTTAGATGGTGATCATGTTGCTTGATTTATGTAATCAAAAATAATTGATGTCTAATGAGCTGAAGGATGATGCCAACAGCTGTAATGGAAACTCAAGTTTCCTTGACCTATTTCTAGATTTAAATTAATTCACAGACCCAGAGCCACACGACTGAAAGAGTGGCTTGATAAGAGAAATAAATAGGATAGATATTTCCCAAATTCTTCTTTCCCCAAAGAGCTCATGGCCAATTTCCGTGACAACTATGTGCTGGGGAAAGGAGAATGCCCAAACACTCAGGAGCTGTTATATACAGAATCTGAGTTTATGCTGATTTAATTGGACCTAAAATGGCTTCCTGGTCTTCTCGTTAGGATGGACACTTTAAAGAGATTTGGGGAGAAGGCATAGATGGAGAAAGCTCCCAAGAATTTGGGGGGGGACAGGATTGAATGTGCAAAGTAACTTTTGAAACTAGAAGATAGAGTAGGTAAAGTCATTAATTTTACAAATTTACACATTTAGTCATTAATTTTACACACTAAAATACTGTCTCTATAATATAATATAATTTTACACATTTTACACAGTAAAATGCTGTCTCTATAATATAACTGTTTGTTATATTAAAATACTCTATAAATATTGTCTGTTATATTATAACAGCAATGGGAATAGTAGATAGCAAGATAGAAACCAAGAGAGGAAAGAATTTCAAATAGGAAATAGCTTGTCAATAAACATTCTGTAGCAAGATCTTCATTTGTTCTGAGGACTAACGCCTGAGTGTTTATTTCCATTTGTAGAGCAGCAGAACACAAGTTCTGCCCACAGCTGTTCATGAGAAAAAAGGCAATTATTCTGGTTATTTTTTCTCCTTTTAAAAATTGGTTGCAAAGGAGAGACAGGAAAGCCTTCTTGGAATGCAACTAGGATGGGGCAAGAATAGATGTATGGGGGTAAATCTTTGGCTAGTGGGAGCATGGTGATTAACGGAGAGATAGATTGGTCTGGCTCTGAGTTTTACTCTGTTCTACCATTATGGCCTTGGGCAAGTGGGCTAAAATTGGAGGCAGCCATGGGAGTCACTAAATAGAAAAAGAATTTTGGAGACCATTTTTTTCCTGGGCTTTCTAGAACACAAGCATAGAGCAAAGTTTACATGCTAACACTTTATCAAATTTTGCAATCCCATGCATAAGTGAGGGGAAAGTGAAGCAATTCGGTACAAAAGAGAGAAGGCAAATGTAATTATGAGGTTGTGCATTAGCTAAATGATCATATTTTCCCAGGAAAACATAATCGTTTGCTTGGTCAAATAAGTTTTTTTATTATTAAAATTAATAAGTGAATTTATGAAAGTTAACATAAAAATGAATTAATTTACACATACTGGCAAGAAACAGTTAAAAAAATAAGTTGCTCAAATAATAAAAAGTACACATTTTATCTACATGGTTAGAATAATCCACATCCAACCTACTTCTGAAAACTGAGTCTAGAATATCCATTTTTACAAACATCTCTAAATTTTGTTGTCTAGAAATGTCTTTAATAAAATTTTTAAGAACTGTCCCTGGAAAAGATTGTGATAGCAAAGAATCTGATGTGACCATTTGTAGGTCCTTGGCAAATTACCCCCTGATGTTGGATAGCTTTGGTTTTCAAGAAAATTGTGTATTTTATGTGAAGCTATAAGCAAAACCATTTCTCACTTGTCTCTTAGTTTTTGGTGAGGCATCTCTCCGGTGTACATAAAACATCTTCATCATACAACCCAAATGATATTCTTCCTTTCTTAGTTCTCCCCAGTGTAGCAACTACATTCTGTTTGGCCCTTTTCCACCTGTATCTCTGTCACACTTCCATGACTTCCTGGAACTTAACAGAGCTTTATTCAACACGACACCTAGTGAAGCTGAAGTGAATGCGTGTATTAACAGGAGGTTATGATATATTGACATGAATGTAGACATAGAGATCTAAGTAATTTATGCAAACCATTTTGGTTAAGTAATCCTGAAAATATGTTTCATCTCCCTGACTTACTATTGATAAATGTGTTTCCGAGTTTGTTCTAAAAGTAGTCACCAGCACTAGCTGTTACTTCTTGCTTCTTCCCAAGAAACTGGCACTGATTTGCTTGATAAATATGAACACTTTTCAAAAAGATCCTCTTTTAAGAGCTGGTAAATAGCAGAATTAAAATGTATTTTCTGTTTGTCAAACTTTTTCTATAGCCTAAACTGAGGGTCCTGTAATGTTTTTCTAACTCGAATGCTATAGTATTTTAACCTTCAGAGAGTCCCTGTGAATAGCGTATAAAAATGTGGAGTGCATAAAAAGAAGTGTTTTGAGAGTACTTCAAATAATGTAGATCATGGATCACCCTCTCCACCTGCCTGTATGTGGAATTCTGATACTGTATTATACACATGGTCATAATAAACACACTAAAGTGTTTGGATCTGGACACATTTTTTCTTTGTTATTTTTGTCTTAGTTAAATATAGTGGAAAGTGAAAAGTATTTATTCAGGGAAAACGCCACATTTCGTGAGTCATTCATTCAGCAGTGTTTGGTTAATTTGATTTTGTTGGGCATTTTTATAAATCTGATATATTTACCCAGAGGACTTTTGGCACTGGCAGCATATTAAAATCAGCAAAAAAAGTAACTATCTAGCCTCGGATTGGGAAGACTCAATTGCATCCAGATGAGGACCAAATCCACTTCAGATTTCCAAAGCAAATACAATTAATTGTGTCAAAAATGAATCCTTTGGAGACTTCTGGGATGTATATTTATTCTCATGCTAATTATGGTGGCATTCTAGAGATCCAATTTTGCATCATCTGCACATATCCCCATCCTCCCTCTTGTCTTCCTTTGTGTTCATTAGTCTCCTTATTTCTGATTCACATAATTTTCCTGAATTAACAATTAAAGGAGATAATTGAAGCAAGTATACAGAGGATTTGAGTTTAAAAAAGCATGTTTTCTAAATTTATACCTCATTTTATTTTTTTAAAATTATTCATTTATTTCCAATTTTTCCATAAGTTATTGGGGTACAGGTGGCATTTGGTTACATGAGTAAGTTCTTTAGTGGTAATTTGTGAGGTTTTGGTGCACCCATCACCCGAGCAGTATAAACTGCACCATATTTGTAGTCTTTTCTCACCTCTCTCCCACTCTTCACCCCAAGTTCCCACAGTCCAATGTATCATTTTTATGCATTTGTGTCCTCATAGCTTAGCTCCCACATATCAGTGAGAACATACAATGTGTGGTTTTCCATTCCTGAGTTACTTCACTTAGAATAATAGTCTCCAATCTCATCCAGGTCACTGCAAATGCTGTTAATTCATTCCTTTTTTATGGATGTATAATATTTCATCACATATATATCATATATCATATATACATATATCACATATGTATCATATATACATATATCACATATGTACATATACCACATTTGTATCATATATGTGATATATGTACATATATGTATCATGTGTGATATATGTACACATAAGTATCATATATGTGATACATGTACATATATCATATATGTGTCATATATATGATAAACGTACATGTATCACATATATATCATATATCTCTCTCTCTCGCTCTCTCTCACAGTTTCCTTATCAACTGGTTGATTAATGGGCATTTGGGTTGGTTCCACAATTTTGCAACTGTGAATAGTGCTGCTATGAACATGTGTGTGCAAGTATCTTTTTTGAATAATGACTTCTTTTCCTCCGGGTAGATACCCAGTAGTGGGATTGCTGGATCAAATGATAGTTCTACTTTTAGTTCTTTGAGAAATCTCCACACTGTTTTCCATAATGGCTGTACTAGTTTACATTCCCATCAGCAGTGTAGAAGTGTTCCACGTTCACTGCATCCATGCCAACATCTACTGTTTTTAGATTTTTTTATTATGGCCATTCTTGCAGGAGTAAGGTGGTATTGCACTGTGGTTTTGATTTGCATTTCCCTGATCATTACTGATGTTGAGCACTTTTTCATATGTTTGTTGGCCACTTGTATATCTTCTTTTGAGAATTGTCTATTCATGTCCTTAGCCCACTTTTTGATGGGATTATTTCGTCTTTTCTCACTCATTTGTTTGAGTTCGTTGTAGATTCTGGATATTAGTCCTTTGTCAGTTGTGTAGACTGTGAAGATTTTCTCCCACTCAGTGAGTTGTCTGGTTACATCCTTTTGCCATGCAAAGCTCTTGCACTTAATCAGGTCCCAGGTATTTATCTTTGTTTTTATTGCATTTGTTTTTGGGTTTTTGGTCATGAAATTCTTGCCTAAGCCAATGTCTAGAAGTGTTTTTCCAATGTTATCTTCTGGAGTTTTTATAGTTTTAGGTCTTAGATTTAAGTCCTTAATCCATCTTGAGTTGATTTGTTATATAAGGTGAGAGATGAGGATCTAGTTTCATTCTCATACATGTGGCTAGCCAATTATCCCAGCACCATCTGTTGAAAAGGGTGTCCTTTTGCCACTTTATGTTTTTGTTTGCTTTAGCGAAGTTGGCTATAAGTATTTGGGTTTATTTCTGGGTTCTCTATTCTGTTCCATTGGTCTATGTGCCTATTTTTATACCAGTACCATGCTGTTTTGGTGACTATTGCCTTATAGTGTAGTTTGAACTCAAGTAGTGTGATGCTTCCAGATTTGTTATTTTTGCTTAGTCTGACTTTGTCTATGTGGGCTCTTTTCTGGTTCCATAAGAATTTTAGAACTCTTTTTTCTAATTCTGTGAATAACTATTGTGGTATTTTGATTGGAATTGTGTTGAATTTGTAGATTGCTTTTGACAGTATGGTCCTTTTCACAATATTGATTCTATTTACCCACCCATGAGCATGGGATGTGTTTCCATTTGTTTGTGTTGTCTATGATTTCTTTCAGCAGTGTTTTGGGGTTTTCCTTGTAGAGATCTTTTGACTCCTTTGTTAGGTATATTCCTAAGTATTTTATTTTTTATTTTTGCAGCTATTATAAAAGGTGCTGAGTTCTCGATTTGATTCTCCGCTTGGTCACTGTTGGTGTATAGAAGAGCCACTGATTTGTGTACATTAATCTTGTATCCAGAAAATTTGCTGAATTCTTTTACCAGTTCTAGGAACTTTCTGGTGGAGTCCTTAGGGTTTTCAAGGTAAACAGTCATATCGTCAGCAAACAGCAACACTTCAACTTCCTCTTTACTGATTTGGATGCCCTTTATTTCTTTCTTTTGTCTGATTGCTCTGGCTATGACTTCCAGTACTGTGTTGAAGAGGAGTGGTGAGAGTGGGCATCCTTATCTTGTTCTAGTTCTCAGAGGGAATGCTTTCAACTTTTCCCCATTCCGTATTATGTTGGGTGTGGGTTTGTCATAGATGTCTTTTATTACATTAAGGTATGTCCCTTGTATGCCAATTTTGCTGAGAGTTTTAATCATAGAGGGACGCCAGATTTTGTTGAATGCTTTTTCTGCATCTATTGAGATGACCATGTGATTTTTGTTTTTAATTCTGTTTATGTGGTGTATCACATTTATTGACTTGTGTATGTTAAACCATCCCTGCATCCCTGGTATGAAACTCACTTGATCATGGTGGATTATCTTTTTGATATGCTGTTGGATTTGGGTAGCTAGTATTTTGTTAAGAATTTTAGCATCTATGTTCATCAAGGATATCGTATACCTCATTTTAGACCAGCGCAATAACCTCCCAAATAATTTCTTGGGCTCAGGAAGCCCCATGCCTTCCTTTATCCAGTATGCCTTATCAGAAAATTCTCCTTAAACACCCTTTTGCATCTTATCTTCTAAGTTTAAATGGGCAGCTTTGGGACACACACGTGGGTCACCATCCATGGAAGAGAAAGGGAGAGAGTTAAAAGATGGACACTGGAAATTATGCACAGCAGAAACCTAGATGACCTCTGCATATACTTGTAATGAACTGTATCATGCTTGTGTTCCCTCCCAAAATTTACATTTTAAAATCCTACTCCCTAATGTGATGGTGTTAGGAGGTGGAGCCTCTGGGAGGTAAGAAGGATCAGATGAGGTTATGAGGGTGACGCCCTCATGAATGGGATTCGTGTCCTTATAAGAGAGTACCAAGAGAACATTCTTCCTTTCTCTGCTTTGGAAAGACACAGAGAAAACTGCCACCTTTGAACAGGAAGTGAGACCTCACCAGACACTGAATCTGCCAGCACCTTGATCTTGGACTTCCCAGCCTCCAGAACTGAGAGGAGTTAAGTATTTGTTATTGAAGCCACCTGGCCTATGGTTTTATGTTGTAACAGCCCAAGTTGACTAAGACAATACTATAGCAGGTTAAAAGTTATAGTTTTAACTATAACAGGTCCTGTAAAAGATATGCCAATGTCCTAACTCCCACAACTTGTGAGTGACCTTATTTAGAAAAGGGGCCTTTGCATATTTAAGTTACTTTCCGGGTGGGCCCTAAACCCAATGGCAAATGTACTTATAACAGACAGAAGAGAATACACACGTGAAGACAGAGGTAGGGATTGTAGTGACGCAACCACAAGTGAAGGAATGCTTACAACCCCCAGAAAGTAAAAGAAGCAGGAAAGGACTCTTCCCTAGAGCCTTTAAAAAGTATGTGGGTTCCACATTTCTGGCCTCCAGAACTGTAAGAGAATAAATGTATGCAGTTTTCAGTTGCCCTGTTTGTGGTAATTTTTTATAGCAGCCATAGGAACTTAAGACATGTACCAAGAGAAGGAACCTCAGATAGTTACTCTGAGGATGTTGCATTACTAAGCAACTTTTTACTTTTAACATCCCTAGTTTAGCAACCACTAGCAGGGCTGATATCTACACTGGAGTGACACATGGGCTGACAGACATTCTGATTTGTTGAGAGGCATTTCTGAATGGCCAGTGGCTTCTTCTTTATACTGATTGTTAAATGTTTTGAATATTACCTTCAATCATTTCTGCATCGAAGATTCAACATGCACCTGATGCATTATAGACATTTGGTAATGTTATATGAAGTGAATGAATGAGCTAGTCTATATGAGCTGTTCTAGAAAATAGGTATTCATTAATCATAATCATACTTTGGACTGGGTGCATTATTTCTAAAATTAATTTTAGAACTATTCCCAAACTTAAATCCAGGGGCAGACAATGAGCATATTATTTATTTATAATCTATTATGAATACTTTCTGGAATGAGGCAGTTTATCTAAAAAGGAGGGAAGAAAGGAAAGAGGGAGAAAGAGAGAAAGGGAGACAGGAGTTTGGCATTCTCTCTCCTATTACAAGGACTCTTCAAGACAAAACTCTCTCTTGTTTATCTTCCCTCCCCTCCCCTCCCTTCCCCTCCCCTCCCCTCCCTTCCCTTTTCTTTTTTTTTCTTCTTTTCTTTTCTTTTTTGAGACGGAGTCTCACTCTGTCACCCAGGCTGTAGTGCACTGGCACAGTCTTGGCTCACCGCAACCTCTGCTGTCTGGGTTCAAGTGATTCTCCTGCCTCAGCCTCCTGAGTAGCTGAGATTACAGGTGCCTGCCATCACACCCAGCTAATTTTTGTATTTTTAGTAGAGACAGGTTTCACCATGCTGGGCAGGCTTTTCTTGAACTCCTGACCTCATGATCCAACTGCTTTGGCCTCCCAAAGCTCTGGGATTACAGGTGTGAGCCGCCGCGCCTGGTCTCTTGTTTATTTTTTCTGATAACATCAAGCATGGATGGTCAATGAAAATCATTAAATGACTTCAGTGGCATCAGAAGTCTCTTTAAATAATGTTGCATCTAACTGGGATGGCTTCTATCTGGTCTTATTACATGTTGCATTTCCAGAACTCTATTTTCTTTTATTTGTTGGCTTTATCAAATTTAGCTCTGCTGCTGGCATTCCCTCTGAACTGCGCTGTGGTTTGTAGCTTCAGTTTGTTCTATTTTTTTGTTTTGTTTTGTTTTTCTCTGCATCTAAGTTCTCTGCATCTAGAGCAATGCTGTCCAACAAAACTCCTACTGTGATGGAAATGCTTTATATTCTGTGCTGTCCAATACAAGCCACTTGAGATGTGGTGAATGTGCCTGAGGAACTCAATATAACATTTTATTTAATTTTAATTAATTTATATTTCAATGTAAATATCCACATGTGGCTAGTGGCTACCATATTGAATGATGCAGATCTAGATCGACATTTAAAGGCTGAAATTTTAAATTGCTATTATTTCTAGAAGTTTGGAAACTCTGCCATTGTTGCAAATTGCTATTAAATTTTGTTGCTTCATAGCAGGTAAATGCTTAATATTTCATCTTCTCTTGATCTGCTTTTGCTAACAATTAAGGCTTGCTATAGCCTAAAACAGAAGGTGGCAAACTACAGTCCCTAGGCCAAACCTAGCCCGCTGGCAGTTTTTATGAAAAAAGGAAAGACAATAGTGGTATTGGAACACAGCATGCCCATTTGGGCATAGTCTTTGGTTTTGTGTTACAATAGCAGGACTGAGTGATTGTGACAGAGACTGCAGGGCTGGCAGAGCTGAGGGTACTACTATCTGGCCTTTACAGAAAAAAAAAAAAGCCAATCCCTGATTTAGAATAAAGTTGTTCTTTCATTGTATGTTGTAATAATTAAATGTTTATTATTTCCATAATTTTTAGTCCATTTTAAAGGATAAGGCTTTTGTTATTAGAATAGTGGGTGCCTTTTAATTTTTTCTCCTTATTTTAACACCAATTCAATGTCATTGGCTCAGTAGCTTAGAATATCTCCTTGCCTCATTTCAAATTTTGACAATCTGATGATTTTAGGCAGTATATGTTCCAATAAGTTGACCAGGCATTGTACTGGCCTGTTAGTGATTTCAAAATGCTTCCAGGGGACTTTACAATATTTCCAGGTGATTTTCTCTTATTTTTAAGAATATAAAATTCAATTCACTATTGTGTTACCATGTCACTGATTTTCCAAATTCTCTGAGATGGATTCATTCACAGAGCAAACTGTATAAATGACTGCTCAAGGAATCAAATCTGACTTCAATTTCTATCCAGGTTGTGGTTTGCATAAGAACTTCTACTCATCAGCCAGGCGCGGTGGCTCACACCTGTAATCTCAGCATTTTGGGAGGCCAAAGCGGGTGGATCACGAGGTCAGGAGTTCAAGGCCAGCCTGCCCAGCATGGTGAAACCTGTCTCTACTAAAAATACAAAAATTAGCCGGTGTGATGGCAGGCGCCTGTAATCCCAGCTACTCAGAAGGCTGAGGCAGGATAATTGCTTTGCGGGGGCAGAGGTTGCAGTTGAGATCAGGCCACTGCACTCCAGCCTGGGTGACAGAGTGAGACTCAGTCTCAAAAAAAAAAAAAAAAAGAAAGAACTACTCATCTTTGAGTGTTTTTATTAACCTATCCAAGAATCATCTTGTTTCTCAATACGAAGTCATAATGCCTGGTGGCTACTTCAAGGAGGAGTGTTGATGATTATTTACATCAATTCAATCAACAAGCTCATATCTAAGACTTTTTTTTTTTTTTTTTTGGAGAAATGTCCATACTAACATTTTAGTTTCTTTTTTGTGGCTGCAATTTCTGCTTGTTATTCAAAGAGTATTGAAAAATCAGTAATCAGCCTTTGGAACAAATGAGTCAGTAGGCATGCAGTTGAGCTTTCTGTTGTACTTAACAAGGATGGCCTGATCCTAATGGGGAAGTTAGACTCTAGGAAAAGCAAAGAGAAGACCCCACACAAGGGTGTGTGGTAACACAAACAGCCCGCTAATTCCTCGATGATGATACCAGTGTATTTATTACTTTTAACCTAGTGATACAGTTCTTGGTCACATGGTTGTCTTTTCTTATTTAAGAAGTTTGGAGTTTTTCTTAAAATCAATTCTCTGTGTCCGGCTTAAAACAACTTTTCAAAGTGATATTGCAATTCTGATCTTGGCTTTCATAAGGACTCTAAGCTGTGATGAAAATTTAGTTCTTCAACATCAAAATTATAGCTTAAAACAAATCTTGTAATGTCTTGTTGAAAACTGTAAATATTATGAAGCATAAATATAATTCTGATTATATCTCCAATGATGCTGGACATCTGCGAAATGGCAGGGTTTTTTTGTTCTTTTGTTTTTTGGTTTTTTTTGAAATGAAGCTTTGCTCTTTGTTGCCCAGGCTGGAGTGCAGTGGCATGATATTGGCTCACTGCAACCTCTGCCACCTGGGTTCAAGCGATTCTCCTGCCTCAACCTCCCAAGTAGCTGGAATTACAGGTGCCTGCCACCACACCCTGCTAATTTTTGATTTTTTTTTTTTTTTTTTTTTAGTAGAGATGAGGTTTCACCATGTTGGCCAGGCTGATCTCAAACTCCTGACCTCAGGTGATCCGCCTGCCTCAGCCTCCCAAAGTGCTGGGATTATAGGCATGAGCCACTATGCCCAGCCAAAACGGCAGTTTTGTATGCTGACTTACCAGATCAAAATCATCTGGAGTGGGGTTGAAAGCTGCGAGTAAGAGTGCAGGTTCTCATGTTTCTGCAATATCTATGTGGGTAGGCTGCACTGCATATGGCTTAGGTTGTTGGTGACAATCTGTCTGACTTCTTGAGGACTCTTTAACAAAATATATATGTCTGGCATTTTGAAAACATATAAATTCTTATATTATTCTTATTTCTCAATTTTTATCAACACAGCTATGATCATACCTTTCACTTGAAGATCTTATTTGTCCCTGAAGACCCTCTGCAATGCTATGAAAATATTTGAACCTTAACACTACATGAGAAAACAAAGTATTCTTCTAAATATGAAACAAACAGAAACGTTAAAAAGTCTGGATTAAACTTGAACAATCCTATATCTATATCTATATCTATGTCTATATATTCTCTAGCAAACATTAGTACCTAATACTTCCTGAAGAGCAGAGAGAGAGGGCAGAAGAACCATGCTGCTGAGTACTGTAAGCCCAAAGGACCAGGAGAAATCACAAAATTGTTGTTTTAACCACTCAATTTTTAGAGTAATTTCTTATGTACTTATAGATAAATGAAACCAATATAGTTTATTGTGGCCAGCTGTATAGAATAAAACAGTAAGAAATGATTAATTATTCAAGGTAGGGTCATAGAAGTTTAGGATATATGGTAACACTGAAGTCTGGTTTAAAGGAAAAGCAGATGTTTGCTAGAGAGACAAGATGGGAAAGTATTCCAGAAAATGGAAGCAATAAAAGAAAAGCAAAGGATAAGTCCATTTGGGAAACTGCACAGGTCTGGCATTTTGAAAACATATAAATTCTTATATTATTCTTATTTCTCAATTTTTATCAACACAGCTATGATCATACCTTTCACTTGAAGATCTTATTTGTCCCTGAAGACCCTCTGCAATGCTATGAAAATATTTGAACCTTAACATTACATGAGAAAACAAAGTATTCTTCTAAATATGAAACAAACAGAAACGTTAAAAAGTCTGGATTAAACTTGAACAATCCTATATCTATATCTATATCTATGTCTATATATTCTCTAGCAAAGATTAGTACCTAATACTTCCTGAAGAGCAGAGAGAGAGGGCAGTGTGTAGGAAGGGTGAAAAAGAGTTGAATCTTGGCCAGGCATGGTGGCTCACACCTGTAATCCAAGCACTTTGGGAGGCCGAGGCGTGCAGATTACCTGAGGTCAGGAGTTCAAGACCAGCCTGGCCAACATGGTGTCTACTAAAAATACAAAAAATTAGCTGGGCATGATGGCTTGTGCCTGTAGACCCAGCTACTTGTGAGGCTGAGAAATGAGAATCGCTTGAACCCTGGAGGCGGAGGTTGCAGTGAGCTGAGATCCCACCACTGCACTCCAGCCTGGGTGACAGAGTGAGACTCCGTCTCAAAAAAAAAAAAAAGAGTTGAATCTAGAAAACTTATTGGGTTGAATTCTGTGAAGGCAGTATATGTAATAGGTCTGATATTTACACTCCAGATCAGGAGCCCCCAACCCCCAGACTATGGACTAATACTGGTCTGTGGCCTGTTAGGAACCGGGCCACACAGTAGGAGGTGAGTGGCAGTTGAGCAAGCATTACCTTATGAGCTCTGCCTCCTGTTAGATCAGTGAGGGCGTTAGATTCTCATAGAAGTGTGAACTGTATGGTGAACTGCACATGCGAGGGATCTAGGTTGCACGCTCCTTTTGAGAATCTAATGCTTGATGATCTGTCACTGCCTCTCATCACCCCCAGATGAGACTGTCTGGTTGCAGGAAAACAAGCTCAGGGTTTCCACTGATTCTACATTATGGTGAGTTATATAATTATTTCATTATATATTACAATACAATAATAATAGAAATAAAGTGAATAATAAATATAATGCGCTTGAATCATCCCAAAAGCATCCACCCCCAGCCTCATCCCATCCATGGAAATATTTTCTTCCATGAAACCAGTCCCTGCTGCCAAAAAGGTTGCAGACCGCTGCTCTAGGTAGTGGACCTATAGACATGTCTTTAGATGGAATAGAGAAGAAGCATATATTACACACACATTTATTCAACAAATACTTATTGAAGACCCACTATGTAACTGAGGCTGCAGCTGATGCTTAGGACACATAAATGTTCATCACAAACAGGCATCATTTATGACTTCACCAAGCTTGCAGAGTAGTCAAAGAGACAGATGATCAATAATTAGGAAAGTAATGAAAAAATTTAAGTTGTGATGCCTGCTATCAAAAAGGAAAAATTATGCCGTAAATTAACATAAGGATGAATTTATCTTTATTAACTAAAATAGAAAACTCACTAGGAGGCTCACATATGGAGAGGAAAGATAATCAACTTTGGTTTGTGAGTGTTGAGTCTGAGGTACTTCAAATTGGAAATACATTCCTGAAACTCAAGAGGAAAATGGGGTTGGAATTACAGACTTAGAAATTATTAATATAGGTAAAAATTGAAGCTGTAGAAAGAAAGTAAATAGAGCAAGTTATACAATAGTGTAACCAAGGTGGAGACCTTGGAGTGTCTTCCACTTGATACAGGAATATGAGCCAGGAAAAGGTCAGTGTGGGAGAAGATTCAGAAATTTTTTATGAAGAATGAGGAAATATAGTCAGGAAGGAATCATTTATGCATATCAAATTTGACAATAAAAGTTTTCTAAGATGTTGCCTTTTCTTTATTCATTTGTAGAAATTCATTTCATATCTCAGCTACTTATGAATTTCAAATGCCTTCTCTGACTCCACAGTGTGAATTTTTACTCCCTTAGCAGTTTCTACATACCAAGCTATAAAGAAAGCCTCAACAAATTTCAAAGAATTGAAGCCATTCAGAGTATGTTCTGATTGGTGGAATTAAGCTGGAAACAACAAAAACTAAAAGGTCAGCCGGGTGCGGTGGTTCACACCTGTAATCCCAGCACTTTGGGAGGCCAAGGCAGGTGGATCACCTGAGGTCAGGACTTCAAGACCAGCCTGGCCAACATGGTGGAACCCTGCCTCTACTAAAAATACAAAAATTAGCTGGGCATGGTGGCAGGTGCCTGTAATCCCAGCTACTTGGGAGGCTGAGGCAGGAGAATCCCTTGAACCCAGGATACGGAGGTTGTGCTGAGATAAGATTGTGGCATTGCACTCCAGCCTGGATGACAAGAGTGAAACTCCATCTCAAAAAACAAAACAAAACAAAACACAAAAAAAAAACTTACAAAAGGCAAAAAAATTAAACAGTATACTTTTAAATAATCTATGGATCAAGGAAGAAACATGAAGAAAATTATACTTTGAACTTAATAATAAAAATGCAATATTTCAAAAAAGAATACAGCCAAAATAATACTTAGAAATTCATGGCTTTAAAATATTTATGTGTTAAAAATGAAGCAAGACTAAAAGTAAATCATCTAAGCCTCCATTTCAAGAATCTAAAAATAAGCAAACAAAGTATTGAAGCTAAAAAAAAGGGAATGGAAATAATAATTATTTTACCTATCAATAAAATAGAAAAAATAGCATACATTAGAGAAAAATCAACAAAGCCCCCAACGAAATTTATTCTTAAAATAAAATTAATAACATTGATAAATCCTAGCAAACTAATCAATAAAAAAGAGAAAAGAAAAAATACACAAATTACCAAGAAAAAATATGAAATCAATATAGATCTAATAGATATTAAAAGTAACATTAAAGAGTAGTGTAAACAACTTTACATCTGACAGTTTGAATGAAACAGAAAACAAATTTCTCTAAAAACACAACTTATCAAACTGACAGAATAAAGAGAAACTTAATGGATACAAAATTTTAATATCCATTAAGAAAATTGAATCCATTTCTAAAAATGTTTTACTTTTCATTTTTGTGGATACATAGTAGATATATATATTTATGAAGTACCTGTGATGTTTTGATACAGACATGCAATGTGTAAGAATCACATCACGGAGAATGGGTTATCCATCACCTCAAGCATTTATCCATTGTGTTACAAAAAATCCAGTTATACTGTTTTAGTTAGTTTAAAATGGACAATTAAATTGTTATTGAATCCATTATTGAACCCACCCTCTGACCATCCACACATACAAACAAAACTCAGGTTTAGATTGCTTCTCTGATGAATTTCACCAAACCTTTAAAAAAGAAATAATAACAAAATTACATAACCTTCTTCAGGGAATAGAAAAAGAGGAAGCACTTCATAATTTTTTATAAGACCATTGCAATCTTGTTTCTAAATCCTAACAAAGTTCCTATAAGACATGAAAATTACAGACTAATCTCTCTCATTACTATAGATGCCAAAATGCCAAGCGACATACTAACAAATCAAATTCAGAATTGCATACTAGGGATAGTATATGAGGACTGCATAGTGGTTGTAGGAATGCAAGAGAGATTTATTACTCAAAAATTAATTAATGCCACTTACCACATTAACTTGTAAAAAGATAAAAACATAATAATCTAAACAGATGCAGAAAAATATTTGATAAAATTCAATAATACTTTGTGGCAAAAACTCTTAGCAAGCAAGGAATTGAGGAAAACTAAAAATAAACAGCATTTATTTGAATGTTTCACAGAAAACGTTAAATTTAATGATCATGGATTTAGGAATTACAAAACAAATACCCAATATGACCACTTCAATTTTTTTTTTGTTTGACTTTTCTTTTTTTTTTTTGAAGATGAAATGCATCCTTTATTTTTTATTTTTTTTAATTACTATTATACTTTAAGTTTTAGGGTACATATGCACAATGTGCAGGGTTGTTACATATGTATACAAGTGCCATGTTGGTGTGCTGCACCCATTAACTCGTCATTTAGCATTAGGTATATCTCCTAATGCTGTCCCTCCCCCCTCCCCCCACCCCACAACAGTCTCAGGAGTGTGATGTTTCCCTTCCTGTGTCCATGTGTTCTCATTGTTCAATTCCCACCTATGAGTGAGAACATGTGGTGTTTGGTTTTTTGTCCTTGCGATAGTTTGCTGAGAATGATGGTTTCCAGTTTCATCCATATCCCTACAAAGGACATGAACTCATCATTTTTTATGGCTGCATAGTATTCCATGGTGTATATGTGCCACATTTTCTTAATCCAGTCTATCGTTGTTGGACATTTGGGTTGGTTCCAAGTCTTTGCTATTGTGAATAGTGATGCAATAAACATACATGTGCATGTGTCTTTATAGCAGCATGATTTATAATCCTTTGGGCATATACCCAGTAATGGGATGGCTGGGTCAAATGGTATTTCTAGTTCTAGATCCCTGAGGAATCGCCACACTGACTTCCACAATGGTTGAACTAGTTTACAGTCCCACCAACAGTGTAAAAGTGTTCCTATTTCTCCACATCCTCTCCAGCACCTGTTGTTTCCTGATTTTTTAATGATGGCCATTCTAACTGGTGTGAGATGGTATCTCATTGTGGTTTTGATTTGCATTTCTCTGATGGCCAATGATGATGAGCATTTCTTCATGTGTTTTTTGGCTGCATAAATGTCTTCTTTTGAGAAGTGTCTGTTCATGTCCTTCACCCACTTTTTGGTGGGGTTGTTTTTTTCTTGTAAATTTGTTTGAGTTCATTGTAGATTCTGGATATTAGCCCTTTGTCTGATGAGTAGGTTGTGAACATTTTCTCCCATTTTGTAGGTTGCCTATTCACTCTGACAGTAGTTTCTTTTGCTGTGCAGAAGCTCTTTAGTTTAATTAGATCCCATTTGTCAATTTTGGCTTTTGTTGCCATTGCTTTTTGTGTTTTAGACATGAAGTCCTTGCCCATGCCTATGTCCTGAATGGTATTGCCTAGGTTTTCTTCTAGGGTTTTTATGGTTTTAGGTCTAACATGTAAGTCTTTAATCCATCTTGAATTAATTTTTGTATAAGTTGTAAGGAAGGGATCCAGTTTCAGCTTTCTACATATGGCTAGCCAGTTTTCCCAGCACCATTTATTAAATAGGGAATCCTTTCCCCATTTCTTGTTTTTCTCAGGTTTGTCAAAGATCAGATGGTTGTAGATATGTGGCATTATTTCTGAGGGCTCTGTTCTGTTCCATTGATCTATATCTCTGTTTTGGTACCAGTACCATGCTGTTTTGGTTACTGTAGCCTTGTAGTATAGTTTGAAGTCAGGTAGCGTGATGCCTCCAGCTTTGATCTTTTGGCTTAGGATTGACTTGGCGATGCAGGCTCTTTTTTGGTTCCAAATGAACTTTAAAGTAGTTTTTTCCAATTCTGTGAAGAAAGTCATTGGTAGCTTGATGGGCATGGCATTGAATCTATAAATTACCTTGGGCAGTATGGCCATTTTCACGATATTGATTCTTCCTACCCATGAGCATGGAATGTTTTTCCATGTGTTTGTATCCTCTTTTATTTCATTGAGCAGTGGTTTGTAGTTCTCCTTGAAGAGGTCCTTCACATCCCTTGTAAGTTGGATTCCTAGGTATTTTATTCTCTTTGAAGCAATTGTGAATGGGAGTTGACTCATGATTTGGCTCTCTGTTTGTCTGTTATTGGTGTATAAGAATGCTTGTGATTTTTGTACATTGATTTTGTATCCTGAGACTTTGCTGAAGTTGTTTATCAACTTACGGAGATTTGGGGCTGAGATGATGGGGTTTTCTAGATATACAATCATGTCATCTGCAAACAGGGACAATTTGACTTTCTCTTTTCCTAATTGAATACCCTTTATTTCCTTCTCCTGCCTAATTTCCCTGACCAGAACTTCCAACACTATGTTGAATAGGAGTGGTGAGAGAGGGTATCCCTGTCTTGTGCCAGTTTTCAAAGGGAATGCTTCGAGTTTTTGCCCATTCAATATGATTTTGGCTGTGGGTTTGTCATAGATAGCTCTTATTATTTTGAGATACGTCCCATCAATACCTAATTTATTGAGAGTTTTTAGCATGAAGGGTTGTTGAATTTTGTCAAAGGCCTTTTCTGCATCTATTGAGATAATCATGGACCACTTCAATGTTTTATAAGGGATCTCTGCCTGTGCGATAAAGCAAGAAAAAGAAACGAAGGGCATAAGCATTAAATTCATTTACAGATAACATCGTTGTATATCTAGAGAATCTAAAATGATCTGTAGCTAAACTATTAAAATTAATAAGCAAGTCTTTCCAAGTCATTGAAGATAAGCTGAATATGAAAAAATACAAAAAGAAACAGTTTACAATAATGTGAAACATCAGATACCAAATAATAAACCTAAAAACATATAAGTTCTGTACACTGAAAACTGCAACAGCTTCTAAGCTAAATGAATTAGAAATCAATATTGTAAAAAATGTCAATTCTTTAACCATCCAAATGTCTATAAATTCAATACAATGTTAAGTATCTAAATATTATATAAATTGATAAGTTGACTCAAATTTATATGGAAATACAAAGGACCAAGAATAGTCAAGGCAATCTGGTGGGATAAATGTGGAAAACTTCTTAACTACTTACTTAATGCCGCTATTAGGACCTCTAGTCCAGCTATAGTAATTAAAACAGTGTGCTACTGGCACAAGAATAAATTGATGGAATAGGACAAAGAACTCACAAACAGATCTACACATAAATATTCACTTGAAATATCATAAAAATGACACTGTATTGTAGGGGAGAAAAGTCTGGCTTAAAGGACTCACAATGTATGTAAAGTTCCTCATTCATTTGGAATAAAACACTGAGTAATCTTTTTAAGGTGATGAAAATGGTCTAAAATTAAGCATGGGGATGATTGCACAACTCTGTGAATATACTAAAAGCTATTGAAATATAAATATTACATGGGTGAATTGTATGGTAAATTAATTATATTTTAACAAAACTGTTAAAAACAAAAACTTTAGGCAGATTTCTAGTCCACAGAGTAAGTAGGTGTAACCAAGGCAGACCCTAGCAGACTTCCTAGGTGAGAAGACACATCTGAGAATCTAGGGAGACCAGACATAACAGTTTGACGGACAGAGTACCCAAAGTGAAAAAGTTGCACAATAAGAGATAACTCAAAAATTTGCAAAGGATCTCTTTGAGTATTCAGCATTGACCAGTGCATGTCACAGAAAGAACTGCATGAAAGGATCAGAATAGGAACAAGAGCTGAACATACACAGGGACAGGAATAGTAACTCTTCCCAGCGGCAAGGCTGGAAACCTCTTGATTCATGGGGCAATGAGTAGAGTAGTCCGAAGGAGTTTGTCTCAACAGTGAAAAAATTTGCCTTACTGATTTGATTCTATCTAACAAGTCTTATAAACAAGATTCTAAATGATCAAGCTATTTCCATGTAACTTAAATGCATTATAAAACAAAGCTCACAATATCCTTTGACTCACTAAAGTTTCTAATTTTAATGAAGTCCAATTTGTCTATTTTGTGGTGGTTGTTGCTCATGCTTTTGGCATCACATCTAAAAAATTCATTTGCTAAATCCAAGGTCATAAAGATTTACTCCTATATATTTTTACAGTTTAATAGTTTCCACTCTGGGTTGTCGACCAACATTTCAGTCAATTTTTGTAAATTTTATGAGGTAGAGATCCAACTGCATTCTACTGTACGTTGATATCCAGTTGTTTCAGCACCATTTGCTGGAAAAACTGTTTTTCCCATTGAATGATGTTGGCACCCTTGTGAAAAATCAAGTAGCCATAGATGTATGGACTTATGTCTAGATTGTACATTTTATTACATCTATATGTCTATCCTTATGCCAGTATCACATTGTTTTGATTACTGTAGCTTTGTACTAAGTTTTGAAATCAAGAAGTGTGATTCCTCCAACTTTGTTTTTTGTCAGTGTTATTTTGCTTACTTGGGATCCTTTGCAATTTCATGTGAACTTGAGGAACCCCTTTTCCATTTCTCAAAAAACAAAAAAGCTCATTAAAGTTTTAAGAGGGATTGCATTGAATCTGTAGATCACTTTGGGTAATAATGTCATCTTAACAATATTATGTCTTCCCTGTCATAAACATAGAATATCTTTCTATTTATTTAGGCCTTTAGTAATTTCTTTTAGCAATGTTTTATACTTTTCAGTGTACAAGTCTTGCACCTCCTTCATTAAGTTTATTACTAGTCATCTTATTCTTTTGGCTGTTATTGTAAATGGAATTGTTTTTCTTAATTTTATTTTTGGATAATTTATTGCTAGTGTCTAGAAATATAACTGTTTTTTGTGTGTTGCTCTTGTATCCTGCAATTTTGCTGAATTCATTTATTTATTCTAATAGTTTCTTTCTGGATTCTTTAGGATTTTCTGTAAAATACCAAAAGCATAATCCATAAAAGAAAAGCCTAATAAATTGAACTTTATTATAGTGAAGAAAATCTGTGCGTTAAAAGCTACTGTTAAGGAACTGAAATAACAGGGAGAATTCATTTGCAAACTTTTCACCCAATAAGAGACTTATTTTCACAATGTATAAAGAACTTTTCAAAATCATTAATAAGAACCAATGATCTAATAAAAAAAATGGGTAGGAGGTTTGAATAGACACTTCACCAAAGAAATATATGGATGCCAAATAAGCACATGAAAAGATGTTCAACATCATTAGTTGTTTGGGAAATGCAAATTAAAACCACAGTGAGACACCACTACACCCCCAATGAAGTGACTAAAGTTAGAAAGATACTAATTACACCAATGTTGGTGAGAAAATGGAAGACATGGGGCTTTCAAATACAACTGATAAAAATGTAAAATTTTACAAGCACTTTTGAAAACAGTTGGCAGTTTCATAAAAAAACTATACACATATATATGTATATGTATGTATATGTATATACATATATGTGTGTACACATATTTTATATATATATATATATATATATATATATATATATTCGTGTACACATATATGTGACTCAGTCATTCTACTCCCTGGTACTTAACCAAGAAAAACAAAAGCACCTATCCAGGCAAAGACTTGTACATGAATGTTCATAATAGCATTATTTATAGTAGCTAAAACCTGGAAACAACCCAAATGTCCATTAATAGATAAGTATATAAACAAATTGTGTTCATCTCTGCAATGGGATGCTATTCAGGAATAAAAAGGACTGAATTATACACACACTACACACACATACATACACACACACACACATACACACACAAAGATGAATCTCAAAAAAACTATGCTGGGTGAAAAAAGCTAAAGAACAAAAGAGTACAGACTGTATTATTTCATTTGTATTAATATAAAATTATAGTAAATGCAAACTAATTTATAGTGACAGAAAGCAGATTAGTGGTTACCTAGGGACCAGGTTGGAAGTGTTTAGAGGGCCCCAGCTGAGAGTTTGCAGAGGTCACCAGAAAACTTTTAAAGATGATGAATATGTTTATTATTCTGGTTGTTTTCAAAAACTCATCAAATTATACAGTTTAAATACAGTCAGTTTATTTTATGTAAATTGTATCTCAATAAAGCTTTTTGTATATAAAGAAATGTCATATAAGAAGAGAGTTATGAAGAGCAACACAAACACTTTTAAACAACATTTGCAAATGTAAACAACAATTGCAAATTTGAAGAGAGATGAAAAAGAGCTTAAACTATTGGTCATTTGCAAAACAATAAACTACCATTTAAGTCGAGAAGAAAAGGAAGAAAGTACTTTTTACTTTGGAGAAATCCTCTCATATACCCTGAAACAAAGATAACAAGATCGAATATTAGTGATATTTATTTGAGCTAATGAAAATTAGAGGAAAATGGAAAAACGAAGCTACGAATAATTGACAGAAGTAGAAAAGCAGATTAAAATGAAAATGGTGACAAATTGAGAAATATAAAAATGTCTCGGTAAAGCCATCACTTGATTGGAAACTAGAAAGGAAAAAACAAAAGAAAACCACAGAAATTGGCTTACGCAAGTCATAGATTCCTGTCCACTGTGAGTATTGGCATAGTCTGGGGAAAAATCATCATATAACATCAAAGCACAACAGAAAAATGGTGAAGAAGGAAGAGCAGAAAGAAAGGCCATTTATTGGATAAAATACAACAACAATAACGCATTAAATGCACTAGATATATTAAGACTAAGCTAGTAATCTGAAAAACAAAATAGTTTGGGGCCTGCAAATCTCCTCTTTTTATACAAGACCAATCTCAATATTCATTTCTTTCTTTATGTACAAAAATACTTATTGAAAGCTTACCATGTGCCAGATACTGTTCCAAGTCCCGAGCCTACATCAGTAAATAAAATAGATTAAGTACATACTCTCAGGGAATTTATTTACTTATTTATTCATTTACATTTATTTATTTTATTTATAAATGTTAAACTGACTAAACCACTTGTGAGTATATTAAAATAGTGTCATTCTTATTTGAACGAGACAGCAAACTTTAACATGATGTTTTAAAAATATTTCTGCTTTTTCTTTTTTGCTTTTTTGAGACAGTCTCGCTCTGTCGCCCAGGCTGGAGTGCAGTGGCACGATCTCAGCTCACTGCAAGCTCGGCCTCCCGGGTTTACGCCATTCTCCTGCCTCAGCCTCCCGAGTAGCTGGGACTACAGGCACCCACCACCACGCCTGGCTAATTTTTTGTATTTTTTAGTAGAGACGGGGTTTCACCATGTTAGCCAGGATAGTCTCAATCTCCTGACTTCGTGATCCACCCACCTTGGCCTCCCAAAGTGCTGTGATTACAGGCGTGAGCCACCGCGCCCGGCCGATTTCTGCTTTTTCTAACAAGTGTATTCTGAGAGTAGATATCAGTAGTAGTTATTAGGAACTGTTTTTATTCTTCAGTTGAGACAAAAAGGATAGAGAGGCTATCTTTATATGCTTTCAGGAGTGTAAAGCTCAAATAAATGCTTTCTAAAAATAAAACGTTATTGTCAATCCTTTTCATCCTTTTTGACATTGCTGTAGTTTCTTTCACTATCTCAGGTTTCTCTGGGTGAGAAAAGAGTTGAAAATCCTCTGCCAGATGCGTAGTTCAAAAGTCAGGATTGTAATATCGTTGCCTAAAGAATTCCCAACACCAGGGAATCTCCCAAAGAATGCTAAGGCCATGCTTCTTCACAGCCCCCGCCGTGCTACGCAGGCAGCAGCCCCGTTCGACCTCCAACAGAAACACGACAGTGAGAAATTGTCTGCAAAACACGAAGCCATCCTTACTGGGATTTCCTTATCAAAAATCAGGATATTCAGTTCTGCTAAACCTTTCAGTTTTTTAAAAAAGCCATTTTCTTTCACTGATGCTAGATGTGCCTGGTTGGAAGTTTGGCCAAACAATCGAGAAAAACAGCCTTTTTAAAAGGAAAAGCATTCTACAACAACAAAATATGGAAACACTCAAAGTGTTTTTCTTTTAGTAGAAAATATTTCATCTCCTTATGCAATGTTGCCTCTATGGGAGTTGGCTTTGAATTGGCACGAAAACAGCAAAAAATTGACGTGTCCCTGTATTTAGAGAAAGTTAGAAATGTGTTATTCTCTTACAACTCTCTCCACAAGCAAGAAAATAATCTTTCTTTAATTTTATAACTGGTTTACTGTAAGTAAAATAGTGTGACTTCACTTTGCCCTTTCCCTTTTCCCAAACAAAAATCTCCCCCTCCTTTGGGAGGCCGAGGTGGGCGGATCACGAGGTCAGGAGATCAAGACCACCCTGGCTAACACGGTGAAACCTCGTCTCTACTAAAAATACAAAATATTAGCTGGGCGTGGTGGCAGGTGCCTGTAGTCCCAGCTACTCGGGAGGCTGAGGCAGGAGAATGGCGTCAACCTGGGAGGCAGAGCTTGCAGTGAGCGGAGATCCCCCCGCTGCACTCCAGCCTGGGCGACAGAGCGAGACTCCGTCTCAAAAAAAAAAAAAAAAACAAACCTCCCCCTCAAGGGAAAGTTTAATTGTGCTTCTCGTTTGGCCAAACGACTAAAAATTCCATAACATATTCAATTATACATACAAATAGATTATTCGATCTTTAAATTAGAAGAAATTATCTATTTTATCCCTAGTAGAATATACTCCAAGTTTTAGAAGTGTTAAGTAAAAGCCTCTAAAGGTATTTTGGCCCCATCTCTCCCTTCACATCCTAGCCATCCCCACTTCTAAATGCAAAGAAATGCTGTTTTTAAGATAGCTTTAAGCTATCTCTTTACCCCCAATGGTTTTTAGTTTATAAAAGCAAAACCTTATTTTGTGATAAATTTAGCTTATTGGCCCTTAAAATAAAATTTAATGTTTCCTTGGAATTATGGTTGCCAAATCAAGGAAATTTATAGCATCTACATTTTTGTGTGATGTGCAGAATATCAAGACACGTATTGTGACTATTTGGTCTTACGTCCTATATCTGTGAAAAATCATTCAGTTATTTTATTTCTGTAGAGTGGTGATGTCTCTCACAATGAAAGCAGGTTTCAAATACTCTTGAATACAGAGAAGAAAAAAGTATACATGAGTGACCATTGAAAGAGAGAAACCACTAGAAGGTAAGAGTTAGAAGTCAATGCAAAAAAGCCAAAGGATATTTGGATTGTCACTTTTTATGAAGTGCTAACAAGGAAAAGGGTAAAGCTGCAAAAACCCACTCTTTAGATGTCTTACTGCTTGAATTTTTCTGACATGAGGTTATGGAATATGAATGTTCTTGAACAAATCTTTTAATAACTACAGCCTACATGTTGCCTTTAAAAAAATATTGATTTGCCTCTTGGAAGAGAACTCCAAAGCCATAATTGTCTGACTTTTCATTTAGCTTGGGCTAAAAGGCAAATCCTATACATATGAACATGCCAATGCCCTCCAAAAGAGCTCTTTAGCCAAACCAGTTTCTCTTTGCCAGAAATTAAAAAGAGCACACAGCTTTTTAATGTTCCAGGTTTCAGAAGATGTAAAATAAAGATATTTGTCAAAATCAGATCGGGTTTATTTCCTGGGACGCCATCTATCCAGAGGTCTAAGATCACTTTAGAATATAAAGATTCCCATTCTCATCCCATGTGACCCTGCCTCTCATCCTCTGAGGACTCCTAGGGAAAAGAAGCTAAGCTCTCTGGATTCAGCTTCACCATCTGCACTCATGGAAAAATCCAGTGTTTTTATTTTAGTTTGCTGTATTTATTTTAATTTGTTGTAATATTCAATAAAACTAAAACAAAGTTTGAAGAAAGGTGATCTGTTCTCTCTTTTGTTCGAACAGTTGGTGAAAGGGGTCTCAAGCGGTGATGTGTGCATCTCCAGAGACTAACACTAATTACCAGTTACTACTTCCTTCCAATCCCAGAAATTCTGACCTGCCAGTTATTAATACTTCCAATCCGTTAGCATCGGCTAATCAGAGGCTCCTGGCATCTGCACCCTGTATATAGTTTTAATTGATTTATTGTAGACATTTTACAGTGGGAATTCTACAAAGTCTGAGGTCATTATTACCTCTATCTGTGTTTTTGTTTTTAAAGACTGAAAACCAAAAGGCCAGGCGTGGTGACTCACACCTGTAATCCCAGCACTTTGGGAGGCCGAGGCAGGTGAGTCACCTGAGGTTGGGAGTTAGAGACCAGCCTGACCAACATGGAGAAATCTCATCTCTACTAAAAATATAAAATTAGCTGGGCGTGGTGGTGCATGCCTGTAATCCCAGCTACCTGGGAGGCTGAAGCACAAGAATTGCTTGAACCTGGGAGGCGGAGGTTGCAGTGAGCCGAGATTGTGCCATTGCACTCCAGCCTGGGCAAGAAGAGTGAAATTCCGTCTCAAAATAAATAAATAAGTAAATAAAAATTTAAAAAAAGACTGAAAACCAGTTTATTGTAAGAAGGAAACAATAATCTTCCTCTAGGGAAAGCACTATCTAAACGGAGGAGCCTAGGATTTATTTTGATATAAGGCGCAAGGCAAAGACAATTCTAAACTCATCTCTCCTTAAACGTTTCCATTTCTTTTCACATTGCAAAACATGCATGTTACCTAAAAACCACCTCCCCCTAAAGGGGTGCATTTCTTTTACAACTTAAAGTGAACTTAATTGGATATTTCCAAAAGATATCTTAAAGCCTAAAATATGAATGTTCTTGAACAAATCTTTTAATAGCTAGAGTCAACATGTTGCCTTTAAAAAATGTTGATTTGCCAGACACTCTGAATTTAAATACAAATTTAAGAACACAGAATTAGGAATCCCTACTCTGAAATCTCAGCTCTGCTCTCCTAGCCATTGACTCTTCTTGTATCATTCCAGAAGGAACAAAGGCTGAGCTGGTTTGAAGGTGAAATTATCAGGAGCTTATACTAGACTCCACAGAAACTGGAAATGGGACTTGCATTTAAGGCCTTATATATACCGTGTTCCCAAATTGAGCAAATTTGCCTGATTTGAAATGAACAAGAACTTCTCTGGCTGCCCCCAAGTTTAACATGCAGAGCAAATATGATGAATTTTCTCCTGTGTGCGCTCCAGATGCTGACCAGATGTGTGTGCAAGGCAGCCCACTGGCCTGTTAGGGGAGGTCTGGACATTTTACGCTACAGCCAATCTCTGTTTTAGTATCATTCAAAGGCAATTTGCTTAAAACAGAAATTATTGAATGTGATTATTGTCACTTGTAAACGGCCATGTTGTAGCATGTGATCACTTCTTCTTGGTCTCTTCACACTTTAATACTGCTTCTCACTTTGAAATGAATTCACAATCTCAGACCATCCTTGAAGACTCAGCTTCCATGTCAGAGCCTCCAGAAGCCTCGCTCCTTCCCATCGGTTGACACCGTCATGCTTCTGTGGGATTTCCACTCTGCTCTGCATGCTGCTGTGTTATTCTGATAAAACAGCTTCCTCGTCTTCTCAAGGATTCTCTGCCTTTGGCAATTCAAGCCTACTCTTAACCTCAGCTAAAGCCTGTGACTCATATCTCACTGAAGTAACAGAGTTCTGTGAGTAGAGCATGTTGCGCTCCACACCCCCAGCCCCCGTGCACAATTGTTTTATAAATATTACTACGTTCCTGCCAGTATCTAGACCAGGATCCAGAAAACCATGGCCCATCAGCCAGATCTGGCCTTCGGTGTGTTTTCATATGGCCCACCAGCTTACAGTGGTTTTTACATTTTTGAATAACGGGAAAAAGTAGATGAATTATGTTTTATGACACATGAAAATTCTATGAAATTCCAACTCCAGTGTCCATAAATAAAGTCTCGTTGGAAGCCAGCCACCCGCATGTGTTGACTTATTTTCTGTGGCTGCCCTCCTGCCATAGCAGTGGTGCTGTAGCAGAGACCATATGGGCCTGGAAACTCAAAATATTTACTCTCTGGCCCTTTGCAGGTTCGCTGACCCCTGATTTAGACAGATCTTCTTTCTCCTTTCTTGTAAAACAAAGGGAGGCCCTCTCTTGTCTTCAAAGGCCAAACCTCCCATGTGTCCCCTTTGCCTACACAAGTGCCTCCCTTGAACTTACCCTTTGATCCCCTAAGCCCTGTTTCTGTTCTTTTTGCTGCCAGACTCTGTTGACACCACATTCCTTATTTTCTTCCTGCCTTTCTGCTTCATCACTTTCCGACTTATTTTTCGTGTGCTTATCTTCAAATGTCAGAATTCCTCAAGAATCAGTCCAGGCATTCTTCCCTCTCTTTCCTCTCCCTATGACAGTCTCCTCAATCACCATGTGATACAGTTTGCATATTTGTCCCCTCCAAATTTCTTGTTGAAATGTAATCCCTAATGTTGGAGGTGGGGTCTGGTGGGAGGCTCTTGGGTCATGGGGGCAGATCCCTTATGAATGGCTTGGTGCCCTTCCCATGGTAATGAGTGCATTCTCACTGTGAGTTCACCCAAGATTTGGTTGTTTAAAAGTGTGTGGCACCTCATCCTTCCCTCTTTTGTGCATCCTTTTTTACCGTGTGACACACTGGCTCCTCTTCATCTTTTAGCCATGATTGCAAGCTTCCTGAGGCCTCACCAGAAGCAGGTGCTGGCACCACACTTCCTGTACAACCTGCAAAACTGTGAGCCAATTAAACCTCTTTTCTTTATAAATTATACAGCTGTGGGTATTCCTTTACAGCAATGCAAAAATGGTCTAGCCCACCGTGGTTCTAAACACTATTCCCATGCTGAAACTTCCAAATGTTATCTTCAGCCCTGACCTCTCCTCTAAGACACAATGTCACATATCCAAATGGTAACACGGCATCGACACTCCACAGTTTTAATGTGTCCTGAACTGAATGTTGATTTTCCCATGTAAATCTGTGCTGAATCAAGTCTTTTTCATCCATCTCGTGGCTTAAGCTGGATAGCTAGGAGCTGGCCTTGACTCTCCACTACTCTCCACATCCAGTAAGTCCTGCTGATTCTGTTTCCAAGATGCATGTCGACGCTGTTTCTTGGATATCCTAATTTAAACTACTTCATTCTTTCTGGACTGTAACTGCCTTCTAACTGGTATGGCTATTCACCCTCTTGCAGCCCTAACATGCATCCACCATCATGGATAGACTCACTTGCCAACATTCTCTTTATTACCTGTTTGATCCAGAAGTGAAACTGAGTCCAGAAGCTGGTGGGCTGAGCCCAGCCAAGCCCTCTCAAAGAACTAGGCGGTTTCTGAGAGTTTCAGCTAGACCTCGTGGTCAGGGTTTGAGATAAGAAGCCTGCAGTTGGCGAGACCACTTTCTGGGCCCCAAGGGCTCAACTTGCTGCTGAGCCTAGGCTGGGAGCACATGTGATGAGTAGGAGCAGAGTCCTTATAAATCAAAGGTATGAAGTAATAAAAAACAAAACCCATCACCAAAAACGGTAGGACTCAGGTGAGGATGGGGGCCACTTCTGTGCACAACTCCCTCCAGGAGTTTCTCAAGGACAGAAACAGCAGAGATAAAATTAAGAGATGCAGGGGAGACCCCCAGCCAACTGCCCATAGCTTCCCCTTGCACATGGCCATGAAGATGACCCCGTGAGAGCCACTGGGCCTTGTCTGCCCCCACCGCATGGAGAGGTAACAATGTCAGGAACAGAGGGCAAGGCCAAGAGATGAGACAGAAGAGTGGGGGTGGGGAGAAGTCCCCATGTGGAATTAGCACATGTGCAGATGAGTGCTGATAATGAAGACCAAGCACCAGAGAGATAGCTGGCCCCTCTCTGCAGTTGCCTCCCTACTCCTAGCCCTGGGTCAGCCTCCCTCTACCCAACAATGGGGTCAGGGAAGGGATGGCACCCACTTTTGAGGAAGAGAATAAATGTCCTCACAGCAGCTGTGGAAGGGAATGTCCAGCTCTGGGGAAGGAGGAGGGACAGTGACCCCTGTCCTCACCTCAGCAGCCCCAGAGCAGCTCCCACTACTCCTGGCCCCCAGCTGCCCAGGCCTCAAGCCCCTAAAGGCCTCCTCTGTTGGCGGCCTGGAGAGGAGAGGGTAGAAACCTGAAGTAGGCCCAGCCCAACGCACTGACCAGAACATTCTTCCCCCGCCCCAGCCTGCTGTGGCCTGAGCAGCCCTCCTGAGTCATGTCACAGATCCAGTTTCTCTGGCCCAAGGGGCAGAGAGAGAAGGTAACTGTGGGGATTTTTTCCTTTCCATTTTTCTTTTGGTGATAACAGTGTCTTAATTCTGGTGACATGTTCCATGCAACCGCAGTACTGCTACTTGAGGGGGCAGAGAAGTGCTGGGTAGAGAAGGGCGGGGGTCTGTGGTGAGGGCTCCACCCTCGGGCCTGTGCCTGCGGACCTAAGTGAAAACGGGCACTCCTGTTTTTGCCCCGAATGTTGCATTTTCCAAGACCACTCTGGCCCGCCATGCCTCCCGTCCTGTGCTCATATAAATCCAAGACCTTAGCAGGCACACACATAAGTGGTGGAACGTCAAGAGGAGCAGAGGAAGAGAGTGGCAGAGAATGGTGGAGAGGAGCAGAGAGCAGCAGGGTGGCAGAGAGTGGCGGGCAGAGGCAGGGCGGAACAGCAGAGAAGGAGAGAAGGAGCCTCCGAACGTGGAGAAAGATGGAACCCCAGGGGAAGATTATCTCCCCCACTCCTCCTCTTTCGGCTCTCCGTCATCTCGCTGAGAGCCACCTCCACCACTCAATAAAACCTTGCAGTCATCCTTCCACCCCACGTGTGATCTGATTCTTCTGGAACACCGGGCAAGAGCTTGGGATACAGAAGGCTGTCACACTGGCCCTCTGCCCTTGTGATATGGCAGGCGGACCACTGAGGTGATTAACACTCAAGCCGTCTGCAGACAGCAATGCTGAAAGAGCTTTGTATACCAGGGCTGCAGACACCCACCCGTAGACACCACCGTGCCAGGCCGGAGCCCAAAGCACTCACCCCAGTCTCTGCACCTGCTTCTCTGCACGCTCCCCCTGTGGGTGTGAGCTGCTGGGCGAGCCACACCCCTGCCGCACTTCCTGTGAGGGGACTCAGGGAACTCTACCATTTTAATACCAAGGGAGAGCCCTGCCCATCCTTCCCTGTCCTGCGCCTCCTCTGGGGGAGAAGGGGAGAGGGAGTTTCTGGACACGGGTGGATGTGTGGGAGAAAGACTCATCTCCTTTCCCTTACAACATGGAGGAAAAATCACAGAAGGGCAAGGAAGAGGAGAAGGGCCAGCAAGGAAGACATCACGTTCAGGCCAGTCTCTGCAGTCTTGCCCAGGTGGGGCTGAGGCGCTCTTTTCCGCTGCTTCCTCCGGCTCCTGGCAGCAGCCTGGCTAATTTGGACTCAGGGGTCTCCCAGGCCAGGGAGCTGCCTGCGGTCCCCTGGGACACTGCGCGGCAGTGAGACGCCTCCACGCCCGGTGCTCTGGCTGGTTGGAACCATCTCTCCTGCGAGGCGCACCTGTGCTGGGGCTGCTCAGAACCTGCAAGTCTCCTGCCTCATCTCCTGGGGCCCTGTGGAGTGGGTGGTCTTCGGTCTCCATCGGAAGCCTAATGAGTGTGGACTGGCTTCTGGGAAACCGTCTTTTTTTATTATCCCCTCTGCTGCCACCACGGGAGGCCTGAGCATCTCCCTTTGGCTTTCACTTTTACGTTCATCCAGGTTTCTTCTGGCACACCTGCAAGGCGGATTGTAGATCAACTTGGAGGTGACCTTGCTGAGGACACTTCAGGGATCCCCAGGTGCCAGAGACAGAGGCTGGAGCCGCGCAGAGAGGGAAGATGGCCGTGGGGAATTTTAGCCTAAGGGGCTAATTCTGATGGTCCCCTGCCTATCAGAGCTGTCCAGCACGAAGCAGCTGCAAATGGTTCCGCCTAAGTTACCACGATTGCTCCGATTTTGAGGGACACGGAGAGGCGACAAGGACTTGCTGTGAGGCTGTGCTGGGCCCTGGCATCCCTCAGCTACCTGGGGGATGGGAGAGGAGAGGGCACTCACAGCACAGTGAGAGTGAGGCCCACAAGGATTTCTTGTGCAGGTGGGGCCAGATGGTGAAGAAGTGAAGAAGAAAATGAGAAAAATATAAAGAAAAGGGATAAAAATGAATGAGAAGAAAAGAAAAAGATAAATCAGAAGTAAAAGGGGAGAACAAAGAATAAGAAGACAAAAAGAGAAGAAATCAAAAATCAAGGAAAAAAATAAAAGACTAATGGCAAAAAAGAAAAAGCATGAAGAAAAAGAAAATATAAAAAGTAAAATGAGAAGAATAATGAAAGAATAAGAAAAAAGAAAAGAAAAAAATGGAGAGAAATAAAATACAGAGCAAAATTAGAAAAAAATGAGAAAAGAAATAAAAAATAATTGGAAAGCTAATAATAATAACAGGCAAAAGCCTCAGAATGTCAATGTGATGTCTGCAAAAGAAGCAGCAAGCTGACTTTGGTCACATCCCTCAGGTAGCTCTCACCAGCTTCCTGAGCTACAAGAATGTAAACCTAGGCAGTGAGTGTCTCCTAGAGCCCAGACAGGGAATGACTCCTCATAGGATCTATCAAAAAATCAATCAATGAGGCCTGGAGACAATCAACTCAAGTTTTTATTACAACAGCGGTTTACTCTTACTTTTTTGTCCTCAGGAACCCTTTACTCTTAAAATTTATTGAAGATCCCAAGAAGTTTTTTTTTTTTTTTTTACGTATATATCAACATTTGTCTTATTAAAATTAACCTATAGAATGCTTCAGTGGCTTTTATTTGTACTTTGAAAAGCTGGATAATGTCTGGCTTTTAAACAGCAAATCTTGTCTACTCTTAAAATTACTTTTTCTTTAAAGTATAAATGATTGCTCTCAAAACGATGCTGCAACTTAAGAGTACCATGATCCTGTACAAATCGTGGTTGCATAAGTCTCAGCAAGGAATATTACTAACATCTATAAAGCTGAGGGAGAGATCGCTTTGGGCACATTCTCATTTCTTTTTACAGCTTTGCTCAGTTTCTTGGGAGACAAGTTTTCTCTTCCATGGGTCAGAGAACGCTCTGACATGTCAGATGTGGAGGTTGCAGCTGTAGGTTGAGAAAGCAAGTATTCTAATTTCCCTTTTGTTAAGTCAGCAAACTCTCAAATAAAAACCAAATCTGGATTTAGGTAAGGAGAGACTTTGTTCAAAAACAAAATTGTCATGGGGGAGACAGACTATTGCAATATGGAGAATGCCCAACCATAAAATCTTGAAGTGTCTCCAGGGTGAGGCTGACAGGGCTTGTCTTTTATAGAGAGGATTAACAAGGCTAGAAAGAACTGGATGTTGGGTGGTGTGTTGAGAACGTGCAGTGGCAGAAGATTGCATAGCAAATGTCTCCATTCTGGCTGGCTGTTTCTTGGGAGAAGCTGTTGAGAGAGGGTTGCCCTGCATTCAGTGCTTACTTAGCTTGGGGGTGAGTGAAAAGGGTGCCCCCCAAAGCCTACTATATTTATTACCTGTCCCTTGACAGAAAAAAGTTGGTGACTCCTGTTCTAGAAGATAGTAACTTCACTGAATATTTTTACATCTATGATAAAACTATAAAAACACAATTTTGCAAAATATAAACTTCATAATGGCAAGAATTCCTGACGGTTTTGTACACTGTTTCATCCCTAACACCTGGAATACTACATGGCACGTAGTAGTTGCTCACGAAATACCCGTGGAATGAGTGAATTACTATAAAACAAATCAATTTTAAATGTAAAGTTAGGTCTACTTCATCTCTATTTTAGCCAAATAGTGGTAAGTGATCACTCGTTTTCTTTAGTATTTTATTGCCTAAGTAATTAACATTTTATCTGGTTTTTCGCAGCATATTTATATGGCTAAAAGCTACACTAAACAAACTGAAGAAAGTTTGAGGATATAGGAACCTGAATATTTTCAACCCTGACTTGGTATCTTGAAATTTTAGAAAATACATATACTTTGGAATTCATATTTCTCAATCATTTTAGCCCAGAGCAAATGATTTCTTTTAATGGGTTGGATTTAGCATACGAGTAGAATATTTGGTCTAAACAATAGCAGACACCTCAAAGTCATGGAAAAATACAAATAGTGCATTGTTTTTTCCTTCCATTTCCCCCTTTCTTTAACGTACTTTTTCACAAGTTTACACTGTTTTTAGCTACCAGATCTGCTTTGGCCAATAACTTGAATTGAGAAATTAATCAATATAATTTTGTAGAAAGCACAGTCTCTTGAAAGATATCTCATGTTCATTCAGCTACGCATGTTCTTCCACACTTATTATGTGCCTAGCACTATTCTAACCAATAGGGTATAGCAGAGAATCAAACATCCAAAGACCCTACTGTCAGGCAGCTTACTTTCTCGATATTTAAAATCAATAGAACAGTTTTGCCTGTTCCATTAAAAATACTAGATCAATATTAATATAGTAATATACTAATGCACATAACATATGGGCATTATATAATATAGTTATTATAAAATGCTGTGTAATAACTGTTAATATTTAAAATATTATAGATATTACTCTTACAAGTAGTTGAATTTCAAACCATCTATAAACCAAGACATTCTCTTAAACAAACAAAAACTAAAGGAAACCAGGGAAGTGTGAAGGAAAGATCTTGAAAGAGGAAACTTGGATTTTTGCTCCTAACCCCCCACTAACTGGCCATCTCCTGATGGGTAAGGCTTCTGACCTAGATGCATACTCTGTCCTCAAAAATGTGGCTGTTCTGAGATGACCTGAGCTACCGGCAGACTGCAGTTCACTATTACAGTGCATGGTCATTCAGTTTATTAAGACACAGTGCTGGATTCAGATCCTGACGCAAGTACTCCGGACTGGGCACCAGGCTAGAGCATGCATATCTGCAATGAACCGCCATGGCTTCTCAGTGAAACCTACCCTGAGGAATCCTCGGATGCAGCAGAATAAGCCAATTCCTGCAGCCCATTCCTTCCTGAATACCAACATCCATATCCAAAATGAGACTGTGATATTAAAGTGCAGAAGGCTGCATCCTCCATTAAAAATCCTCTCTGAATTCTATATTTCAGGTGGACCTCTTTTGATCCTTGTCATCACAGAGTTTACTGTGTGTTTAGGCTGTTCTTGCATTGCTATAAAGAAATACCTGACACTCGGTAATTTATAAAGAAAAGAGGCTTAATTGGGTCACAGTTCTGCAGGCAGTGCAGGAAGCATGGCACCAGCATCTGCTCGCCTTCTCGGGAGGCTTCAGGGAGCTTTTACTCATTGTGGAAGGTGAGGCAGGAGCAGGCATGTCATATGGTGAAAGCAGGAGCAAGGAAGGGGAGGTGCCACACACTGTTTTTCACAACCAGATCTGGCAAGAACACACTCTCTATCCTGAGGACAGTACCAAGCCATGAGGGATCCACCCCCATGACCAAAACACCTCTCACCAGGCCCCATCTTCAACACTGGGGATTACATTTCAACGTGAGATTTGGTAGGGGCACAGATCCAAACCATGCTACTGTGCATCACCCATTCTAAATTCTCACCAGTATCACAGGATCCACTGTGCATCGATACTTCCAGGTGCCCCTAAACCATAGAGTCAGCTGTATATCACCCATCGCACGTCACCTCCACTGCTATAATATGGGTGTCAGCCTTCTTTCTCATTTTCTTCCTTCTTTGTGTCTTGCTCCTTACTGCCCTTTCTGTTTCTAGTCAGTTCAACACAGCTTGGCTTTTGCAGAAAAGCAGTGTGTTTCACTAACCTATTATGAATCAGGGTGTCTAGGGGTCATGAAAGTCCTAATGTGCCTCCACCAGAGGTTACATCTGGGAAACCAGACCTAAAACAAAGTGTGTCACTAAAATTTCCTGGTGCCTCTTTTGTTCTTTAGAATTCTCTGCTTCCCATGTCTCCAATGACTTAATACTAAAGATCACTTTGTCAGCCTAGCTCCAGGCTTCAAATAGTTCTCAGGTTTTCTCCTCAAATAATACTTACCTGTCCTTTTGTTCCAAGCTTTGGGTGGCTGAGAGAGTTCATTCAAAAGATGGTACTTCCAGAATAGCTACGCTAATTTACTTTCCTACCAACAGTATACTAGGGTTCCTTTTTTCTCCACAACTTCACTAACACTTGTTATCTTTTGTCTTTTTGATAATAACCATCCTAGCCGGTATGGCATGATAATTCATTATCATTTTAATTTGCATTCCCCTGATGATTAATGACGTTGAGAATTCTTTCATACACCTGTAGGCATTCGTGGGTCTTCTTTTGAGAAATATCTGTTCAGGCCCTTTGCCCTTTCTTAAATTTCCTTCCTTCCTTCCTTCCTTACTTCCTTCCTTCCTTCCTTCCCTCTCTCTCCTTCCTTCCTCCCTCCCTCCCTTTCCTTCATTTCTTCCTTCCTTCCCTCTCCCCTTCCTTCCTTCCTTCCTTCCTTCCTTCCTTCCTTCCTTCCTTCCTTCTTTCCTTCCTTCCTTCTTCCTTCTTTCTGCCTTTCAAAACTCTTCTACGGAGTTTGCATATGTTCTCCTTTGTCAGATACGTGTTTTGCAAAGATTTTCTCGCAGTCTTTGGCTTTTCCTTTTCTTAACAGTGTTTTTAATTTTTTTTTATTTCAATAGGTATTTGGGGAACAGTTGGTGTTTGGTTATATGAATAAATTCTTCAGTGGTTATTCTGAGATTTTGGTGCACCCATCACCTAAGCAGTGTACACTGTACACAATGTATAGCCTTTTATCCCTCACCCTTCTCCCACACTTTCCCCATGTCCCCAAAGTCCATTGTATCATTCTTATGCCTTTGCATCCCCATAGCTTAGCTCCCACTTGGAGAACATTATTCTAAGTGAAGTAACTCAGGAATGGAAGTTCCTTTCTTTCTATTGAGTTGTTTGAATTCCTTATATATTTTATACATTAGCCCCTTATTAGATGTATGGTTTGCAAATAGGTGTATGGTTTTTTTCCATTCTCTGGATCATCACTTCATTCTGCTAATTTCTTCCTTGGGTATCCAGAGCTTTTTCGTTTGATGCATTCCCATTTCCCTATTTTTGCTTTTGTTGCCCATGCTTTTGCAATATCCAAGAAATTATTGTTCAGACCAATGTCATGGAAATTTCTCCCTATGTTTTATTTTAGTAATTTAACAGTTTCGGATCTTCCATTTAAGTATTTAATCCCTTTTGAGTTTATTTTGTGCATAATATAAGGGTCTAGTTTCATTCTTCTGCTTGTGGATATCCAGTTTTCTCAAAACTATTTATTGAAGAAACTGTCTTTTCCCAGTTTTATGTTCTCAGTAGAATTACCATGTAATCCAACAACCTCACTTACGGGTATGTATCCAAAGAAATTAAAATCAGTCTGTTGAAGAGATACCTTTATTCCCATGTTCACTGCAGCATTATTCACGATAGCTGAGATATGGAAACAGCCTAAGTGTCCATCAACAGATCAATGGATAAGGACAATATGATATACATATACACAATGAAATACTATACAGCCTTTTAACAGAAGGATATTTGATTATTTGTGGCAACATGGAGGCTATTATGCTAAGCAAAATAACCCATGCACAGAAAGACAAAAATTGCGTGATCTCCCTTAGTTTTACAACCTAAAATTGTTGAACTCCTAGAAATAGAGGGTAGAACGACGGTTACCAGAGGCTGGCTGTGACGGTTAATGTTAAGCGTCAACTTCATTGGATTGAAGGATGTAAAGTATTGTTCCTGGGTGTGTCTGTGAGGGTGTTGCTAAGGGAGATTAACATTTGAGTCAGTGGACTGGGAGAGGCAGACCCGCCCTCGATGTGGATGGGCACCATCTCATCAACTGCCAGCAGTTGGCTAGAATAAAGCAGGCAGAAGAAGGTGGGATAAACTGACTTGCTGAGTGTTCCAGCCTTCATCATTCTCCTGTGCTGGATGCTTCCTGCCCTCAAACATTGGACTTCAAGCTCTTCAGCTTTTGGACTCTTGGACCTACACCAGTGGTTTGCCAGAGGCTCTTGGGTTTTTGGCCACAAACTGAAGGCTACACTGTCAGCTTCCCTACTTTTGAGGTTTTGGGACTTGGACTGGCTCCTTGCTCATCAGCTTGCAGACAGACTATTGTGGGACTTCACCTTGAGATCATGTGAGTCAATACTCCTTAATAAACTCCCCTTCATATATACATCTATCCTGTTAGTCCTGTCCCTCTAGAAAACCCTAATATACTGGTGGAGGGGGGCCAGGAAAATAGAGACAGAGGAGATGGTCAAAGGGTACAGAGTTTCAGCTAGATAAAAGGAATACATTTTACTGACCTATTGCACAGCATGATGACTGTAGTTTAGAACAATGTATTGTGCATTTCAAAATTGCTAACAAAGATTTTAAATGTTCTCACCACAAAAAAATGGTAAGTAAGCAAGTCAAGGGATATGTTAATTAGCTTGATATAATCATTGCACAATACATACATATATCACAACATCATAATATACCCCATAAATATATACAATTATTATCTGTCAGTTAAAAATAAAAATAAATCATATGCCACTTCCCTTTTCACCCTGTGGGGAGCGTCCTATGCACTTATCATCAAAACAAGAAGACACATCTATTTCTTTCCTGAGTGAGGAAAGAATACCACCAGGGAATTTCTATGATTTGGTTTAACCCTTTGCAAGTCGAACACTACTCTACCCCAGACTGGAAAGAGATGAAAGATAACCAGATATCTGAAACCAGAAATGTCATACTCTACCCTTGGGACTAGTACCAAGATTTGCCTAGCAAGGAAAGAAAAATGGCATCTTACCCATTGACAATGTAGAAATATTAGCTGAATGTCATAGATTTGAAGCAAAATATACAGAATACATACTGGTTTATAATAATTTTATCATCTTTGTTCTGAAATTCTTTAGTCTCAGCTCACGCCTCCCTAAAATGAGCCGACCAAAAATGGAGAAAACATCCCAGATGTTGTTGTGCTTTGTTCCATAAAGTGCCACTTTCATCTGGTCTGTGTTATTTGGTATCCATTTTTAAATATGAATAAGCATCCTATTTGTTCTTTTGATGACTGTTGAACACTTGGCAGCTGCCAGCATTGTTGTACATGCAGTAATTCTTACAACACCCTTGCTCAATAGAACCCAGAAGTTCAGGCACTAACAGAAGGCCTGGGAAAACCAGCCTAGTTTGTTTAAGAAAGCATGAAATACCCAGTACAAAAATAAACTTTATTTTATCATACAGCCCAAGTGGTCAAATCCCTCTAAGTCTACTCAGTAGTTTCTTAAAGTATTAATGATGTTAAGAATTTAGCCCATTGACTGTTAATCATATATTAAACCAACATAAATATGATTCTGCAAATATTTTGAGTCAATTAGCTGTCGGTAATATACTGACTTGAGAACCAGCTGCAAGTAGATTCTGTGAATATTTTGAGTCAGTTAGCTGTTTGTCAAACACCAACTTAGGAACCAGCTGTGTGTGAAACCCCTGTTAGCAATGACATGATACTGACATACTTCTCCTGTTCTTTTTTTGAAATGAAAAACCAACCCAACAGCTAAAGGTTGGAAGCTCTGTACAGTAAATGATACCAACATACTCATCTTTCCCAGCTACCCTGCTTTGTGCACGAGTTAGGGAACTGTGAAATTAAGAGGACAAGATTATATAGGAAAAACACTTGTTTTTATTACAAGGTTTTGCTTCTTTCTGTTTTCCATGTCACTCTGTATGAGTTAAACTATGGAAATTTTTGGATCCCTGGCATCTCAGTAATAGCCCTATGAATGGAAACAGCAACCCATGATAACAGGTTTCCCAATTCCATAAGCAGTTGACATTTTAGAGTCAGCACACAAAAGGCCTTGGTGCAAGCTAGAACTGCTACAGAAGTGAGGAGAGTTACAAGTTGCCTGAGGATTCTCCAAGTCCTTTGCTTATTTTCTTTCTGATGAAAGCCTCTTTTTACTTGTCACATAGACACATTGTGATCTAGTAATTTGGGATATGGGCAAAAAAAAAGAGAAAGCAGTGAAAAGAGACAAGCCTAGAAATTGCCAAATAAATAACCATCAGTCTAGTCTCATTCAGGGACAGTCTCTGCCTGTTAGTACTTTTTTTTTTTTTAATTGAGATTGTCTGGCTCTGACTTCAGAACCTCTCTTAAGAGCATGGAATGGTGTAAATTAGAGGTGTCTTCTGAATCAGCTACTTTATTCTTGTTCTTTGGAATAGTCCACAGAATGGCAGCATCTCAGATCAGTTTCATACCTACAAGTTCAGAATTCTGTTTTTTGTTTTTTGGTTTTTTTTTGAGATGGAATCTCGCTCTGTCGCCCAGGCTGGAGTGCAGTGGCACAATCTCGGCTCACTGCAAGCTCTGCCTCCTGGGTTCACACCATTCTCCTGCCTCAGCCTCCCGAGTAGCTGGGACTACAGCCGCCCGCTACCACGCCCGGCTAATTTTTTGTATTTTTAGTAGAGACGGGGGTTTCACCGTTTGAGCCAGGATGGTCTCGATCTCCTGACCTCGTGATCCACCCGCCTCGGCCTCCCAGAGTGCTGGAATTACAGGCCCGAGCCACCGCGCCCGGCCGAAGTTCAGAATTCTGTTGCTCACACGGTCCAAGGCTATATTGTGGCAGTCAATAAACATCAGCTTGATTGTTGAGCCATCATTCATTAACTTTTTTTAGGACTAACGTTCTCTTTTTCTCAAAATAATATGAAATCGTAGGATTTCAGAGCTGGGGGCAGGTGCTTAGAGATCATAGTTTAACTCCTGTAATTTGCAGATGTAGAATCTGAGATCAAGAATGGATACACGACTTAAATGAAGGTAGCAGGGGCCCAACAGTGATTTAAATTGTTTTTTTTTCTCTCTCTTCTTCAGCAAAGCAGGTCCCAGGAAACCACACTGAATAGCTCTCTTTGGAAGCTAGGGAGAGGAAGGTGCCCAGAGGTCACAGATGCAGAGGTGATATTCAAAAAATTAACAACTGATGTGGGCCAGGCACTGAACAGGCAGAGTAGACATTAACCACACAGCTGGGGCAGGGTTCTGGATGCCTCCTGTGCAGGACACTAAATTTTAGCTACTAATAATGGAGAGGTCAGGGGATGACAAGGGAGGAGACAGAGGAGCTAGAGACAGGACCTTGGGTAACACAAGGGAGAAGCCACATAGACTAACCAACAGGGAAGTATGTTACTGTTTAAACAACTGGTATCACCATATCATCATGTGCCAGAGGTCAGAATGAATGATGCACTACCTAGAGGAAAGGGACTCAACTGACCCTTTGTATCCTAAAGATGTAATAGGAAAGCTCTATGGTACCTAGGGGAATTGCCAGGGAAAAGCAAAAGGAAGTGATGATAGGTGTGTTGTTGGCAACACTTCGGATATCTTGTCCCACTTTTATGTTGGAACATGGCTATGCAGGTGAGTTGAACAAAGAAATGCTACTATAGGGTGTTGCAATATGGAGGCAAACAAAAAAAGAGGACCCAATATTTACTGTAGAGTTTTGCTCCCATCTGAAGGTCAGCAGTGCCAATGCTCACCATGAGCACCACAAGAGAACAAATGTCACAACCCCTTGGCCCACTGTAAGGGTTGGGGAGAACTTGGTATATAAGACACAATTGATTAGTATAAAGCCTACTAAACTGCCTGCACCCTACTCAAATTAGAAGCAGTTAGACTAGAGGTGAACAGACTCTGATCTCAAGACACTCAGGACCCAGAAAACTCTGGGACACACCACAGGAAAGGCAGTGCTGTGGTTTTGCTGCTAAAACTGGCAGGTGGGAGATCTCAGGTGCATTTGGTGTGGACATGGATTAAGGCACATTTGTTGACCAGTGAGGCTGGTGGGAGACAACTTGCTTTCTCAAGGTGGCATGACTAGAAATGCATGTGACTAGTTCCCTTGTCACCTGACTTCCAATGCTGTGACCTCATCACCAAAATATGATGACAGTATATCACACTGGGACATTTCTGTGAAGTAAGGTACAGAACTTGGCTTTTCATGAATAGAAGACTCCAGGAAACTTGACATTAATAATGGCTGGTTCAGAAACCTTCCACTCACCCAGTCATTTATTCCTTTCCAATGGCTCTAAAACAACTCCGGTTCCTATTGCTGCCTGAAGATGGTGCTGAGCTTAGGATCTAGGTTTTGATCATTCATTAATGTATTCAGCTATTATTTCTATATGTCAGGATCTGAGCTAGAACCTGGTAATAGAGAGATACTGTCACAGTTTCCCTTACTCTGTTTCTAAGCTATGAGCCAGCAGACTCAAAGCATCAGCATCCTGAAGGTGGTCATGCCCTTTAGTCTTTTCATTTTAATGAGATTTTCAAAGATGATTACAGAAATTCCAATGATCCAACACTAGAGGGAATGAGATAAATTAAATCCATACATAGCCTGTTGCTATAACATACCCTATATTTCTGACCCATTGTCTTGGGGATCAACTTAAATGCCTGAATTCTCCCTTCCTATTGGTTATGTTATTCTCCACAAAGCTCCCTGTAGAGGGTTGAATGATGATCGCCACCCCCCAAAAAAAGTATGTCCATAGCCTAACCTCTGGAAGCTGTGAATGTGGCCTTATTTGGAAAAAAGTACATCTTTGCAGGTGTAAATACATGACAACCTCAAGATGAGATCATCCTGGATTTTCCAGGTGGGCTCAAAATCCAACAACAAAGGTCTTATAAGAGATGGAAGATGAGAGACACATAGAAGAGAGAGGGCCTTGTGAAGACAGATGCAGCCACAAGCCAAGGAATGCCAGCAGCCACCAGAAGGTGGAAGAGGCAAGGCAGTATTTTCTCCTAGAGCCTCTGGATGGAGGGATGTCCTGCCAACACCTCGACTTCATACTTCTGGGCTTCAGAACTGTGAGAGAATAAGTTTCTGTTGTTTTAAGTCAACAACAGAAGTTTGTTGATAATTTGCTACATCATCTCCCGGAAACTAAAATAGTTTCTCACAGACTCATACTCCTGCAGGTGTGCTCACCCATTCTCCATTTAGACATGACTTCAGATATGAATGGTGGTTGAAATATGTAGTTAACAAGACTGAGTTTGGTAATAATTCATTCAACATTATATGGCTGTCCCATGGATTTGATGAACTCCCAACCATGTTAGACTCCCAGTAATAGCAAAGCTTATCTGTGAATCCCTATGGTGGTAGATAAATTGGCAATCTCTCTTAAACATTTTCAAATACAGGAAATTCATATAAGGCCAGAATTCCTGATTTTTTAGATTTTAGGAGGATGGGGAACTCAGGCTGGAATCATGGTCCTGGTGGCCTACATGGTACAGGAAGGTCTTCCCCTGATAGAAAGCAAACTCTGTTTTTTTTTTTTAGAGAATAAATACTGTTGTTATGGGATCCTTGACTTGTTATTTTGCCAGCTGAAAGCCTCTGTGTCCAGGGGCACCTTCTGCCTGTGTATTGCTCATGCCCATTGGGCTTATTCTACCCACTCAGCCTGGCATGCTCAACTCACCCTACTGGCCCAGATCCAAAGGCAAACCAGGCATGGAGTGGTGAGTGGTGTGTGGGCAAGCAAGCACAAGGTCCAACCACATAACACATATATGACTATAAAACTACACAGACAAAAGATCCAGTGGTTGTAAGATTTTTCATTTGCCAATCTCCTAATTGGATTACTGGCCAAGGTCTGACTGCATAACACATATATCACTATATAACTACACAGACAGAAGACCCAGTATTTGTAAGATTTTTCATTTGCCAATCTCCTAATTGGATTACTGGCCTTAGAGTGAAGCCCTTCAAGAAACAGGGCTAGGAAAACATGCAGTTTCTAGGGCCTAATAAGCAGGCACAGCTGGAAGACAAAAAAAGATTTTGAGAGGAATCTATCCACCTCTAATTCCTGGAGTTCTATGAGGAAAACAGAGGGTTTTTTCCCAAAATGGGATCAGTGTCACTTCCTCTGTTTTTCTCAAGGAGTCTCAGGCCATCAGAAGTTATCTTAAGGACTTTCGTGTGTGCATTAAGAGTGGCAAGACAAAATGGGGAAAAATAATTCAGTCAACTGAGAAGAAAAATCCTTTTTTCAGAAAAACAAGGTCCATAAAGAGAAAAGACATAAAGGCCATTTAAATGTATCTATAGCTTGGATATCCACTTTTAATTAAGTCGGTAACCATAGTGCTTTTTTCAAAGAAGTGCTTTTAAATATCTTACTACCTAACCTTAGCCATGCCAAATGGCTGATACTTCTAGCTTTTGAACTCATGGAGGGGCAGAAAATATAGTACTTTTTTTTCATTTCTACAACCAGTTTGCTTATATGGAGAGAAGCTAGAAGTCCAACTAGTAAGAACTTTTACCCTTTTGCTGGCATGTCAGGCTTCTGGGTTCCCTTTCCCTGAGCTATGGAGCCCTATCAACCCTGGAGTCCTTTGAAGGGGAAATGGACAAAGAAAAGTTGTCCTTCTTCAAGGATTGCCCAGCAGTTTAAGGTTAAGGGAAATTAAACTTTTCCCAGTTTGGGGGATGCCTCTGAGAGGAATATCCTATGGTACAGAGATGCAATTACCCACCTGTGAAGAGAGGACAGAGGAGGGAAAAAGGAAAAAGCTTTTTGTTTTATTTTTTCTCCAGAGTCTGAGGTTCAAAGGAGTTCCAGTGATTCAGGATGTACTTGAGAGGAGTACAGGCTGGAGATGATTGGTTACCCATCTGGAAAGAGGGGGAAAAGCCATCCCTTTGATCCTTTCTCTTTCTAGCAAATATTCAGGGTGTGTGAGGGAGAGAAAAAAAGGTGTCCCATTTTTATCTTCTGTCCTTATATTCTCGAGTCCCGGCAGTCTTTGCAGGTGCTGCCCATGGATGCAAGTGTGACTTTCACCTATGTAGTAGGGAGACCTAGTTGGTAGGAATATTTGTACTCTCCTACTCACTGCCCTATCATCCCATTGTCAGCAACCTTTGGGTTCCCTAGACCATGTCTATGCCATAGATGTGAGTATGACCTTCTTCCATGAAGCGGGGGGCCTAATATGCAGGAATTAGTCATGCTCACTGCACTGTGCCCTTAGACTTCTGCTGTCATCTGCCTCTTGGTCGCTCAGATCTAGTTTTCCTTTCTAGGGTTTCAAATCAAAGCTTAAGACAAAAAGGTGCCTCATGAGGGTGTATGAACCCATTAAATTAGTCTCAGGAAGCCCTCACCAGATTACATCCAGGAGGGGGGTAGCTTCTCTGCTGTTTCCTTATCATAAGCAGGTGAAGCTGTGGGACCAGGTCCTCCTCAAGCAAGGGAGAGAAAGGGAGTCCTGGGAATTGAGGACCTGGCCTAGTAAGATGCCTTCCAAAAGAAAAAATTTACCCCTTGCATAGAAAAGCCCCTCCATGGTACTATGTTGACTTCTGATATGGTGGAGGAATGGGAAAAAAAAACTTAAGTGCAGAGGAGGTGAAGATGCCTGGGGGAAGTGGCCTCTTTTGCTATGCTAATAGGCTTCCTCAACAGGGGAAAGAAATCTCTCAATGTAACATCCTCCTCACTTCTAAGAATAGACAGAAACCACATTGTTCTGATTTACACTCCTGATGACTAAGCCAAATGCTCATTCTACCCAGTAATATCTCTGTGGTTTGCAACAACACCCTTAATATTGTATGTAAAGAAGATGACAGCAGCCATGGCAGTCAAGAAAGAAAGAAAAGAGAAAAGAAAAAGAAAAAAAGGAAAGAAGGAAGGAAGGAAGGGAGGGAGAGAGATAGGAAAGACTGGGGGTCCTAGTGCTGACACCCTAATGGGTGGTTGGGAACTGGAGTTAGTCTAGGGGCCTTTGGATAACACCAAAGTGTAGCCTCAGTCAGACACATATAGTTGTTCCAGGGCCTTCTGATCCCACGTGCTAGCTGGACATCCATGAAGGGAAACTGGATTGGAACAAAGCCAACATTTCCAACACCCAAGGATGATGGGAGATTGACAGTGTCCTCTCCCATAAGCCTGGCCCCAGTGTATTAAGTCCAGCAGCCATGCTAGTCTCTTTTAAGTGGCTGACAGAGGTCCAGTATCTTTCTTTCATTTTGTCTATTGTAGAGTTTAGGAACTCCAAAACTTACTTGCCCTTTTGCAGATCCCAAATAAGCCCCCCAAAATGTCATAAAGTCCTAGGGTGTCACTTTGCCAGCCAGAAACCTCTGTGGCCACTGGCACCTTCTGCCTGAGTATTGCTTGCACCCACTGAGTTCATTCTGCTCACTCAGCCTGACAGGCTGCACTCGGCTCTCACTACCAGCCCAGATCCCATGCCTGCCAAGGGCAATGCAGGTGTGGAATAGCAAGGGGTGTGTGGACAAGTGAGCACAAAGTCTGGCCACTATGCACAGCCAGGCACACTGGCTGCTGCGATGGGTCAGGCAGCTCCAGGTGTTGTCACAGGTGCCAGCTCCCTGCGAAGTTGTGGCTGGATCAGATGTACTGCCTGTGGCTTCCACTGCAGGCACCTATGTCTGGACAAGGGGAATGCAGTGATGCCCAGAAGCTTGGAGACACCACGAATTGCAAAGCCCCAAAGAGGGTGTCACAATAGTGGCTTGGCAAACCCCTAGGTCTGGACTTCCCAAAGGGTCACAGCTCTTTTCTCCTTGTTGCCTATAATGTGGCAAGTGAGGGTGTGTGTTTCAGCTCTGTTTGTGTTACAGCTGTTTCAGTCCTGCTATTCGGCAGATCCCAAGTTCTTGTTCCACATCCATGAAGATTGAGGTACAAAGACAACGGGAGGGTAAGCAAGGCAGAGAGGCACTTCACTGAATGACAGAACAGCTCTCAGGATACCTGCAGTAAGTAGCTCCTTCCCACAGCTGATAGTCCCAATGTCTGTCCAAGTCTCGCTGAGTCTGGGGTTTTTATGGGCTCAGAAGGGAGGAAGTGCGTGCTGATTGGTCCATAGACAGCCATGGGTGAGCCTGGAAAAAGCACCTTTCTCACTCTGGGCCAGACTGCACCCAGTCCCCAGGCTTCAGGCTGTCCCTGGCTTAAAGATGGGGTTTCACTGGAGACCAGCCCCTTTCTGCCCAGGACCCTGTCTTCCTCCTGCCACCATGAACATGCCGTTCATGGAGCCCAGGTTGTTCATGCAGAGGAGTGCCTGCAGGCCTGTGTCAGGCCACCCTCAGCCCCACCCTGGCATCCATCCCTGAGCTCCTTGGTGCAAAACTTCAGAGGGGGCTGAGGTGGGGTGGGGGTGTCAGTGCTGCCCCAAGCACGTGCACACCTGCCCAGGTCATGACAGCACCTGGGCTTGGCTTCAACTTTACTCTAAAATCAGACCAGGCGCCAGGAGCAGGTAGAAGCCAGAGATCAGGAGCAAGCACTTCCAAGCCTGCAGGGGCAGCTGAACTTCTCAGGCCTCCTAGAGCACAGGAATGCCTGGGTCCAGAGTGGCAGCTGTATGGCTGTCCCACACTCAGAAGCATGGGGCTCCTGTCTCCCAGCTCAGTAGTGGACAGGGCTTCCACCTGTTCCTGGCCTCCACCAGCTCTGCTAAGTGCACAGCCCCAGCCACACCTTCCCCACTGCAGCTGGTGTCTTCACAGCCATTGTGCCAAATGGGATGCCACTGCCATCACTGTCCCCTACTTATATGTATATTTTCATTTCTAACTGGGGAAATTTTTGAGACAGTCTTGTTCTCTCACCCTGGCTGGAATGCAGTGGTGCGATCTTGGCTCACTGCAACATCTGCCTCCCAGGTTCGAATGATTCTCCTGCCTCAGCCTCCTGAGTAGCTGGGACTAGAGGTGCCTGCCACCACGCCTGGTTAATTTTTGTGTTTTTAGTAAAGATGAAGTTTCACCATGTTGGCCAGGCTGGTCTCGAACTCCTGACCTCAAGTGATCCACCCACCTAGGCCTCCCAAAGTGCTGGGAATATAGGTATGAGCCACCGCACCTGGCCTCTAACTGATTTTCCAAGTTACATTTTAGAAGACCATATCACAGTGAGCATAAGAAAACTCATTTTGTGCCCAATGCCTGGGGCAGTGCCTGACAGACAGTGGACACTCCATACCTGTTTTGTTAAAATTGACTACATTTACATCTGAATCTATTTTTGGTATTCTTCACACACACGCACTTCACACATTCATCCTCTTCTTATATGAGGCCATTGCTGTTATTTCTCTTCTTAATTAAGAGATCTAACGCACAAAATGCTATGGGAATTTAAGAGGGTAAAATTACTTTTGCTTGAGGATACTGAGAATTTCCTGAACTCACAGGGCACTTGTCTTTTCTTCCGTGGCTCTGAATGGGCTCTGCTTTGTAGTAAAGATGTGTGTGTGTCTGTGTGTGTGTGTGTGTGCGTGTGCGCGTGCACGCGTGCATATGCACACGTCTGCTTTTCTAGATTCCTTAAAGGGATGAACTGTGTCTCACAACCACCCTCCCCTGAAGAGAGCATCCACCAATGTCTCTTTCACATACAGAAGAGTCTTAAAAACTCTTTGCTCAGTAGAAGCTTCCAGGTTGTCCTGATTTTTTCATCTAGAGATGGTCCAAGGGCTTTGGCTGCCAGCTGGCTGTGAAGAACAGGGCAGCAACAAATTAACTGGCCATGTCATGCTACATTTTTCTTTTATAAACTTTCCCTTTCCCTTTCTGTCAGCATTATTTTGGGACGCTTTCTTCCTCAGTGGTTATAAACTAAGATGCAACTGCTTGACCTGCGAGGCCACTTGGATCAATTGAGGTCTCCTCCCAAGAAAAATTTGGAATGCCTTGCATTTTGTCTGCTTGACTTAACCATAATTTATTTAAAGCCAGTCTCTTGTAGTTTATATATCTCAATTGGCCTGTTCTGTGGGATGCAAGCCACTGTGTGTTTTCACTCCACTTTTGGTTTTGTAAGCAAGTATGTTTAATGATCAGATTAATCATTCTGTAAAACTTGAGTCCTGCCTCTGTTAGGAACCAATGCTTTTTAGCTGTGGTTGGAATCCATTGCTTTGGGTATTTAGGAAGAACAGCATACTTTTTACATATATTTATGTTTTTACTGGTGTTTTATTCCTGAATTCTGAGGAGTGAATTTCCTTTTCCTTTCTTCCTTTTTACGGTTGCCTTGGATTTCCTTCCATTACAGGTTTATTTCAGAATTTTTCTGAGTTTGCTGTATTCTTTTTCTTTGAGGAAAAGAATAAGAAACATCTTCATATACTTTAGAAACATAGCCACCAGCATTTTGGTGATAATATGCACTAGGATTTGCTGTGAGGAAACTGGCTTCTGGAGGGCTGGTAAAGTTGACATACCACACTTTTTGTGGCTGTTTCTTTCTACTGCAAATATTAATGATGGTTGCTTTACACAGCAAATGCTTCATTCAAGTGTTAATATAGGTGTGCTGAGGCTCCCAAAACATACATGAGTGTTGTAATTTGAAAATAGGAAATGAGGAATGGCTGGCTAGACCATTAGGCTGCTCTACAGAAGGTTGATCCATATATGCAATGGAAAGCACAAAGTGACTTTGACCCAAGTCTTGGTTTCTCAGCTTTAAAATGGCCTTGGCTGTGGAAATGCAGTCGGGGGATAGAAATGCACCGCCCAGGTGAACAGCCTGGCTGTGATCAACTTAAAACAAATCAAGAAAGAAAAATGAAACAAAATCCTTTTTTGAGTGTTCACTAGGTATTTATTCAATTCAATTAAATAAATAAAGACTTGGGAATTTAAATATTACATTTTCCCAGCTTCACTGAAGCATAATTGACAAAATTAACATACATTCGAGGTATATAACATGATGATTTGATATATGTATATATTGTGTAGTGATTACCATAATCAAATTAATCAACGTGTCAATCACCACACATAATTACCATTTTGTGAGTGTGTATGATGAGGTCATTTAAGATTTACTCTTTTAGAAATTTTTAAGTAAACAATACAGTAGTATTAACTTTAGCACTATGTTGTATATTATATCCCAAGAATGTATTTATCTTATAACTGAAAGTTTGTACTCTTTGACCAACATCTCCTCATGTCCCCCACGTCCCTGCCTTTGGCAACTACTATCCTACTCTCTGCTTCTATGAGTTTGTCTATTCTAGATTCCACAGAAAATTGAGCTCGTGCAGTATGTGTTTTTCTGTGTTTGGCTTATTTCACTTAGTATAATGTCCTCCAGGTTCATTTCTGTTGTGGCAAATGGCAAGATTTCTTTCTCTTTTATGGGGGAATAATATTCCATTTTATGTGTATGCCATGGTTTTTTTATCCTTTCATCTGTTGACGAACACTCAGGTTGCTTAAATATTACTTTAAAAAAAGTAAAATGTTTGCCAACATTCAACACCATCCCCATCAAGCTACCAATGACTTTCTTCACAGAATTGGAAAAAACTACTTTAAAGTTCATATGGAACCAAAAAAGAGCCTGCATTGCCAAGTCAATCCTAAGCCAAAAGAACAAAGCCGGAGGCATCATGCTACCTGACTTCAAACTATACTACAAGGCTACAGTAACCAAAACAGCATGGTACTGGTATCAAAACAGAGATATAGATCAATGGAACAGAACAGAGCCCTGAGATATAATGCTGCATATCTATAACCATCTGATCTTTGACAAACCTGAGAAAAACAAGCAATGGGGAAAGGATTCCCTATTTAATAAATGGTGCTGGGAAAACTGGCTAGCCATATGTAGAAAGCTGAAACTGGATCCCTTCCTTACACCTTATACAAAAATTAATTCAAGATGGATTAAAGACTTACATGTTAGACCTAAAACCATAAAAACCCTAGAAGAAAACCTAGGCAATACCATTCAGGACGTAGGCATGGGCAAGGACTTCATGTCTAAAACACCAAAAGCAATGGCAACAAAAGCCAAAATTGACAAATGGGATCTAATTAAACTAAAGAGCTTCTGCACAGCAAAAGAAACTACCATCAGAGTGAATAGGCAACCTACAAAATGGGAGAAAATTTTTGCAACCTACTCATCTGACAAAGGGCTCATATCCAGAATCTACAATGAACTCAAACAAATTTACAAGAAAAAAAACAAACAACCCCATCAAAAAGTGGGTGAAGGACATGAACAGACACTTCTCAAAAGAAGACATTTATGCAGCCAAAAAACACATGAAAAAATGCTCATCATCACTGGACATCAGAGAAATGCAAATCAAAACCACAGTGAGATACCATCTCACACCAGTTAGAATGGCCATCATTAAAAAGTCAGGAAACAACAGGTGCTGGGGAGGATGTGGAGAATTAGGAACAATTTTACACTGTTGGTGGGACTGTAAACTAGTTCAACCATTGTGGGAGTCAGTGTGGCGATTCCTCAGGGATCTAGAACTAGAAATACCATTTGACCCAGCCATCCCATTACTGGGTATATACCCAAAGGATTATAAATCATGCTGCTATAAACACACATGCACACGTATGTTTATTGCGGCACTATTCACAATAGCAAAGACTTGGAACCAACCCAAATGTCCAACAACGATAGACTGGATTAAGAAAATGTGGCACACATACACCATGGAATACTATGCAGCCGTAAAAAATGATGAGTTCATGTCCTTTGTAGGGACATGGATGAAGCTGGAAATCATCATTCTCAGCAAACTATTGCAAGGACAAAAAACCAAACACTGCATGTTCTCACTCATAGGTGGGAATTGAACAATGAGAACTCATGGACACAGGAAGGGGAACATCACACTCTGGGGACTGTTGTGGGGTGGGGGGAGGGGGGAGGGACAGCATTAGGAGATATACCTAATGCTAAATGATGAGTTAATGGGTGCAGCACACTGACATGGCACATGGATACATATGTAACAAACCTGCACATTGTGCACATGTCCCCTAAAACCTAAAGTATAATAATAAAAAATAAATAAATAAAAATAAATAAATAAAATAAATAAATTTCAATGTATAATAAAATAAAAAATAAATAAAATTTAAAAATTAAAAAAAAAGCTACACTCTACATTTGAATACTTTTATTGGGCAGACATTGCAGTAACCCTGAAGTGGCCAAGGCACAGCAGTTTAGTGTAGCTCTCAAAAGGAAACCGAAATGCATAGTCCAGTCATGAGTATTAGAGTTGACACTAAAGATATTATGAGCACAGCAGATATCACATAGCAAATTTTACTGATTCCCCACTACTCTTCCCGCATAACCCATTCCCAAAGGCTTCTCATTCTCCCTATTTCCTCAGACCCATCCACATACGGCATCCCCCCAAGCCTGTTCCAAGACTGTCCAGGGAGATGGCCAAGGTTTTTGGTTGCACTTTGGTGTGAGGGTGAGGTCTCAAAGGGAAGTCAATGATGCTGTCTTTTAAGGAGCTATGTTTTGCAGAATAGGATTAATAAGCTTCAACCTAGAGCTAAATTTGGTAGAACATGGAGCAGAGTTTGGAAACTCAGTGGTGGCAGGATGAGAGCTGGGCTTTGGGTGAAGCTGGGGAACTGGGCATGACTCGTCCAGAGGCCACTCTTGGTTCACAGTTTCCGTATGTGACAAGGTTGTTTGCTCACCAGAAGGTCCTTCGCCACCACTCCGGGTCACCTCTCAAAGGCACAGCAATGTCTGGTCTTGCATCTGGCATTTCCCCAGGTGCCTCTCCAGGTCACTCTGCAGTGCTAGACCTCTAGACCTCTCTCTTTATTGTGACAGATCCTCCTCTGCAGCTTCTTCAACTCCAATTCTGCATTCTTCAACTCTGAAGGGCCCTAATTCCTTCTTGGATCTCCCTGATATTGAGAAATTTGTTGATGAGCCCAGGGAAACCTAACAGTGAACTGCTTCCTTGAGCTCAGACCTCCCAATTTAAGGATTCAGGTGTATCCAGCAGAGTGGGCTTGTCTGCAGTGTGAGCCTCTGGCTGTCTTGGTCTGTCAAAGTCAGAATCAGCCCCCAAGCAATAGGCCCAACGACATCACCTTGAAACAGGCAGCTCTGGCTCCTGTGTGGGGGCCTGACCCCTGCTGTGGAACTCAGGGCATCAGCAGTGAAGTTAACTTTGAATTCACACTCAGGGGGCCTAGCACAGGGTGGCCAGTGTGGAGGTGGTCAGCCTCTCTCACTGACAAGTTCTGATCACTCAGTGGAGATTTTAGTCTTGTCCACCTGCATTAGCTTCCTACTGCTGCTATAATAAAGGACCCCAAACCTAGTAGCCTAAAACAACACAAAGTTATTAACTTACGGTTCTGGAGGTCAGAAGTCCTAAATCAGAGAAGATCATTTCCCTGTCTTTTCCAGCATCTAGAGGCTGCTCATATTCCTTGTTCCACCGTCCTGCTTCACTGTGACTTCTGCTTCTGTTCTCACACCACCCTGACTTGGACCCTCCTGCCTCTGTCTTATAAGGACCCTTGTGATGACATTGGGCCCATAAAGATCACCTCCCCATCTCAAGACCCTTAACTTAGTCATGTCTGTAAAGTCCCATAGTGTTGACAAGTTCTGGAGACTATCCAATGAAGACAGACAGCTATGAGCTGATTACTCAGCGTATTAGTCTGTTTTCACACCACTGATAAATACACACCTGAGACGGGGTAATTTATAAAGAAAAAGAGGTTTGATGGACTCACAGTTCCATGTGGCTGAGGAGTCCTCACAATCATGGCAGAAGATGAAAAGCATGTTTTACATGGCAGCAGGCAAGAGAGAAAATGAGAACCAAGGGGAAGGGGTTTCCCCTTATAAAACTATCAGATCTTATGAGGCTTATTCAATACCACGCGTAAGTATAGGGGAAACTGCCCCCATGATTCAACTGTTTTTCACTGGGTTCCTGCCACAACACATGGGAATTACAGGAGCTACAATTCAAGATGAGGTTTGGGTGGGGACACGGTCAAACCATATCACTCAGTCTACCACACACCCTTCTTCAGCTTCCTGTGGGCTGTGTAATAAGAGGTCCTTAACACTGCTGAGCCCAGTCATTTGCAAAATCAAAGCCGCTTCACCTGAGTCCCTCTCATTGTGTGAGGTTTTCAGGATCACCTTCTTTTTCCATCATTAGCAGTAGAGTCTCCTATGTGCAGGCTACAGGGAAGTAACCATCTTCCTCAGAAGCAAAACAACAATGTGGGAATATTTGTTGCCCTAAATCCTCAGCAGTTATCTCAGAAATACTTTTTATGTTAGAACATTGAGTCTTCTCATTACAGATCTTTTCAAGTTCATCGCTGAACAATGCTCAGAGCTACTGTCACAGCCAAGTTGGCTCTCAGGTTCCAGATAATGATCTAAGCATTTCTTTCAGCTCTGGGAAGCTCAAGAATTAGTCTTGTGCCTAAATTTGCATAACAATGTTTCACTGAGAGTAGTCCAATAACTAATAATATGTACCCTGCCATGTGAGAGCAATGTTTCCTAAAACATTCTGGAGCCAAGCCTTTGAGAGGCTGTTGCCTTCGAGAGGCTGTTGCCTTCTTTCTCATTATTTGCAATTCTTAAAATACTTAGCCAGTGTATTATGTGGCTAGAGCTATGTAGGTACTGCCTATCTCGGGAAACTTGATGACCTCTGCTGCACACTCTTTAAAGCCTTCCACTAGTCCCTATCATTCTCACATTCCACTCAGCACCACTCTTGCAGATTTCTGTTAGGATGGGTCAGCCAAGGTTCAAATGTCTTTTCTTCCTGGGTAGCTGTTCTATCGTTTGAAAATGCTTTCAGTTTCCGATGCATCATTATTTCCTGTATAGACAACATGACCTCACCTATCTCCTGTCTCAGTGTGTTGGCCATATTTCTGATACACATTCCAGGCTTAGGGTGATGGTCTAAGACAAGAGTGTCAAAAATAATTCTCCATGCATTCCCCTGCACAATTATCTCACAGAAAGAGTTGGTGGTGGCAGAGAAATTAGTTTCAACAACTCGAGTAAGCTCATTCTTGTAACCACTTTTTATTTTCTGAGGATTTGAGTTATTCGCTATTAAAATTATCCAACAGTACTCAAACATCTACTTCAAACAGCCATTGTTTCAAACTTGAATGAATCACTCCAGAGATTTTAATTAGTCTCTGATAGGGACTCATATTGCATCAGGATTCCTAAATCCAGGTTCTTTCTAGCATCTTGATCTCTGGCTCTGTATCCACCAACAATTTGCAGGATCCATTTTCCATGTCTCTCAAGATCAGGAACCTAGAAAAGTAACCTCATTTCTTCGCCAACTGGTCAGGCCTTTGTGCCATTGCTCACTAATACATAGTCCCCTATGAGAATAACACCAGTGAAGGTTAATAAGCATAATGACCAAGTACTCATTTAACTCAGAAACTAAATATGTCTTTCTTCTTGCAGATACCTCTTATAATTTGTAAGTGAATCTCTTAGGGTCTTTCTCTCTAGACAATGGAAAGGGGAGGAAATAGCTTCTCTCCATAAACAATGCATAAAGGTGTTAGAATCAGATAAAGTTAACCTTTAATAACTCATCTTCTCTCCTAGCCTGCCCTACTGGTTTTTATTTTTTTATCCTTAATTGGATCATGATATTTTCTTTCCTTCTAGTGTGATTAAGGATCTTAGTCCTTATTTTTGTGGATTCTGGATTCTCTGTCTTACTGAGACCTTTGCCACCTCCAAATTAGGAAATAATTTTCTTATATATTTTCTTTCTAACTTAAGTTTCTTGACTTAAAATTTAGATATTTAAAGTAGAATTTATTTTTCTGTGTGGTGTGAGATAAGGACTGAATCATATTTCTCCAACATCACTTTGGTTGACTTTATGAAATCCTGAATCTTTTGCAAGATTTGCAATTTTCACTAAAATAGATTTGCATAAGTTTTACATTTTTATTTTGAACAGTGTATAATATTTGACTATCAGCTAAGAGCCAACAGTGGCAGAGATACTGACATAATTGGAAGATGGGTGACTTCAAAAAGAGAATGATATCAAAGAGCATGTTTCAGTATTTTGGGGTTATGGCAGTATCTTCCTTCTTGACGTAATCTTTCAAGTATATACTTAGGAAAGGAAGACCCTGCACAATATTGTATAAAGTGATGGACAGGTGAAATTCACAAAGTGAAATGTGTATTCACTAACCTGAGAAGTTCCAAACTCAATCATTTTCTTTGCTGGGAAACCAGTGCAGAGTTGTACTTCTGTGGCAATGTGAATGCCATGAATCTTTCCCAATATTTACAGCACAGGAGACAAGCACGTTACACCATATGCTTATAAGATTTTCTAAAATCTCTCTTATTCAATGTCTTCCTGCGGGGGAGAGGAAATGAGGGCTTTTAAATCTCAGGCAATAAAATGAATCATATAGATAGAAACATGTGTCCTGGCAGAGAATAAACTTTAGTTTATATACTTTTTGTTAAAGAAATTATGTTAGCATTCCAGCTACTGCACTTTTTATTTAATCAATAAATACCAATTCAGTATACCTCCCTAGCACCAATTTACAAAGCTGAATGGATAGGAGAATTCAGAGGCAAATAAAAAAATCATCATCATTTTGAAGGGTTCTCTTTCCGCAAAGAGCTTTTCCTACATATGAAAACAAAACACATTTATAAAACATTAAGTTACTATACAAGAAAATAAATGGTATTAGAGTGCTGAATTGCCATAGGCAGGATTGCAAACAGCAGCTTCACAGAGGATGGGAAAAGTCGAAAGGACTAGGATGAATAGAAAAGGGAGGAGAGGTTTTGATTTGCATTTCTCTGATGGCCAGTGATGATGAACATTTTTTCATGTGTTTTTTGGCTGCATAAATGTCTTCTTTTGAGAAGTGTCTGTTCATGTCCTTCGCCCACTTTTTGATGGGGTTGTTTGTTTTTTTCTTGTAAATTTGTTTCAGTTCATTGTAGATTCTGGATATTACTCCTTTGTCAGATGGGTAGCTTGCAAAAATTTTCTCCCATTCTGTAGGTTGCCTATTCACTCTGATGGTAGTTTCTTTTGCTGTGCAGAAGCTCTTTAGTTTAATTAGATCCCATTTGTCAATTTTGGCTTTTGTTGCCATTGCTTTTGGTGTTTTAGACATGAAGTCCTTGCCCATGCCTACGTCCTGAATGGTATTGCCTAGGTTTTCTTCTAGGGTTTTTATGGTTTTAGGTCTAACATTTAAGTCTTTAATCCATCTTGAATTAATTTTTGTATAAGGTGTAAGGAAGGGATCCAGTTTCAGCTTTCTACATATGGCTAGCCAGTTTTCCCAGCACCATTTATTAAATAGGGAATCCTTTCCCCATTGCTTGTTTTTCTCAGGTTTATCAAAGATCAGATAGTTGTAGATAAGCGGCATTATTTCTGAGGGCTCTGTTCTGTTCCATTGATCTATATCTCTGTTTTGGTACCAGTACCATGCTGTTTTGGTTACTGTAGCCTTGTAGTATAGTTTGAAGTAAGGTAGCATGATGCCTCTGGCTTTGTTCTTTTGGCTTAGGATTGACTTGGCGATGCGGTCTCTTTTTTGGTTCCATATGAACTTTAAAGTAGTTTTTTCCAATTCTGTGAAGAAAGTCATTGGTAGCTTGATGGGGATGGCATTGAATCTATAAATTACCTTGGGCAGTATGGCCATTTTCATGATATTGATTCTTCCAACCCATGAGCATGGAATGTTCTTCCATCTGTTTGTATCCTCTTTGATTTCATTGAGCAGTGGTTTGTAGTTCTCCTTGAAGAGGTCCTCCACGTCCCTTGTAAGTTGGATTCCTAGGTATTTTATTCTCTTTGAAGCAATTGTGAATGGGAGTTCACTCATGATTTGGCTCTCTGTTAGTCTGTTATTGGTGTACAAGAATGCTTGTGATTTTTGTACACTGATTTTGTATCCTGAGACTTTGCTGAAGTTGCTTATCAGCTTAAGGAGATTTTGGGCTGAGACAATGGGGTTTTCTAGATATACAATCATGTCATCTGCAAACAGGGACAATTTTCACACCAGTTGGAATGGCGATCATTAAAAGGTCAGAAAACAACAGGTGCTGGAGAGGATGTGGAGAAATAGGAACACTTTTACCCTGTTGGTGGGACTGTAAACTAGTTCAACTATTGTGGAAGTCAGTGTGGTGATTCCTCAGGGATCTAGAACTAGAAATACCATTTGACCCAGCCATCCCATTACTGGGTATATACCCAAAGGATTATAAATCATGCTGCTATAAACACACATGCACACGTATGTTTATTGCGGCACTATTCACAATAGCAAAGACTTGGAACCAACCCAAATGTCCAACAACGATAGACTGGATTAAGAAAATGTGGCACATATACACCATGGAATACTATGCAGCCATAAAAAATGATGAGTTTATGTCCTTTGTAGGGACATGGATGAAACTGGAAATCATCATTCTCAGTAAACTATCGCAAGGACAAAAAACCAAACACCGCATGTTCTCACTCATAGGTGGGAATTGAACAATGAGAACTCATGGACACAGGAAGGGGAACATCACACTCTGAGGACTGTTGTGGGGTGGGGGGAGGGGGGATGGATAGCATTAGGAGATATACCTAATGCTAAATGACGAGTTAATGGGTACAGCACACTGACATGGCACATGGATACATATGTAACAAACATGCACATTGTGCACATGTACCCTAAAACTTAAAGTATAATAATAATAATAATAATAAACAAAAAATATAAAAGGGAGGAGAGGATATTTCAGGGGGAAAAACCTGAACAAAGCAAGTAGACAGAAGCTCACAGGTGTCAACTTTTTATTTGATTTTGTTTTTGAAAAGTCAAACATGAGGTAAAAATTCCCTGTTTTGCTACCATAGTATTTTTCCAGGAAAAATGTGCATGAAAAATTTATACTTTTTTGTTCTATGAATATTAATGAATGTCTATGAAAATTCCTTTTTTCCCCGCTTTCTCTAAAGAGTTGTCCAAACAGAAGCTGTTTGATGTGGTTCTCAGTGTAATTGATTCTCACATGCTTTATTTTTAGTACCTTTTACAGTTTTACAGAGAAAGAAAATTATTTTGGAAACACTCAAAATATCATCTAAAAGACAGTTCTTAGAAATCTAAAATAGTTGTGGACCATTCCAAAGAATAGATAATCTCTGCACATATTATTTGACAGGCTAGTCTATTGAACATCAGGTATTAGTAAAAGAGGCTTAAACAGAAAGTGAAAGAGCCAAAACACAAAGACGGATTTGCTAAAAGCAATGATAAAGTCAGCAATTCACACAAAAAGACTTCATGTTTATTCACCACGCACAATGACGCTTTGACTGGGTACCAGGGTTGGCTTCATACCTCCATCAGCAAAACTCCTTTCGGTTTTGAGTTGCATGCTTTCTTTGCTCTAAGTAGCTAAGTGATTTTCTACCTTGGTAATGCACCGTTTTCTCACTTCAGAGCTCCTGGCAGCTAAGCAAACTCTTTGCAACATCCTGGCTTTTATACCCTCCTCTCCTCCTTTCCCCCTCCCTAGCCCAGGCATCTCCCCATCTACACTTTGTCTCCTTTAACATCCTCTGCCTGTATGCCAATTCTGATTCTTGGAACCGCTTCACAATTAACCTGCAGCAACTTTCCCCATCCCCAACTCCCCTTAGAGAGTCTCTTGAGGGAAAAAATGCTCTGTAAATCATTGCAGGCCCAACACCATTGCACTGCAGCCCTTCTTTTATACTGGTTTATGCTGTTAGGCTGAAATGATCAAAGAGGCATGAATAATTCTTTTTCTTGGGTGTCCTAGAAACACTTAAGGTGCCGTGTAATTCATGCAAAATTACCATGGGAGAATTCTCTCTCCTGAGCTGTTTTGTCCTGTAACCCTGGGGACATGTCAGTTCCAAGAATGGCTCTGTGCCTCACAAGTTCACCATCAGTTTTTCCTTTGGAAGTACCTGCTTTATTGACTTTTCTAAAACCAGCAGCCTCTTATTATTTTTCCCCTCAAGTAAAATATCCAGACACAAAGGTTACTGGTAGAAGCTTATACTTGATTGCATAGGGCTTGTCGCTGAGATACATACACAAGCAGAGTCCACGGGTATTAATGAGATGACTGCAGGCCTGGGCCTTTATTTCAAAATTTAAACATTTTGTGAGGTTTGGCCTGCTGAGCTTGGGTTTTAAAATTCTCCCCTCAAACCAAATGGAATCTTCAATGTGCTGGCAATTACCACAGCCTCTCTTAACCTTGTCAGAAAGGTTCCAGGGAAAATAAAATGTACCGTAGACATTCTCAGAGCCTTAATTAGAAATGTAGACCATTCATGTTTTTCTTATTCAGAATGAGTGACTAGAAAATCAAAAATACTTGCTTTGGTCCGCAAGACAGAAAGTTTTCAGTTTAAGCTGTCCCAAAGCAAATTGTGATATTGTGATTTTTTTTTTATAAACCTGAAAATGCTTTATAAGTGAATTCCAAATAATTCGATGATGAATGAAATGTTCCTGTGATTCTTCCCTAATGGACAGGGACCAGTCTGCACAAAAGATGGAGGCAGGAGTTGGGGTTGTCATTTCTTTTCCAGTCTTTGGTCTCTTCCATATTCTTATCTGTACACCTTCATTCAAGAGCTCCTAGTTCTCTGATGCTCATGCCCTCCAGCTAAAATTATGCTCTGTGCTTCTTTATCACTGTTACCCACTGACACCCTGGTCAATTCCATCTATACATTGAAGAGTTTAAGACCATATCTACCATCTTCCTCTCTTTCTAATCCTGAATAGCAATACCAAGTAGCATGTGCACCTAGAAATCTAGCCTTGTATCTTTAATTTCAACCATCCCTCACTATACATTCTATCACTTACCACATCCTAGATCTGGTTATCATCGAATGAAAAATTTGCCTCAATCCACAAATACTCAAAGTTTCTCTTTTCTTAAAAATAAAATCTGTCCCTTGTTTCTCTAACTATCATTCAGATTTTACTTTGCATCCAAATGTTCTTAACAGTGTTCTCATTTCCTATGTCCCTCTCATTACTCCTCATTCATCCCTAAACCACTTGTGAAACGGAATCTTCTTCTTTGCTAAAAGTGTTCTCACTGGAGTAACCCAATAGCCCAATTCAAAATACCAGCAGATTTGGTTTTGGGACCATTCCAAAGGACATTACATAGCAGAACCTTTCTCCCTCTCCTGAGTACATGACAGAATATTCGTTTCTCTAGGTATCTCTCTCAGCTAGTTCTCCTTGCCTCCTTCACAGACTTTTCTTTTTTATTATTGCTATACTTTAAGTTCTAGGGTACGTCTGCACAATGTGAAGTTTGTTACATAGATATACATGTGCCATGTTGGTTTGCTGCACCCATCAACTCGTCATTTACATTAGGTATTTATCCTAATGCTATCCCACCCCCAGCCCCCCGCCCCCCAACAGGCCCCAATGTGTGATGTTCCCCACCCTGTGTCCACATGTTCTCATTGTTCAATTCCCACCTGTGAGTGAGAACATGCGGGGTTTGGTTTTCTGTCCTTGTGAAAGTTTGCTGCGAATGATGGTTTCCAGCTTCATCCATGGCCCTGCAAAGGACACGAAGTCATCCTTTTTTACAGCTGCATAGTATTCCATGGTGTATATGTGCCACATTCTCTTAATCCAGTCAATCATTGATGTACATTTGGGTTGGTTCCAAGTCTTTGCTATTGTGAATAGTGATGCAATAAACATACATATGCATGTGTCTTGATAGTAACATGATTTATAATCCTTTGGGTATATACCCAGTAATGGGATGGCTGGATCAAATGGTATTTCTAGTTCTAGATCCCTGAGGAATTGCCACACTGACTTCCACAATGGTTGAACTAATTTACACTCCCATCAACAGTGTAAAAGCATTCCTATTTCTCAACCTCCTCTCCAGCATCGGTTGTTTCCTGACTTTTTAATAATCGCCATTCTAACTGGTGTGAGATGGTATCTCATTGTGGTTTTGATTTGCATTTCTCTGATGACCAGTGATAATAAGCATTTTATCATTTGTCTGTTGGCTGCATAAATGTTTTCTATTGAAATGTGTCTGTTCATATCCTTCAACCACTTTTTGATGGGATTCTTTGTTTCTTGTAAATTTGTGTAAGTTCTTTGTAGATTCTGGATATTAGCCCTTTGTCAGATGGGTAGATTGCAAAAATTTTCTCCCATTTTGTAGGTTGCCTGCTCACTCTGATGGTAGTTTCTTTTGCTGTGCAGAAGCTCTTTAGTTTAATTAGATCCCATTTGTCAATTTTGGCTTTTGTTGCCATTGCTTTTAGTGTTTTAGTCATGAACTCTTTGCCCATGCCTATGTCCTGAATGGTATTGCCTAGGTTTTCTTCTAGGGTTTTTATGGTTTTAGGTCTTACATTAAAGTCTTTAATTCATCTTGAGTTAATTTTTGTATAAGGTGTAAGGAAGGGATCCAGTTTCAGCTTTCTACATTTGGCTAGCCAGTTTTCCCAGCACCATTTATTAAATAGGGAATCCTTTCCCCATTTCTTGTTTTTGTCAGGTTTGTCAAAGATCAGATGGTTGTAGATGTGTGGTATTATTTCCGAGGTCTCTGTTCTGTTCCATTGGTCTATCTATCTGTTTTGGTACCAGTACCATGTTGTTTTTGTTACCATAGCCTTGTAGTATAGTTTGAAGTCAGGTAGTGTGATGCCTGCAGATTTGTTCTTTTGGCTTAGGATTGTCTTGGCAATGGGGGCTCTTTTTTGGTTCCATATGAACTTTAGAGTAGTTTTTTCCAATTCTGTGAAGAAAGTCATTGATGGGGATGGCATTGAATCTATAAATTACCTTGGACAGTATGCCCATTTTCACGTATTGATTCTTCCTATCCATGAGCATGGAATGTTCTTCCATTTATTTGTGTCCTCTTTTATTTTGTCAAGCTGTGGTTTGTTCTCCTTGAAGAGTTCCTTCTCATCCCTTTTAAGTTGGATTCCTAGCTATTTTATTCTCTTTGTAGCAATTGTGAATGGGAGTTCATTCATGATTTGGCTCTTGGTTTGTCTGTTATTGGTGTATAGGAATGCTTGTGATTTTTGCACATTGATTTTGTATCCTAAGACTTTGCTGAAGTTGCTTATAAGCTTAAGGAGATTTTAGGCTGAGACAATGGGGTTTTCTAAATACACAATCATGTCATCTGCGAACAGGGACAATTTGACTTCCTCTTTTCCTAATTGAATACCCTTTATTTCTTTCTCCTGCCTGATTGCCCTGGCCAGAACTTCCAACAGTATGTTGAATAGGAGTAGTGAGAAAGGGCATCCTTGTCTTGTGCTGGTTTTTAAAGGGAATGCTTAAAGTTTTTGCTCATTCAGTATGATATTGGCTGTGGGTTTGTCATAAATAGCTCTTATTATTTTGAGAAACGTTCCATCAATACCTAGTTTATTGAGAGTTTTTAGCATGAAAGGCTGTTGAATTTTGTCGAAGGCCTTTTCTGCATCTATTCAGATAATCATGTGGTTTTTGTCGTTGGTTCTGTTTATGTGATGGATTACATTTATTGATTTGTATATGTTGAACCAGCCTTGCATCCCAGGGATGAAGCTGACTTGATCATGGTGGATAAGCTTTTTGATATGCTGCTGGATTCAGTTTGCCAGTATTTTATTGAGGATTTTTGCATCGATGTTCATCAGGGATATTGGTTTAAAATTCTCTTTTTTTGTTGTGTCTCTGCCAGGCTTTGGTATCGGGATGATGCTGGCCTCATAAAATGAGTTAGGGAGGATTCCCACTTTTTCTATTTATTGGAATAGTTTCAGAAGGAATGGTAACAGCTCCTCTTGTACCTCTGGTAGAATTCGGCTGTGAATCTGTCTGGTCCTGGACTTTTTTTTGGGTGGTAGGATATTAATTATTGCCTCAATTTCAGAGCCTGTTATTGGTCTATTCAGAGATTCAACTTCTTCCTGGTTTAGTGTTGGGAGGGTGTATGTGTCCAGGAATTTATCCATTTCTTCTAGATTTTCTAGTTTATTTGCATACAGGTGTTTATAGTATTCTCTGATGGTAGTTTGTATTTCTGTGAGATCAGTGGTGATATCCCCTTTATCATTTTTATTGCATCTATTTGATTCTTCTCTTGTTTCTTCTTTATTAGTCTTGCTAGTGGTCTATATATTTTGTTGATCTTTTCCAAAAAACACCTCCTGGATTCATTGATTTTTTTAAGGACTTTTTTGTGTCTCTATCTTCTTCAGTTCTGCTCTGATCTTAGTTATTTCTTGCCTTCTGCTAGCTTTTGAATGTGTTTGCTCTGCTTCTCTAATTCTTTTTTTTTTTTTTTTTTTTTTTTTTTTTTTTTTTTTAATTATACTTTAGGGTTTTAGGGTACATGTGCACAATGTGCAGGTTTGTTACATATGTATCCATGTGCCATGTTGATTTCCTGCACCCATTAACTCGTCATTTAGCATTAGGTGTATCTCCTAATGCTGTCCCTCCCCCCTCCCCCCACCCCACAACAGTCCCCGGAGTGTGATGTTCCCCTTCCTGTGTCCATGAGTTCTCATTGTTCAATTCCCACCTATGAGTGAGAACATGCGGTGTTTGGTTTTTTGTCCTTGCGATAGTTTACTGAGAATGATGTTTTCCAGTTTCATCCATGTCCCTACAAAGGACACGAACTCATCATTTTTTATGGCTGCATAGTATTCCATGGTGTATATGTGCCACATTTTCTTAATCCAGTCTATCGTTGTTGGACATTTGGGTTGGTTCCAACTCTTTGCTATTGTGAATAGTGCCGCAATAAACATACGGGTGCATGTGTCTTTATAGCAGCATGATTTATAGTCCTTTGGGTATATACCCAGTAATGGGATGGCTGGGTCAAATGGTATTTCTAGTTCGAGATCCCTGAGGAATCGCCACACTGACTTCCACAATGGTTGAACTAGTTTACAATCCCACCAACAGTGTAAAAGTGTTCCTATTTCTCCACATCCTCTCCAGCACCTGTTGTTTCCTGATTTTTTAATGATGGCCATTCTAACTGGTGTGAGATGGTATCTCACTGTGGTTTTGATTTGCATTTCTCTGATGGCCAGTGATGATGAGCATTTCTTCATGTGTTTTCTGGCTGCATAAATGTCTTCTTTTGAGAAGTGTCTGTTCATGTCCTCTGCCCACTTTTTGATGGGGTTGTTTGTTTTTTTCTTGAAAATTTGTTTGAGTTCGTTATAGATTCTGGATATTAGCCCTTTGTCAGATGAGTAGGTTGCAAAAATTTTCTCCCATTCTGTAGGTTGCCTGTTCATTCTGATGATAGTTTCTTTTGCTGTGCAGAAGCTCTTTAGTTTAATGAGATCCCATTTGTCGATTTTGGCTTTTGTTGCCATTGCTTTTGGTGTTTTAGACATGAAGTCCTTGCCCACGCCTATGTCCTGAATGGTATTGCCTAGGTTTTCTTGTAGGATTTTAATGGTTTTAGGTCTAACATATAAGTCTTTAATCCATCTTGAATTAATTTTTGTATAAGGTGTAAGGAAGGGATCCAGTTTCAGCTTTCTACATATGGCTAGCCAGTTTTCCCAGCACCATTTATTAAATAGGGAATCCTTTCCCCATTTCTTATTTTTGTCAGGTTTGTCAAAGATCAGATAGTTGTAGCTATGCGGCATCATTTCTGAGGGCTCTGTTCTGTTCCATTGATCTATGTCTCTGTTGTGGTACCAGTACCATGCTGTTTTGGTTACTGTAGCCTTGTAGTATAGTTTAAAGTCAGGTAGCGTGATGCCTCCAGCTTTGTTCTTTTGGCTTAGGATTGACTTGGCGATGCGGGCTCTTTTTCGGTTCCATATGAACTTTAAAGTAGTTTTTTCCAATTCTGTGAAGAAAGTCATTGGTAGCTTGATGGGGATGGCATTGAATCTATAAATTACCTTGGGCAGTATGGCCATTTTCACGATATTGATTCTTCCAACCCATGAGCATGGAATGTTCTTCCATTTGTTTGTATCCTCTTTTATTTCATTAAGCAGTGGTTTGTAGTTCTCCTTGAAGAGGTCCTTCACATCCCTTGTAAGTTGGATTCCTAGGTATTTTATTCTCTTTGAAGCAATTGTGAATGGGAGTTCACTCATGATTTGGCTCTCTGTTTGTCTGTTATTGGTGTACAAGAATGCTTGTGATTTTTGTACATTAATTTTGTATCCTGAGACTTTGCTGAAGTTGCTAATCAGCTTAAGGAGATTTTGGGCTGTGACAATGGGGTTTTCTAGATATACAATCATGTCATCTGCAAACAGGGACAATTTGACTTCCTCTTTTCCTAATTGAATACCTTTTATTTCCTTCTCCTGCCTGATTGCTCTGGCCAGAACTTCCAGCACTATGTTGAACAGGAGCGGTGAGAGAGGGCATCCCTGTCTTGTGCCAGTTTTCAAAGGGAATGCTTCCAGTTTTTGCCCATTCAGTATGATATTGGCTGTGGGTTTGTCGTAGATAGCTCTTATTATTTTGAGATACGTCCCATCAATACCTAATTTATTGAGAGTTTTTAGCATGAAGGGTTGTTGAATTTTGTCAAAGGCCTTTTCTGCATCTATTGAGATAATCATGTGGTTTTTGTCTTTGGTTCTGTTTATATGTTGGATTACATTTATTGATTTGCGTATGTTGAACCAGCCTTGCATCCCAGGGATGAAGCCCACTTGATCATGGTGGATAAGCTTTTTGATGTGCTGCTGGATTCGGTTTGCCAGTATTTTATTGAGGATTTTTGCATCAATGTTCATCAAGGATATTGGTCTGAAATTCTCTTTTTTGGTTATGTCTCTGCCAGGTTTTGGTATCAGGACGATGCTGGCTTCATAAAATGTGTTAGGGAGGATTCCCTCTTTTTCTATCGATTGGAATAGTTTCAGAAGGAATGGTACCAGTTCCTCCTTGTACCTCTGGTAGAATTCGGCTGTGAATCCATCAGGTCCTGGACTCTTTTTGGTTGGTAAGCTATTGATTATTGCCACAATTTCAGAGCCTGTTATTGGTCTATTCAGAGATTCAACTTCTTCCTGGTTTAGTCTTGGGAGGGTGTATTTGTTGAGGAATTTATCCATTTCTTCTAGATTTTCTCGTTTATTTGCATAGAGGTGTTTGTAGTATTCTCTGATGGTAGATTGTATTTCTGTGGGATCGGTGGTGATATCCCCTTTTTCGTTTTTTATTGCATCTATTTGATTCTTCTCTCTTTTCTTCTTTATTAGTCTTGCTAGCGGTCCATCAATTTTGTTGATCTTTTCAAAAAACCAGCTCCTGGATTCATTAATTTTTTGAAGGGTTTTTTGTGTCTCTATTTCCTTCAGTTCTGCTCTGATTTTAGTTATTTCTAGCCTTCTGCTAGCTTTTGAATGTGTTTGCTCTTGCTTTTCTAGTTCTTTTAATTGTGATGTTAGGGAGTCAATTTTGGATCTTTCCTGCTTTCTCTTGTGGGCATTTAGTGCTATAAATTTCCCTCTACACACTGCTTTGAATGTGTCCCAGAGATTCTGGTATGTTGTGTCTTTGTTCTCGTTGGTTTCAAAGAACATCTTTATTTCTGCCTTCATTTCATTATGTACCCAATAGTCATTCAGGAGCAGGTTGTTCAGTTTCCATGTAGTAGAGCGGTTTTGAGTGAGTTTCTTAATCCTGAGTTCTAGTTTGATTGCACTGTGGTCTGAGAGACAGTTTGTTATAATTTCTGTTCTTTTACATTTGCTGAGGAGAGCTTTACTTCCAACTATGTGGTCAATTTTGGAATAGGTGTGGTGTGGTGCTGAAAAAAATGTATATTCTGTTGACTTGGGGTGGAGAGTTCTGTAGATGTCTATTAGGTCCACTTTATGTAGAGCTGAGTTCAATTCCTGGATATCCTTGTTAACTTTCTGTCTCGTTGATCTGTCTAATGCTGACAGTGGGGTGTTAAAATCTCCCATTATTATTGTGTGGGAGTTTAAGTCCCTTTGTAGGTCACTCAGGACTTGCTTTATGAATCTGGGTGCTCCTGTGTTGGGTGCATATATATTTAGGATAGTTAGCTCTTCTTGATGAATTGATCCCTTTACCATTATGTAATGGCCTTCTTTGTCTCTTTTGATCTTTGTTGGTTTAAAGTCTATTTTATCAGAGACTAGGATTGCAACCCCTGCCTTTTTTTGTTTTCCAGTTGCTTGATAGATCTTCCTCCATCCCTTTATTTTGAGTCTATGTGTGTCTCTGCACGTGAGATGGGTTTCCTGAATACAGCACACTGATGGGTCCTGACTCCTTATCCAGTTTGCCAGTCTGTGTCTTTTGATTGGAGCATTTAGCCCATTTACATTTAACGTTAATATTGTTATGTGTGAATCTGATCCTGTCATTATGATGTTAGTTGGTTATTTTGCTCGTTAGTTGCTATAGTTTCTTCCTAGTCTCGATGGTCTTTACAATTTGGCATGTTTTTGCAGTGGCTGGTACCGGTTGTTCCTTTCCATGTTTAGTGCTTCCTTCAGGAGCTCTTTTAGGGCAGGCCTGGTGGTGACAAAATCACTCAGCGTTTGCTTGTCTGTAAAGTGTTTTATTTCTCCTTCACTTATGAAGCTTAGTTTGGCGGGATAGGAGATTCTGGGTTGAAAATTCTTTTCTTTAAGAATGTTGAATATCGGCCCCCACTCTCTTCTGGCTCGTAGAGTTTCTGCTGAGAGATCAGCTGTTAGTCTGATGGGCTTCCCTTTGTGGGTAACCCGACCTTTCTCTCTGGCTGCCCTTAACATTTTTTCTTTCATTTCAACTTTGGTGAATCTGACAATAATGTGTCTTGGAGTTGCCCTTCTCGAGGAGTATCTTTGTGGCGTTCTCTGTATTTCCTGAATCTGAATGCTGGCCTGCCTTGCTAGATTGGGGAAGTTCTCCTGGATAATATCTTGCAGAGTGTCTTCCAACTTGGTTCCATTCTCCCCATCATTTTCAGGTACACCAATCAGACGTAGGTTTGGTCTTTTCACATAGTCCCAAATTTCTTGGAGGCTTTGTTCATTTCTTTTTATCCTTTTTTCTCTAAACTTCCCTTCTCTTTTCATTTCATTCATTTCATCTTCCATCAGCGATACCCTTTCTTCCAGTTGGTCGCATCTGCTACTGAGGCTTCTGCAATCTTCGCGTAGTTCTCGAAACTTGGCTTTCACCTCCATCGGCTCCTTGAAGCCCTTCTCTCCATTGGTTATTCTAGTTATCCATTCTTCTAATTTTTTTTCAAAGTTTTTAACTTCTTTGCTGTTGTTTTGAATTTCCTCTCGTAGCTCAGAGTAGTTTGATCGTCTGAAGCCTTCTTCTCTCAACTCATCAAAGTCATCCTCCATCCAGCTTTGTTCCGTTGCTGGTGAGGAACTGCGTTCCTTTGGAGGAGGAGAGGTGCTCTGTTTTTTAGAGTTTCCAGTTTTTTTGGTCTGTTTTTTCCCCATCTTTGTGGTTTTATCTACTTTTTGTCTTTGATGATGGTGATGTACAGATGGGTTTTTGGTGTGGATGTCCTTTCTGTTTGTTAGTTTTCCTTCTACCAGACAGGACCCTCAGCTGCAGGTCTGTTGGAGTTTACTAGAGGTGCACTCCAGACCCTGTTTGGCTGGGTGTCAGCAGCGGTGGCTGCAGAACAGCGGATTTTCGTGAGACCACAAATTCAGCTGTCTGATAGTTCCTCTGAAAGTTTTGTCTCAGAGAAGTACCGGGTTGAATGAGGTGTCAGTCTGTCCCTACTGGGGGGGTGCCTCCCAGTTAGGCTGCTCAGGGGTGAGGGACCCGCTTTAGGAGGCAGTCTGACCGTTCTCAGATCTCCAGCTGCGTGCTGGGAGAACCACTACTCTCTTCAAAGCTGTCAGTCAGACAGGGACATTTAAGTCTGTGGAAGTTCTTGCAGAGTTTTTGTTTGTCTGTGCCCTGCCCCCAGAGGTGGAGCCTCAAGCAGAAATGCAGAAATCACCCGTCTTCTGTGTCGCTGGGGCTGGGAGCTGGAGACCGGAGCTGTTCCTATTCGGCCATCTTGGCTCCACCCTCTCTCTAATTCTTTTAATTGTGATGTTAAGAGTGTCAATTTTAGATATTTCTTGCTTTATCTTGAGGGCATTTAGTGCTATAAATTTCCCTCTACACACTGCTTTAAATGTGTCCCAGAGATTCCGGTACGTTGTGTCTTTGTTCTCATTGGTTTCAAAGAACATCTTTATTTCTGCCTTCATTTCGTTATTTACCCAGCACTCATTCAGGAGCAGGTTGTTCAGTTTCCACGTAGTTGTGTGGTTTTGAGTGAGTTTCTTAATCCTGACCTCTAATTTGATTGCACTGTGATCTGAGAGACAGTTTGTTGTGATTTCTGTTCTTTGACATTTGCTGAGGAGTGTTTTACTTCCAATTATGTGGTCAATTTTAGAATAAGTGTGATGTGGTGCCAATTAGAATGTTTTTTCTGTCAATTTATGGTGGAGAGTTCTGTAGATGTCTATTAGGTCTGCTTGGTGCAGAGCTGAGTTCAAATCCTGGATATCCTTGTTAACCTTCTGTCTCATTGATCTGTCTAATATTGACAGTGGGGTGTTAAAATCTCCCATTATTATTGTGTGGGAGTCTAAATCTCTTTGTAGGTCTGTAAGGACTTGCTTTATGAATCTGGGTGCTCCTGTATTGCGTGCATATATATTTAGGATAGTTAGCTCTTCTTGTTGAATTGATCCCTTTACCATTATGTAATGGCCTTCTTTGTCTGTTTTGATCTTTGTTGATTTAAAGTCTGTTTTATCAGAGACTAGGATTGCAACCCCTGCTTTTTTTTTGCTTTCCATTTGCTTGGTAGATCTTCCTCCATCCCTTTATTTTGAGCCTATGTGTGTCTCTGCATGTGAGATGGGTTTCCTGAATACAGCACACTGATGGGTCTTGACTCTTTATCCAATTTGCCAGTCTGTGTCTTCTAATTGGGGCATTTAGCCCATTTACATTTAAGGTTAATATTGTTATGTGTTAATTTGATCATGTCATTGTGATGTTATCTGGTTATTTTGCCCATTATTTGATGCAGTTTCTTCATAGCATCAATGGTCTTTACAATTTGGCATGTTTTTGCAAGTGGATGGTACTGGTTGTTCCTTTCCATGTTTGGTGCTTCCTTCAGGAGCTTTTGTAAGGCAGGACTGGTGGTAACAAAATCTCTCAGCATTTGCTTGTCTGTAAATGATTGTATTTCTCCTTCACTTATGAAGTTTAGTTTGGCTGGATATGAAATTCTGGGTTGAAAATTCTTTTCTTTAAGGATGTTGAATATTGGCCCCCACTCTCTTCTGGCTTGTAGGGTTTCTGCAGATAGATCCACTGTTATTCTGATGGGCTTCACTTTGTGGGTAACCTGACCTTTCTCTCTGGCTGCCCTTAACATTTTTTCCTTCATTTCAACCTTGGTGAATCTGACGATTATTTGTCTTGGGGTTGGTCTTCTCGAGGAGTATCTTTATGGTGTTCTCTGTATTTCCTGAATTTGAATGTTGGCCTGCCTTGCTAGGTTGGGGGAGTTCTCCTGGGTAATATCCTGAAGAGTGTTTTCCAACTTGGTTCCATTCTCCCCATCACTTTCAGGTACACCAATCAAATGTAGATTTGGTCTTTTCACATATTTCTTGGAGGTTTTGCTCGTTTCTGTTTCCCTTTTTTCTCTAATCTTGTCTTCTCACTTTATTTCATTAATTTGATCTTCAATCACTGATATCCTTTCTTCCACTTGATCGAATCAGCTACTGAAGTTTGTGCATGTGTCACCAAGTTCTCGTGCTGTGGTTTTCAGCTCCATCAGGTCATTTAAGGTCTTCTCTACACTGTTTATTCTAGTTAGCCATTCGTCTAGCCTTTTTTCAAGGTTTTTAGCTTCCTTGTGATGGGTTAAAACATGCTCCTTTAGCTCAGAAAGTTTGTTATTACTGACCTTCTGAAGCCTACTTCTGTCAACTCATCAAAGTCATTCTCTGTCCAGTTTTGCTCTGTTGCTGGCGAGGAGCTGCAATCCTTTGGAGGAGACGAGGCACTCTCGCTTTTGGAATTTTCAGCTTTTCTGCTCTCATTTCTCCCTATCTTTTTGTTTTTATCTACCTTTGGTCATTGATGTTGGTGACCTACAGATGGGGTTTTGGTGTGGATGTCATCTTTGTTGATGTTGATGCCCATTCCTTTCTGTTTGTTAATTTTCCTTTTAACAGTCAGGCACCTCAGCTGCAGGTCTGTTGGAGTTTGCTGGAGGTCCACTCCAGACCCTGTTTGCCTGGGTATCACCAGTGGAGGCTATAGAACAGCAAATATTGCAGAACAGCAAATATTGCAGAACAGCAAATATTGCTTCCTGATCCTTCCTCTGGAAGCTTTGCCCCAGAGGGGCACCTGCCTGTATGAGGTGTCTATCAGCCCCTACTGGGAGGTGTCTCCCAGTCAGGCAACAAGGGGTCAGGGACTCACTTGAGGAGACAGTCTTTTCATTCTGACAGCTTGACTGCTGTGCTGGGAGAACCACTGCTGTCTTCAGAGCTGTCAAACAGGGACGTTTAAGACTGCAGAAGTTGTCTGCTGCCTTTTGTTCAGCTATGCCCTGCCCACAGAGGTGGAGTCTATAGAGGCAGTAGGTCTTGCTGAGCTGCAGTGGGCTCCACCCAGTTTGAGCTTCCTTGCCATTTTGTTTACCTACTCATGCCTCAGCAATGGTGGACACCCCTCCCCCCACCAGGCTGCAGCCTTGCAGGTCAATCTCAGACTGCTGCACTAGCAGTGAGCAAGGCTCCACGGGCATGGGACCTGCTGAGCCAGGCACAGGAGGGAATCTTCTGGTCTGCCAGTTGCTAAAACTGTCAAAAAGGGCAGTATTTGGGTGGGAGTTTACCATTTTTCCAGGTACAGTCTGTCACAGCTTCCCTTGGCTAGGCAATGGAATCCTTGGACCCTTGGTGCTTCCCGGGTGAGGCGATGCCCCACCCTGCTTTGGCTCGCCCTCCATGAGCTGCACCCACTGTCCAACCAGTCCCAGTGAGATGAACCAGGTACCTCAGTTGGAAATGCAGAAGTCACCCATGTTCTGCGTCAATCTCACTGGGAGCTGCAGACCAGAGCTGTTCCTATTCGGCCATCTTGGAAGTGACACACAGACTCTTCTTAAATGTTGCTTTCTTTGGGGTTCCATCTTAGATTTTCTTCATTTTATTTTCCATCAGGCCTGCTCTGAATGACCTACCCTAATCCCAATTTTCAGCTAATTTATGTTTGTATGTGAATCGCTTTCAAATGTATAGCCTTAGCCTCTTCTTCAAGTTTCAGACTATGATGACCATCTAGATATCTCCATCTCTTTGTACCATCAAGACCTCAATCTCAATATGCTTGATACAGTTTGGTTCTGTGTCCCCACCCAAATCTCATCCCTAATTATAATCCCCACATGTGAGCGAGGGACCTGGTGGGAGGTGATTGGATCACTGGGGCGGTTTCCCCCATGCTGTTCTCATAATAGTGAGTTTTCAGAAGATCTGATGGTTTAAAAGTGTGTGGCAATTTCTCTCTCTCTCCTGCCACTGTGTAAGACATGCCTTGTTTCCCCCTTTGCCTTCTGTCATGATTGTAAGTGTCCAAAGGCCTCCCCAGCCATTTGGAACTGTGAGTCAATTAAACCTCTTTTCTTTATAAATTACCCAGTCTCAGGTAGTTCTTTATAGCAGTGTGAAAACAGACTAATACAATGCTCAAAACAGAATTCATCATCTTTCTTCAAAATGTCCTCATGTTTCTATGTGCTCTGGTGGCTTAGTGGTCATGGCCATTGACAAAACTAGAAGAATAGGGTTATTTTTACTTTTCCCTATTCTTTAATCATTACCTCCAAGAAATATAAGGCACTTAGTTAGTATGGTCCCTGGATCTTAATAACTTCTGAGTAAGACTTAACTGTTGATATTAAAAACAAATTTCTAATCTATAATTTTTTTAAGAAACTAAGATTAATTGGGAATTCCTAAACTTAAATATGCAGCATGTTTACTAAATTGGCAATTTAATAATAAATGTATCTACAACAAATAGCAAATAAAATGTGTGGTGCTAATATTAACTTAAATCCTTCCTCTTTAGAAAAGTAGTGAAACATTATAATCTAGAGGTTTGCTTTCTTCCAGTGTGTGCTTTCTGCAAAATACCTCCATCACTGTATTGTCTGGAATTGACTTCAGACTATCTGTGCTATGCTGCATTAGCTTTATGCCTCTCTCTCTCTCTGTTATATAAGATCTTTGCCAACCTGTGGTGGTGAGGAAGGGGGATTTTATAGCCTGCTTGGTTTTCCCCTGGAAAACTTGTAGGCTGAGCATGGTCATTTGTGACCTGAAAGGGGCTTCTTCAGAATGTATAATAGAAGTCATGAATTCCAAAGAGTAATGGGGCTCAGAGAAGAGGGAATGTGCATCATTAATGGAACCATCAGCCAGGTGCAATGGCCTTCTCCATAGACAGGAAGAAATTCAAAGGAAAAGTAGTAAAAGAAGAGATGGGCATCGTTTATCAGGAGCTGAAGGTGGATGAAGCAGAGTAAGCAAGTAAGAGTTGAAAAATTTTAAAGTAAAGATTAACAAGTAGTGGGAGCACTTGATTTCTAGCAAACCGTAAAGCATCAGAGCTAAAAGTCCTGCAGGATTTAGGTGAAGAAGCTGAGGCCCAGAGGGGTTCTAAGGCTGTGATCCTTAGTAAACTAAGATGAGCTGCTCACTGCCTTTCTAGTAGGGTACAATATTATATGAACGTAAAAAAAGAAGACATTCCTCAAATAATATTAAACCCTCAAATGCAGTTGAACTGTGACAAGGTGATGCCATGGTGACCAATACAGAACTGTATTTTCATAGGACATTCCTCTACAGAAACTGGCAAATTCCAAACTTCCAAACAAGTTTCCCCCACACATGGGGCTTATTAGAGGCCCTGCACTTCCCTTGGCAGGGAGACAAGTCGCATTTAAATACTAACACGAGCTGCTTTCCATAATGTATGCGGAGTGGACTTCACCCATGTGTGGGAATGACATCAGCCATACATAGCCTGGCTGCAGAGATTCGGAATTGTTGCATGCCAGAAAGATTAAAAGAGTGGAATTGTTGAATGTCAAGGAAAAACAGACAATCTCATCTACACCAGCTAACAGAGGGCTCGTGAAATTGCCTCAAAATGAGTAGAGTCTTAGCTAGAATATTTATCTATATATTTTCAGTAGACATGAAGATGAAATACTGAGAAATACATCCTTCATTTGCTTTGTCAAACGGGTTCCATAATAATATGGTATTAAAACCCTATTACTTTCTGTATCTGCTCAGGACCCCAAAACGTGCCCATGGAGGAAACTGACTAGAGTTGAACACCTTCCTCCACATTACTACTAGACACAAAACCTTAGCAGATCTCAAGCCTTCCAGCTAATAAGTAAAGATGTGCTTTTATTTAACAGAATGAATGAACACTCCAGCATCTCAGCATTTTTAAAAAATGACTTTTCAAGTTTTCATGAAATAAAATGTTCTCCACCACTTCTTTGCACTGGCAACATTCAAATACTTTTTTTTATTGATTATGGTAGCAGCTCTGATACCTGTCTACATGCAGTTGGAAGCCGAGAGTCTGAAACTCTTGCCAACAAGAAAGAAGATAAATTGACCAGACTGCTCCCATTCTGTGAGAAACACTCATGTAAAAAACATAATGATTTCATGAAACACAAAGACTCCTTCTTCCCGCCTGAACATGTTACATGCCATTAGGGCAAAGAGAATTTCACGAGATTTCTAACAAGGCAAAAAAGAGGATGTGGAATTTTAAATGTTTTCAGTCTGGAAAGAGCAATAAATTTAGAGTTACAAAACTGGTTCAAAACGAGTCTGACTTATTGGCTGCATGACCTGGTATTGTACAAAGTCCATCGCCTCTCAGGTATAGTTTCTTCACCCAGTTCAATGGGATGAGTACACTGGATCATCTCTGTGGCCCCTTCCAGCACTAAGTTTTTGTGGTTCTAAGGTATCTGACACTGTATTTCATAGCACTGGGAAAAACTGTTCCTCCTTCTTTTGTACAAGCTAGCATGAAGACCCAAAGGGATGAACTCCCTACTTTGTTTGTTGGTTATAAACTGAATGCCTGTGTCCTCCTGAAACGTAGATGTTGAATCCCTAACCCCCAATGTGATTATGTCTGGAGACAGAACCTATGAGGAGGTAATTAAGGTCAAATGAGGTAATAGGGTAAGCCCTAATCCTATAAGGCTGGTGCCTAGATAATAAGAGGATGAGACACCAGAGCTTGCTTGCTCTCTCGCTCTGCTGGTGAGGATACCATAGTAAAGTGACCACTTGCATCCCAAGGAGAGAGCCCCCACCAGATGCTGGCACTTTGATCTTGGACTTCCAATATCCAGAACTCTGCAAAAATTGATTTCTGCTGTTTAGGCCACCCAGTCTATGGCATCGTGTTATGACAGCCTGAGTACACTAATGCATACTAACATTTTTAAAACTATGAAAGCTCAATTCATAGCTTTAAAATCTTGATCCCAAAAATTAGATCCAGGGTCTGTCTGGGTACATACCACTTCTGTATAACTAACACTGTGGATTCAATCCTTTTAGGCACGTAATTTTTTTTTTAAAAAAAGATCTCTATTCTTCTCAGAAGCTGTAAACTCTTTTTAAAAAATGAGCTCAAGTGGTCAAGTGGTTTTCAACAACTGTGCCAAGACCATTCAATGGGGGAAATGACAGTCTTTTCAACAAATGGTTTTGGGAAAACTGGATATCCACATAGAAAATAATTAAATTGAACCATTTTTACTATATAACAAAAAAAAAAACTCAAAATGGATCAAAGGCCTAAATTTGGGACCAAAACTCTGAAACTCTTAGAATAAAACATACTGGTAAATCTTCACAACATTGGATTCGGCAAAAATTTTATAATAAGACATGAAAAAATCAAAATTAAAAATTGTGTACATCAGAGGACATTATCAAGTGAATAAAAAGGCAACTTACAGAATGGGGAAAAATATTTGCAAATAGCATAACTGATAAAGGACAAATATACAGAATATACAAACATGCTCCAAAATTCTTGTTTTGTCCTTTATCCAATTCTTCATCCTATGCTGGCTTTTACTCCAGAAGAAACCAAGTTTCTTTCCTGTGGCTACAAGGAAAGGGACAGTGTGAATGGGAAAGTTGTGCTGTTATTAGAGTAGTGAAGGCTAGCAATTGACTGGACAATTCAAAAACTAAGCAAAAGTGAACATTTTTGGAGGAGCCCATGGGCTATTCTCATTATCATGACTGAAACCATGCTTTGAAAGTAACAGCAATAGCATGGGCTTAAAAAAAGCCTTGGATTCTAACGCGGATGTAGTTTAAATTCTTAGTAACATTTTGCAGCCAAGCAAATGGTTTTTCCAATCAGTGTTCAGAAATTTAGTTGAAGGAGCAGAGAATGATGTTTAGATTAATCTGAAATGAGGTTTTATAGGGTACATAAGATTCATAGATTCTAGGAAAACCAAGATCAAAAATCTTATTTAGAGAAGTTCCATATATATATACACACACACAAGGTGATATATATATCACCTTGCTTAAAAGTAACAGTAGAAATTATCTGCCCAGTCATAGCCAACATCCAGCTCAGTACTCTAGTGCCAGGAAGGCAGGGTCAAAGAGAAAATATTAAGACATAGTAATTTATTTAATAAACATTAAGTAGGAAAAGAGCCCCAGTAAAGAACTGAAAACTAGAGAAACCACCATTGTTAATTCTAATGTTTTCAAGAAAACTGGAATGTTTTAGAAGTCATTTGCTGAGAAAGGGCAGAATTTGCCCATTTAGTAGACCCTCTTCTGCACACACAAACAAATATGGAAACATAATGTCCTTAATTTTAAGCTACAAAGTGATGGTTTCTAGACTCCTGGTATGAGACAGAGAAGAATTAAAACCATCAGCTCTTGAAACTGTCAATTTGGGTTTCAAATCTTGTCTTTGGCACTTACTGACTGTGTGATCCTAGAAATGACATGTAATCTCTCTGTGTCTCAGTTTCCTCACCTGTAAAATGGGAATCATTGTAGTGCCTACTTATTGGAGATTTGTGAGACTTAACTAAGTTAGTATATATAAAAATGCTTGGAACGAAACTAATCTATGGTAAGTGATATTTCAATGTTGCTATCATGCATGGACCAGCATGATAAGCATGCAAAGTTTTATATAAAACATAAAATGAAGATGTGTTAAAGATTTTATTTAGGTCATTAACCAATGAGGGAACCAGGCAGGTGTTATAACCACTTCAAAGGAGAGATCAAAAAAAGAACACAGTTATATGAAGTAAAGAAATGCTGGCTGAAGTGAACATGTAAATAGAGGCAAAACTAGCTTCTTCCACAGAGAGGAGGGAACTCAGTTGAACCTCCACCAGACAGAACAGAATTTGCGTGTCTATGCGCAGGAATAATTTGCATGGCTACCAATTATAAGTTACAGTGTTATAAAATCACTTCCATAGACGGAGTCAGCTCATCTGAAGGGAGACATTTTGGGACTAGACAATGCATAGGTTTACATTCAAGCACAAATTTTCCCCTACAAGGTGAACATTTACATTGTCTGCCAATTCTGCCTGATACAGTAAACATTTGCTTATGCCAAGGGTTCAGCATATTTTCTTGAGCTCATCGTTCAGAACAGCAAATATGAAAATTGCAAGTCAGGTATCGGGTTTGGGCAATACTAGGTTTTGGGGAAGCTGCTGCCAAAATAATTGGTGCTTCTATTGCACATTATACACTAGTCATATTTGTTTCTAGGATTTATTGTGGCTTCTATACTTTTAAAAAAAACAATGCTTACAAATGCTAGAATATTATTCTGTATCAAAACTTGTTGGGACTTGGGAAAGAGGAGACATGTGAGGGACCTGGATTTAAAGTAACCTGAAACCAAATATGCTACAGGAGTACCTTGGTCTAGTGGCCATTTTCAGGCCATGTTTGTCCAATGAGCACTTACTTACCTGCGACCCCATGAGACCTCAGGTATAACTGAGAAACCTAAGTGAAAAATATGGGAGAGAAAAGATAGTCTTGTACATACTCAAAAGTTTATCTCTGGAACTAAAGATTGAGTTGGCAAGAGAACAGAGTTTTTCGTGTCTAATTTTAAATTTTGACAGTATATTTAATGGATTTAATGCTACTGGTGTTGAGTGATTTCTCTCATATTGGTACATATTAAATAAAAGTCTGATAAGTGCATTGGGACTGCATAGCATAATGAAATTTGTGATAACAATGAAAATATAGGAGACACCCTATAACAGTACCTCGTGTGGTGGCTCATAGACAGAGCTTGGATTCCAGCTCCAAGGTTAGGGAGCTTTGTTTTTCACACCATTCCCAATAGCCTTTCTGTTTCAAGGAGCTTACAAGTCAGCTGGGCCAGTGAGGAGGGGTATTGAGGAGGGACTCGGGAGTCATATAAAACAGATGCACATAATTTCAGCTTGATGGTCTGTAGGGAATTTGCTGGCAGCTGTCCGTAGGATGGCATCAGTAGGTGGCAAAGAGAGTAATGGAGTGCTGGGTGCTGTTAAAGGACCTTTTTCACTTATTTGGAGGCTGAGCATGACCTTGATGTTTTTTGCATATCAAGAAGATTCCACTGGCTTTCCTTCTCCTGCCCTTTCCGCTCCCCACTCTGGCTGTTACAGGCAAATCCAGCCGCCTTTTCCAGCCAGGATGGTCCAGCTCTTCATGTAACCTACAACTTCCAGGTGAAACTTATTATCTCTGCTTCTTTGCTTTGTTACTTCTAGGCCTTTTTTATTTTAAAAAATTGTTATTTTATCTAAAAAAAATTTGTCTCTAATGGCTGATGCCCCAGAAATGTCTCCAAACACCTCTTTCGCAAATCAAAGCTTAATAATTATTTTTTATTTCAATTTAAATTTCTGTTTAAATAAATCTCATCTTCTCTAAGGCAATGAGTGCCCTTGGATAAACAAGGATCAATTCTGTGAAAATAGAATGTGAAATGCACATAGATCAATGCTTGATCATCTTTCTATAATAATACATAATATTTGTGGAGCATGTTGCAGAACAAAAAAGATGAGAGAGATAGAGAGAGAGAAGCTATCCCAAAAAGAATGAAATGGAAGGTATATTAGTAGCACACATTAGCCCCAGCACTCCTTCTCTCAGCTCACTCTGCCACAAAGACAAGCTCTTATTTATGTCCACAGTGCTTAAGAAAGGCTAAAAGTTCTTTCATCCACATGAGTGTTCTATTAAACATGATTTTTAATCTTGTTTTTCCCTTGCTTCTCTCCTTTGTCTCATTCTTCAGATATATACAAGAGGATGCACACATAGGAAAAGGCATCCCTTTGACTTTTCAGGGTAAACCCTCAAATCAAGAGAGATGAGTCATGGTACGTATTGCTTAAGCCTATTGGCCTGCCTTTAACTTGGAGGAAGGAGATCCTTGTGCTTAATACATGGCCCAGCCCAGTTTGATAAGGAGCTTCACAGGTGTTTAGTATATACTATAATACTACATATCGATGGTATCCATTTTCCAAGGACTACAGAAAAAAAAAAACTAGCTGATAGTTGTGAAATAAAGAGAAAAACAGGAAATTATGAATAGGAGCTGAGGCTTAAAGGACGCATGAAGAAGCAATGAGCTAAAGTGGTGATCAGTAAGGACCAGGTACAGTCTTCAGTGAGATAGAAGAAAAATCTAAGAAGAAGTGGAACTTCTGCAGAAGGCAGGGGAGCCAGTGGGCCACTGAAGGTGGGCAGAGGTGGGAAATAGAACTAATACACGAATGCTGAAGATCTTTGAACTCCTGCTTCTGAGGCCCATCAAGAACCCGCCGGCCCAATTTGTTTCTGGTAGGCAGGACTGGACTTTCAATTGCTGTCAGAGCCTGTCTCCATTACTGCCTTTCTATTTTACAATACCCATTTCTCCAGATTCATCTACTCTTCTCTTTCATCTCACCATGCCCCAGCAACACAGTGTCTCTCTGCATTAGTTTCTTAAGAATTCAGGGGTGGCCTGAAAAAGAACAGAAATTTACTGACCTATGGTTCTGGAGGCTTGAAGCTCCAAACCAAGGCTTCAGCAGAGCCATGCTCTCTCTAACAGCTCTAGGGGAACATCCTTGCTTGCCTCTTCCAGCTTCTGGTATTTGCCAGCAGTCCCTGGTGTTCCTTGGCCTGTAGCTGCATTGCTCCAGTCACAGAGCCGTTTTCTCCCTCTGCATCTTCACGTCATCTTCCTCCGTGCATAACCTTTTTATAAGGACCTTGGATTCTTATACAATATCAATATTTAACCCATACTAAGTCAGGGCTCACCCTACCTCACTTTTGTTTGCTTACCTCTGAAAGACTCTACTTCCAAAGAAGGTCCCATTCTGATACACTGGAGGTAGATGCTTCAACATTCTTTTTTATGTGTGGGAGAAAGGTGGCACACTTAAATCTAAAACACCCTCTAATAAATATGTTTGTATTAATTAATCTATGTATCCTTAGAATAATTACCCCATTACCCCAATCCCACATATGATGTTTGAGGATGCCTCTGTCCTGTGAATTTAAAATAACCCCAAACATTAAACATGTGGTTTTATTAAATAATTTCATTATAAGATCTGATTCCAGCCAACATGCCTATACGTATACATGTTGCTGTGAATCCGCTTGCTTACTGATGGGAAAACAGTAACTCTTCTTATTTATGACTTTAAGTATTTTATCCAGTGTATAAGGCAGGAGGTAGCACAGGATTACACTTTCTATAGACTAAAGTGTCCTTCATGGCTTAAGAAACAGAATACCAGCTATCTACAACACATATGAAGGTATTTCCCTTAAGCAATATAAATATATATCAGTCAGAGCTATCAGAAAGTAGATGGCACACTCAAATTACAGTAATTTTATGCTTTAAGTATAGTCATTTCTGCCAAGAGGAGGTCAGCTCTTGCAAAACAATTTCTCTGTGAGTTTCAAACTTGCCAGAGCAGTAAAGCAAGACATGAAGAGGATAGAGGAGATGCAGGAAGCGTCTATGCATATGAAGTTTGTTTTCCTTGCCTTTATCTCAGAGTGTTGTCTTGAGGCACTATTTCACCTCTTGTCTTGTCTTCCAGGCAGACGTGTGACTATATTATCCTCTCACCCTAAAGCCAACTTTCTGTTTCCTAGAATCCTCTAATCCATAGTCAGATGGGTTATCCATTGTGCCACTGGCCCGTGCTCCCAACTTTCTATTTCCAACTACCTAAGAGACATTTTTGGACATCCTAAAAGAGTTCAAACTCTACATCTCAAAAAACAGCCATTCTTCCACCTCTCCTCAGTCTTTCACTCATTGCCCACTTTTTGATTTGAATATTTTTTTCTGCCACCCGTTTAAAAAATATTGATATTGTATTTGAATCCTTTTCTTTCCATATAATCCCCTTTTAAAAAAATTCAACTTGTATTTTAGATGTATGTGCAGATTTGTTATGTGGGAATAATGTGTGATGCTGGGATTTGGAGTATGGATCTCATCAACCTGGTACTGAGCATAGCATCCGATAGGTAGATTTTTTTTTTTTTTTTTTTTTTTCTGAGACGGAGTCTCACTGTTTCGCCCAGGCCGGACTGCAGTGGAGCTATCTCGGCTCACTGCAAGCTCTGCCTCCCAGGTTCACGCCATTCTCCTGCCTCACCCTCCTGAGTAGCTGGGACTACAGGTGCCCGCCACCACGCCCGGCTAATTTTTTGTATTTTTAGTAGAGACGGGGTTTCACTGTGTTAGCCAGGATGGTCTCCATCTCCTGACCTCGTGATCCACCTGCCTTGGCCTCCCAAAGTGCTGGGATTACAGGCGTGAGCCACTGCGCCTGGCCTCCGATAGGTAGTTTTTTAATCCACCCCCTCCCTCCACCCTCTAGCAGTCCCCAGTGTCTATTATTCCCATATTTATTTCCATGTGTGCTCAATGCTTAGCTTCCACTTATAAGTGAGAACATGCAATATTTGGTTTCCATTTCTGCATTAATTTACTTATTATTATGGCCTCTAACTCCATCCACACTGCTGCAAATGACACGATTTTATTCTTTTTATAGCTGTGTAAGTATTCCATGGTGTATATGTACCACATCTTCTTTATTCAATCCACTGTTGATGGATGCCCAGGTTGATTTCATGTCTTTGCTATTGTGAGTAGTGCTGCAATGAACATGTGAGTGCATGTGTCTTTTTGGTAGAATGATTTGTTGTCTTTGGATAGATACCCATTAGTGGGATTACTGGGTAAAATGATAGCTCTGTTTTAAGTTCTTTGAGAAAGCTACAGACTGCTTTCCACAGTGGCTGGGCTAATTTACACTCCCACCAATAGTGCATAAGCATTCCCTTTTCTCCATAGCCTTACCAGCATCTGTTGTTTTTTGCATGTCCCAAAGGTCTTTATGCTAAGTGTTTCCAGGTGGCAGCTAATAAGCTGAGAAGCTAAACCAACCAACGGGTTGGCAAGGGCAAACAAATGCATGCTATCTAAGAGAAAGTGTGGCATAGTGAAATCCTAGTCATAGAAGTTTTTGGTTCTTGTCCTGGCTTGAGCCCTAACATCTTGGGCAAATCACTTTCCTTTCTGAGCCTCACATGCCAGACTTGAATATATCTTATAAGCTACATATAAAAATAGCATTCAAGCACTTATGTAGTAAAGGGTTTGTTAATTATAAAGGGCTACTTAAATATTAACTGCTTTATTATTTTCTCCTGATATTATTCACCTTTTTAGCAGGGATCTGTTTATTCCAAGTGATAAATCTCTTCAGAAAAAAAAAAAAAGTGCTTATGATGGTGAAATTTCAGCTGCTGGAGTGGGTCTGTCCAAAGCACATTTTGGGTGAGAAGTCATCATTTCAGTACATGTAACCTCACCTTGAGAGCAACTTACTCTTGATCTAGGTTCCACCAGATACATTAAAAAAAAAAAAAAAGTTTAGGATCGAGCCACAGTGACAGGCTGTTGAAGGTCACAATCTACTTTTCAAATGTTTTGGGTTCAATAAAATTCCAGATGTATTAGGCCCTGAGCAATTTTATTTTGTTTTTAAACCCATGTGTGTTTTAAAGAAAATTGTATCCATATGTATTTGATTCATTTACACTTCGATCATTAAAAATTGGTTTATTTCATAGTTATCTAATATATAAGAAATTATCAATTGTCCAAGAGCGTTTACAATTACTTTCCTTACATTAAAAAAAAAGCCATTTTAAAGAAGGTCAAATAACAGGAAGCTGTGGTTTTGTAACAGTAAATAAATTTTACACACCCAGTGTTTCCATTTTGAGTTCAAACTCCAAACCTGTCATCTCTGGGTTATGTCTAAAGAAGCCTTAACAAAACGAGTTCCAAAATAAGCAGAAAAGTGCCAGTTAAAAGCAGATTAAAATGGTTAACAAAACGCAGCACTCATATTCACAACTGTGAACCTATATCAGCTGATGTATAAATAGATATTGTACCAATAGCAAGGGATCAAGCAGAACACTGAGACTCTTCTATCATTGCCTGATCTTGGGTAGGTCATTTAATTTAATAGCTTCTCACTTTCCTGCTTAAAAATATGGAGTAATAAGATATGGCCTACATATATCTAAGTGCTGAAGACACAGTCAAGGAACATATAGGATATTACAGCCCCTTCAAAAATGTAGAGTGCCATGTAATTGCACTGTATCTAAAGAACAGCAATGAAACACATAATTATTACTGCGGAAAAAAGAATTTTGCAAAAATGTCACATTTTGGTTATTATAATGGAATACTATTAGTGACAAAAATAATATAAAGAAATGTGAACTCAGGTGCTTTACTTCTTTAATTTATGATCATCAATTTAATGATGCTCTGATATTTATCCATCTTTTTTTCTTGGTCCAGACATACTCAAAAACAAGATTTAAGAATTATAAAATTGCAGGGTGCTAGTAAATACTGGTTAAGCATTTACAATGTGTCATCTCCTTTAATGAACGTTATCTTATTGAATCCTCACCTAATCCTGTTAAATAGGTGAGGAAATTAAAAAGAACTAGTTCAAGCTCACATAACAAGTGGGCAAACCAGCACATAAAAAAATGTTGCCTTTGGACTCTAGATATTTTGATTTCCTTTAAGGAAGCTGTTTCCAATGTCTCAAAATGTAAAGAAAAAAATTCCACTTTAAAAAATATTAATCTTCTTCCTGGAAATACAAAGGTAATTGAAATAAAACTACTGGCTGGGAGTGGTGTAGTACCAGCACTTTGGGAGGCCAAGGTGGGCTGATCACCCGAAGTCAGGAGTTTGAGACCAGCTTGGCCAACATGGTGAAACCCCATCTCTACTAAAAATACAAAAATCAGCCGGGCGTGATGGCGGACGCCTGTAATCCCAGCTACTGGGGAGGCTGAGGCAGGAGAATCACTTGAAATGGTAGGTGGAGTTTGCAGTGAGTCAAGATCGTGCCACTGCACTCTAGCCTGGGTGACAGAGCGAGACTCCATCTCAAAAATAAATAAATAAAAATAAATAAACAAAAATAAACGAGAAAAAAACTACCATTTTTAATGATTATTTTTTTGAGATGGAGTCTCGCTCTGTCGCCCAGGCTAGAGTGTAGTGGCGTGATCTCAGCTGACTGCAAGCTCCGCCTCCTGGATTCACGCCATTCTCCTGCCTCAGCCTCCCGAATAGCTGGGACTACAGGCTTTCCTGGCTCAACATTTTATTGCCTTGGGCAAGTGACTATTTACAATGTATCTTTAAGTATTAAGTTAAACATTTAAGCATTCAGTTAAATATTGCTATGATACAGTCAACAAAGGAAATTTCTATAATGCTTCTATAATGTTGAGATTATTTACCTGAGCAGATACAGCCGATTTTGTCTTCTTCAGTTTTAAAATATGCCATTTTACTGTTTGATAGTTCTTGAAATTCACACCAAAAGTCTGCCATAACCTTTTCTAAAGCAGATGGGCCACTTCAGGATACATTTTAAATAAAATCTTAGAGTATAAAAGCCTGGTTATCAGCCTTCCGTATTTGCAGAATGGCTGCAATGTTTGTGTGTCTGCAGTTGGCACGTAGTTCCTCTACAATTCACTAAGTTTGTTAAAAAGGGCCCTGGGTCAGTTAGCTTTTCTAGCATCATAAACCACCTCATCACATAACAGCTTAAAACAACATTGATTTGGCCGGGCGCGGTGGCTCACACCTGTAAGCCCAGCTCTTTGGGAGGCCGAGGCGGGTGGATCACGAGGTCAGGAGATCGAGACTATCCTGGCTAACACGGTGAAACCCCATCTCTACTAAAAATACAAAAAATTAGCCAGGCATGGTGGCGGGCACCTGTAGTCCCAGCTACTCGGGAGGCTGAGGCAGGAGAATGGCGTGAACCTGGGAGGCGGAGCTTGCAGTGAGCAGAGATCGCGCCACTGCACTCCAGAATGGGAGAGAGTGTAAGACTCCATCTCAAAAAAAAAAAAAAAAAAAAAACATTGATTTGTCCATGACTCCATGGATCAGCTGAGTGATCCATCTGATCTGGGCTGGCTTCGCTGATCACTGCAGGATGATCTAGGATGGCTTTGCTGGATGTCTGGCTACTGGCATTGGTGGTTCAGAGCGAGAGGCATCACTGGGCAATGTGCCTTTCATCATCTGGTGGACTAGCCCAAGCTTCTTCCTATAGTGGCCTCAGAATTCCAAAAGAGGAAGCTCAAGGCCTCATGAAGCCTTGGATTGGAACTTGTATAATCTCACTTCTGCTACATTTAATTGGTCAAAGGAAGTCATCATTTTGGCTCAGATTTAAAGGCAAGGGAAATATACTCCACCTCTTGTTGGGAGAAGCTATGAAATAAGTGGCCTTTTTTGCCATCTATCCCAAGTTTTCTCACCCTTTTCTCAATTCTATTGCTCTAGTCTCAGCTATTTTTTATAGAAATGTGAGAATGGACTAATACACCAATTCGTATAAAATATACATATCATTTCAGTCTCAGATTCAAATAAGTAAATTTCTAATTTAATCTCTTTTGGAAGCAGTACCAATTATCGTTGCATATGCTATTATAATAATTATTTTAAAATGCATTCATACTATATAAAAATTCCTATAAATCAATAATAAAAATGATCAACACTATTAAAAAGTGAGCAAAATACTTCAAAAAACACTTTACAAGAGCATATATATGAACAGCCAACGGATAAATGAAAATGTGTGCACCATGGTAGAAATTTCATGTGCATGAGCTTATTGCCATCTTTGATTTGTTATGAAATGAGTTTCTTGATCATATTCAATGTTGTAGAATATTATGATGATGAATAAGGCCTCTGTGAGCCTATGGATAATGGTTTGGACAAAAGCTTTGCAGGCAGGGAAGATAAAAATCTCTAGTCTAGTGAGAAATAAGTGCTGTCATTTTAATGATGGAAGCAATCCAATAGAATCAACCTGCCATTAGAATGTCTAACTGATGACCCTGTGGGAGTAGTGCCACCAATAGCTTAGTGTCATATCTGTGGTTGGAAAATGGTGCACTCAGTAGGTGCCAGAGTGATACCAGCCCTGGAAATAAATCTCTTTGATCCCATACATAACTTTTATCCCTACTATCATGGACACATTGCCTATGCACCCACTGGGCCAAGACACAGAAGCTCAGGTTCTATGGATTGGAGGTGCCCCCAAAAGTTTGTGTTGGAAACTTAATCTCCAATGCAACAGTATTGAGAAGTGGGCCCTTCAAGAAGTGATCAGGTCATGAGGGTTCTGCCCTTGCGAATGGATTAACATTGTTATCTCAGGAATGGGCTTATTATCACAGGATAGGTTCCTTATAAAAGGATGAGTCTGGCCCACTTTCCTCTGTCTCTCCCCATGTGACATCTTCCACCATGTTACAATGCAGCAAGAAATTCTTCACCAGATGCCAGTGCTTTGATCTTGGACTTCCCAGCCTCCAGAACCATAAGCCAAGTAAATTTTGCTTAATTATAAATTACCCAGTCTCTGGTATTCTGTTTCTCTAGTATTCTGTTACAGCAGCACAAAATGGAATAAGACACAAGGGAAAGACGCTGCTTGATGTCTGCAGAACAAGTCATCTCGTCTATCTGATTGTTCAGATCTTACTCTGCTCCTTGTTGAGCACTCACAGGGAACACAAATGTCTTCATTATGTGTCCATTCAGAAAAGTTTATCCAAATAGCTCCTCGCAAGACCTTCTTACACCATTTTCCTAACCATCTTCCTTCCAAGTCCCTAACCATCAGTCAAACTGTTAGCCACTACCCATGAATCAATATATATCTGAATCTCTGTTTTTTCCTTCTAAGGAAGATAAACCATCATGTATACTGCTCAAAGTTCTGCTCACCAGGAGCATTTTCCTTCACTGTCCTTCAAGTGAAATGTAGCCATCCACGTTTATCCAGTGCTAGCATATTGTTGGACAGCAATTATGTAAGGGTTGCTTGCATTTCTAGGTGCCTTGTGAGCATAGTCACTGATGGCTTTTGTTTTTGACTATTTTTCAATGATGTTTACATATTAACAACCTTGGAAGATGAAGATAGTGTCTCCATTCAGAGTAGATGGCATGTTCATTTGTTGTCTGTCAATAACTGTGAAAGTTTTGAGATTCTGCCCTACTTGAATTCAGATACCACTGGGGCAGGCCAACTATGTTCTTGAACATCCCATTTCCATTTGACAAGTGATATTTTTTGGGCCCTTCCCACCTTGTTACTCATGAAATCCAAGTTAACCATCCTCAAATGGGAGTATCAGGCTTGAGGGTCACAAGATTTCCATGGGTCAGAAGTTTGGTTTTAACAAGACACCCATAGTTAGCTAATAAGTACTCTTAGAGGGCTATATGGTAGCTGGGTCAGGTAGGCAATGAATCTGTAATTTCAAGAGGTTCCTGTGGGGAAGCTGTTTTCCTTTGCCAGATGTTAAAATCATCAGTCACACAGACTTACACTTCAAAGGGATCATTGAGGTTATGGGATCCCAAAGGTAAAAAGAGCATGCCACAGCTTGCTGGATAACTTTCTCTACAATTGGTTGGTTTGGCTCCCACTCAAAGCATGCTAATTTATGGGCAGCTGATATAAATGAGAAAGCCGAATGCCCAAGTGAGTCACATGTGGTCCAATACCTAAAGAATCAAATAACATGTTGGACCTCTTTTTAGGTGCTGGGGACACTGAAGATACAGCAGTTTTTCTTTGACTCCCAGAGGGACTAAGCATTTTGAATTTATCCACATTGTCCTAAGAAACAACTTGGCAAGCAGGACTGAATTTTGTCAGGGTTTATCAACCACCCCCGCTGGCAGAGGTGTGATAACGTCACAGTCAGCATAATATAGACTGAGGCTTCTGACTTGCCAACAAACAAGTCATCAGAAGTGACAGGCACTCATTCTAAATCCTGGTTCCCACTGATGGCAAGTGGCAGGAGTTTTGTACCATTAGCACTTTTCTCCCAGATTGGGAAAATCCCTTAAAGCACTTACAGTCACAGCAACACAGCAATTGCTCTTACATATTCAGATGTAGAAACAACAGCAAGAGTATATTAAATTAGCCCAAGAGGTCCCAACCACAGCATTCCATCCTTTCACAGAATTTTCATGTATGTTCAGCTGTTTGCATCTGGCTTTAGTGCTGTTGGGAAACAGTCTTCAGCCACACCCTAATCATCCTTCTCTTAAAGCATTTGAAATTGGGTAGAAGGAGAGGGAGGGATTGGAGGTAGAGAGGCACGGAGCAGCTCCATGCCACTTCAGCAGGCACATTGACTTTCCGTCTTGTAGAGGCTGTTTATGGCACAGACAATGTTTTTGATCCACCCAAAGCTCTTCATTCTCACTGCTGACATCATTTATTTCTGCTTTGGGGACTCCTTGATTCAGTAGCTATAGTCACATTGCCATTTGTCTGGGGTCTCAGGACTTGCTGCCACATTGTTATGATAAATGTCACCTCCTGATCTGCCATTTAGAGAGCAGGCAAAACTGAAATCACTATTCAAGAGGCTTGTTTTAATTCTACTCCTTGAGCTCAGCATCCAAACATGCAGCAACAGGTAGGATAATGGACGGCCATTACTCTATACTTGGGTGAGGGCATTTTCTACTGGATCATAGAGGGTATTCTCAGATTCCCAAACCAGGCCTGCAAGACTCTCATTCTTTCTCTTCCGGAAGGACACATTTTTGTAAGCATCCCATCCTCCTCACCAAAAATTTCCAGCAACTGTAAAGAGTATGAGATTACACCATACTTCCAAGCTAAGAAATTAGCCTGCCATAGTTTCTTGGGCACCAGCGGAAGACATGAGTCTCCTGGGCCAAAGATGAAAACATTTATTACTCACAGAACAACAAGCAGCATGAATTGTTTGTGTCAATTTCCCTTAGCTCCAGGTTCTACTAAGGCATCGTGAAGTGGCCCAGGTAGATGTTGCATATACAGTGAGTTTACATCTCAGGCAAGGAAACCAAGTATTTTATAATGGGCAGCAAGAAAATCTGCCTGACCTTTTCCATGTAGTGAGATATTACTTTTGTTTTGCTGGACTGTGTTGGGACAATTCTCTCCCATTTCTACACACTGTAATTAGAGACACCGACAGCCTTTCTCTGGACTATCTTTTCAAGGATGTTCATACAACATCCCTACATGTCACACACGTAGTGGCAGAAAAACTTTCAGAGCAACCTGGACATTTTACAGGGCATTCTCTTATTCTGTGTTCCACTCAAACTTTGTAGCTTTTTGGAAACTTCAGTAAATGGGTCACCACACACGTACAAATGAGGTATATGTTGCTAATAAAATTTTAAAAGGCCCATTAAGCCCTATGTCTCCTTCTTAGTATTAGAAAGTTCAGATGCAATGACCTGTCATTAACCTTGAAAGAGTTATCTTGATACTCCACAGAGTACGAGATTCCTGGAACTCTTGCTGAAAAGGGCAGACCCTTGAATTTTTATGAAACTTTTTTTCCTGCCCTCTGGCAATCATGTGTCTTAGGACGAGTGGCCTTTACTTCCTGCTCTCAAGGTCCAGTCAGCATAATATCATCCATGCAATAGGTCAGTGTGAAGTCTCATGGAATAGAAGGTAATTACACTCTCTGTGGACTAGAGTATGACATAGGACAGAAGAGTTGATGTAGTTGTAGCTTATTCAGTATATGTGTATTGCTGGCTACATCAAGTGAAACCACACTCTTGCAAACTCTCCTTTCTACCCCTCTCCCTTTAATACACTCATGTAGTGGAACCCAACCTGTTTAAACCTCCTATCCTTTTACATGGTACCTGCTTCTGAATAGGTAAACATTAATGAAGAAAATGACAAGTCAAATTTACTGAATGTAGTTTGAATTTATGACCACAATTCTCGAATGGAAATTGTGTTGAATTCCATATACTCATCATACTTAAACCTCAGCAACATTGGACACTGTTGACCCTTCCCTCCTTAAAGCACATTCTTCTCTAAGCATATCCCTAGACTTCGTATATTCAATTCTTTACTCAGTATTTCCACTTGGATATTTAAAAGATAACTCAAACTTAATGTGTTAAAAAAGCCATTATCTCCACTCCCGCTCAAATTCTCCTGGGTCCTAATCTTTGCTCATATTAATAAATAGCACCACCATCAACCCGGTTATTATAGGCCTACATCTAGGAATCACCACTGGTTCTTCTCTTTCTGAAACATCCCACAACTTATGTTTCTATGAATTATATTGCTCTATATCTAAAACATACTCAAAACTTGATTGTCCCTCACTTCTTTCTACCTAGTCTAATGAAATATTATCTCCTGCCAGGACAAGTTCAATAGCTTCTTCACATGAGCACTGAAGGCTATTTTCTCTAGTAAAACAAGAACAGAGATTTATAACTAAAAGACAGGACAATATGTATTCTTTTTAGTCCTCTACCCCAAGATAATAAAAATTTCTGAGCCCCTGAAGCCCAAGAAGCTAAAAACTGTGAAAGTTTTGAGATTCTGCCCTACTCAAAGTCAGATGTCACGGGGGCAGGCCAACTATGTTCTTGAACATTCCATTTCCATTTGACAAGTGATATTTGTTGGGCCCTTCCCATCTTGTTACTCATGAAATCCAAGTTAACAATACTTGAAGAGTATTGTTGACTGTCTATTATCAGATTCATCTAACCCCTTTTTGGTATTTTTATATATCTTACATATAATATAGTATCTTATCAAATATAGAATCACATGATCTCAAAAAGTTTAGGATGACTTTAAAGGCACTTACAACTGTGGCCAGATTCTCAGATTATGTTGGGAGGATCAGAGCATTTAGGAAATACTTTCATAGCCACAGAACTAGTTAGTCCTACTGCTGAAGCTAGAGACCACATATTAGCACCCTCTGTTTGATACTTTTTCTACTACTTCAAAAAGTGATACTGCCCCATAGGTGTATGTGTATGTGACCTTCATGATCACAATGTATTTCTTTTCTAACCACCCTTGGCTAATTGCTATGGCTATTTCGTTATGTAAAAATGACATAAGACAAAAGGCAAGCATTTTAAGTACCACTTAATATAAAAATTTCTTGGCCAGGTGTGGTGGCTTATGCCTGTAATCCTAGCACTTTCGGAGGCCAAGGTGGGTAGATTGCTTGAGCTCAGGAGTTTGAGACCACCCTGGGCAACATGATGAGACTCTGTCTCTACTAAAAATACAAAAAAAAAAAATTTTAGCAGGGCATGGTGGTGCACACCTGTAATCTCAGCTATTTGGGAGGCTGAGGCCGGAGAATCACTTGAACCTGTAAGGTGGAGGTTGTAGTGAGCAGAGATCGCACCACTGCAGTCCAGCCTGGGTGACAGAGCAAGACTGTGTTTCCAAAGAAAAAAAAAATTCTGATTACTTTCATTCTTCCCTCACAAGTCACAAGTATCTCAAGTATCACCCAAGCTGTTAGGACATTATGCAAATAAAGATATGCTTACAACGTAGGAAAATTTCTGTGCCTCTTATTCAGAGTCTAACCACCAATCAGTTGAGTTCCAATCTGCCCAGGAAGTCTTTCTTTCCTAATACTAGAGAAACTCCCCCAAATAGTTGGCAAAGTGGTTTTAAAAACACTTCAACTGGGCCCCTGTAGCTGACACTGGGCCTCTTTCTTATGTGAACTTTCTGAGTGCTTGCTTATTTTATCCCAACACATGGGCTAAATTACACCTTCCCTTAAATATGTAATTTGAATCACCTTTCCTGCCCAGCATCTTGTCAGGCTTCAGTCACCTGTAGAAGCCTGAAGAAATTACATGCTGAAAATACTGAGCTCTGTGCCAATCCCAACTTCTGCTCTTCAGCCTAAGGCTGCGTAATTCCACAAGTCAACAATTTCAACAAACATTTATTGACTATTTGAAAGGTAGTGCATAAGTTACTCTGGGGAATACAGAGATGAATTTTTACCTACTTCTTCCAGAGGCTCAGCATCTGGTAAATACATAAGTGTTTGACACAACATGAGGCTGTGATACAAGCCATGGGAGGGGCATGATTTAAGGGTAGAATTTGGATGAGGCCCTAAAAGACCCATGGCATGTCAAATGCAATAATGGGACCAGGGGGGTTGCAGGGCCTGTTAGGGGAACTGAAAGTACTACCAATGTCATTGAAGTGAAGGTTTGTATGCATGTCCTGGGGGATGAGGGTGGTACAAGGCTGGAAAAGTAGTTAGGGAACGAGTCACTAAGTACTTTGAACTTCAGCCTTTAGATTCTAATAGGAGGCCCCTATTCTGCTTACAACTGTGACTCATACAAGTTGTGTGCAGGAATGTGATGCCACCAGGCAAGACAGAGTGTATGTGGGGGGGACAATTTAAGTAGAGAACACCTGGAGACAAGAATGCTCCACTGAGAAGATCCATTGTGTTTGCCATCAACACAACACCAAACGTTAATGACCCTTTCTTTTGATAACAATTCCTCAGTTTCCCTTTAGGGAACAACACTTCCAGTTAATGTACTTCAAGTATGGTTGATTCTACCCTAGGCTCCAGAAGTGAACAGATGGTTTATGTGGCTCCAATCAAAACAGTGTGTTCTATTAGAAGGTTAGAAATATTAAGCTATAATTTTTTAAGAGAAAATTTGTACACTGAGAAAAAAGAAACCAAGGACCAAAACTTGTAGGAACACTACAGTTAAGCAGGGGTACAGAAGCCAATCAAGAAGAAGGAGAACTGATTACAGGGACAAGAGGCCCAAGGGAAAGCACTACCAGAAAGCAAAAAAAAAAAAAAAAAAAAAAAAAAAAAAACTTTGAGATATTTAAAGTAGTTGTTGAGGCTTAAAATGTCAAAGATTTTGAAAAGCTCAAAAAGAATAATAACTCAGAAAATGGCATCCTTAGTATCTGAAAAGTAGGTTATTAATGCACTTCAAGAGAATATTGAATAATTTTTGTTTTCAATTCTGTTATGTAGTGAATCACATTTATTGATTTCTGTATGTTGAACCAACCTTGCATCCCACGAATAAAGTCTACTTGATTATGGTAAATTAACTTTTGATGTGCGGCTAGATTCAGTTTGCTAGTATTTTGTTGAGGATTTTTGCATCTGTGTTCTTCAGGGATATTGACCTGTAGTTTTCTTTTTTGTTGTTGCGTCTTTGCTGGATTTTGGTATCAGAATGATACTGGTTTCATAGGAAGGCTTAGGGAGGAATCCCTCCTCCTTGATTTTTTGGAATGGTTTCAGTAGAACCGGCACCAATCTCTTATTTGTGTGTTTGGCAGAATTCAGCTGTTAATCCATCTGGCCCAGGCTTTTTTTTTTTTTTTTTTGGTAGATTTTATATTTTTGATTCAGTTTCAGAAATTGTTATTGGTCTGTCCCTGGTTTCCATTTCTTCCTGATTCAATCTTGGGAGGGTGTGTGTTTCCAGGAATTTATCCATTTCTTCTGGATTTCCTAGTTTGTTCACATAGAAATGTGAAAACATGAAATAGTCTCCGATGATCTTTTATACTTCTGTGGGCTGAGTTGTAATGTTTCATTTGTCATTTCTGATTGTGCCTATTTGGATCTTCTCTCATTTTTTCTTTGTTAATCTAGCTAATTATCTATTGTTCTTATTTCCTCTTTGAAAAAAGAAACTTTTCATCTTGTTGATCCTTTGTATGGTTTTGGGGTGGCAATTTCCTTTAGTACTGCTCTGATTTTAGTTTTTTCTTTTCTTCTGCTAGCTTTGGGATTAGATAAAATAACAGATATTGGTGAGGCTGCAGAGAAAAGGGAATACTCACACACTGTGGATGGGAATGTAAATTAGTTCAGCCCCTGTGCAAAACAGTTGGAAATTTCTCAAAGAACTCAAATTAGAACTATCATTTGACCTAGCAATTCCATTACAGGGTATATACCCAAAGGAAAATAAATCATTATTCCAAAAAACACCTGTGCTCATGTTTATTGCAGCACTATTAACAATAGCAAAGACATAATCCACCTAGGTATACATCAATGGTGGATTGGATAAAGAAAATGTGGTACATATACACCATGGAATACTACACAGCCATAAAAAAGAACAAAATCGTGTCCTTTGCAATATGGATGCAGCTGGAGCCATCATCCTAAGCAAATTAATGCAGGAACAGAAAGCCAAATATTGCATGTTCTCACTTATAAACCTTTCTATTGGGTACTATATTAACTATCTGAGTGATGGGATCATTAGAAGCCCAAACTCCTGTGCCATGAAATGTACCCTTTAACAAACCTGCACAAATACCCCCTGAATCTCAAATAAAAATTAAAATAACAAAAAAGAATTGCTATGTAGCAAAGTGTGGTAAGAAACCAATTATAAATCAATCAAGGGAAAATTGAAGGACAGGAAGTAAATAGCCACTGGTAATATTTTAGAGCATTTTCTTCTGGACTTTTATTTTAAAAAATCTTTATTTTGCTGTTAAAGTTTTATTACAAATATATTATGTCATTACAAATTCTTTGAATATACTATTTATGTTTCAAAAATATTATTTCTTTATATATGTGTCATGACACTCATTGAAGCATTTCCTTATGGTAGGGCATTAAATTCTCTTCTTTGTCCCACTAGCATATAAAATAATATTATATATGCCTTATTTAAAAGTAACTCATATTTCTGTCATTTCTTTAGGAAATATCTTTGGAAAATGAACTATTTAATCAAAGATTATAAGTTTGCTAAACATTCATAAGATCTCTAAACCAACTTAAACTTCAGTAGTAGAATGTTGCAAATACCACCTTTATCGCTATTAAACATTTTAAATGTTAAATTTTGGCTTACTTAATATGTAAAAATCAAATTCATATTTTGTAACTTATTTTGATTGCATTATTTTCAAATTGTATATATTTATGTATTTATTTGCTTTTAATCTGTCTTCATTAATTGTGTTGCTTATTTTTTTAATTGTGGAGTAAAGAGGCTTTTGTTCAATGATTTAAAACATTCACTCTTGGCTATATTTCCTACAAACTTTGATTGAGTACAACAGTCCCCACTTATCCACAGTTCACTTTCTGTGATTTCAGTTATTCATGGTTAATCATGGTCCAAAACTATTAAATGGAAAATTCCAGAAACAAACAATTCATAAGTTTTAAATTGTATATTGTTCTGAGTAGCATGATGAAATCTTGTGTCCTCTAGTTCCATCCTGCCTGGGGTGTGACTCCTCCTCCCTTTGTCTTGCGTATCCAACACTGTACATGCTACCTGCCCCATTAGTCACTTAGTAGCTGTCTCAGTGATCGGATTGTCACAATATTGCAATGCTTGTATTCAACTAACACATATTTTACTTACTAATGGCCCCAAAGTACAAGAGTAGTGATGCTGGCAGTTAAGATATGACAAAGAGAGGCCATAAAGTGCTTTCTTTAAATGAAAAAGCAAAAGTTCTTCACTTAATAAGAAAAGAAATAAATTGTATTCTGAAGTTACTAAGATCAGTTATGAGAATGAATCTTCTCTCTGTGAAACTGTGAGGAAAGGAAAATAAATTCATGCTAGTTTTGCTGTGACACCTCTAACTGCAAAAGTTATAGCTACACTGTTTAAGTGCTTAGTTAAGACGGAAAAGGCATTACGTTTGTGGGTGGAAGACATGAACAGAAAGAGACATGTTCCAATTGATGGCAATCAGGTTTCACACTATCTGTTGGTTTCTGACATCCACTGGGGAGTCTAGAAACATATCCCCCAAGGATAAGGGGGGGATTACTGTATACTCATCAGCTGTTGCTGCAATAATGCTGCTGCATAATGAACAGACCTAATACTTAGTGTCTTACCTATTTCTTATGTATAGAACTGCTGATTAGTGGTAACATTGTTCATTTCACTTCTACTAACATTCCATTTGGGATATAAAATCATAGGGCAAGCTCAAGATCAATGGGGCAAAGAAATATAAGCTGTCTGCTGTAGTAGGAGGTACTCAAAAGTCACATGGATATTTAATTCTCATAATGAAGAGGGAATAAAAAATTTGGAGGATCTAATATGCTACATCAAAGTTTTAAACTTTTTTTTCAGGGTTATGGTTCTTCAATGTTAATGTTTAATGAGGGTCAATTTATTGCCTTTTAGGTCAATTCACCCATCACATTCACATATTGATACTTTTAAATGAAATGCTTTTCTGTAATATTCTAAAAATAAAAATTATAGATTTAATATCTCTTTAAAATGATATTTATTAAGTGGAGAAGCCATGTAAACATTTCTGAGTTGGCGGATATTTTTATGAATTTCTGGTCTTAATGTAGTCTAGTCAAAATATATGGTATATATCATTTGTACTTTGTAGAATTGTTTCCTACTATACTTTTATTTGTGTTGTAGTATATAAAAACGTTTATAACTGTATTATGTACATTTGAAGAAAATATGTAATTTCTACAGGATAAAAAGCTGCATCCTTGGTTATCTCTTTTACTCTTTAAATATCTCTATTCCAATCTCATATTCTTATTTATTTTAATGCTCTTGAACATCTCTAGAAAATGTTTTTATCAATGTGTCTCTGTAGTCCTAATATATTTGGATATTTATATTTGATGCTATGTAGACAACATTATGATTTCTAGCTATGTCTTTGTCTTGCTAATCACTCTAAATGACTCTTTTTGAGTCTCTTGAATTTTACTTTGTCTCCCACTTCGAAACTACTTGTTATGTCCTCTGATTTCTTTGTACCAGAGTACACTTTAATAGGGGAGTCAGAAGAGATATCTCTAAAGGGGTGGCATTTATGTTGACATCCACCGAGCAGGCTACAGTCAGTGCCTCTGTCATGTTTCCTCTCATTTCAGTTAGAAATTGCATGGGCTGAATGGTAACATTTATGGCTCTGTGACAAGTTCCCAGGTAACAGCTGTGGTGAGATATTCTCTCATAACCTCTGATGCTTATGGAAACAAACTGTGGCTTCTTAAAAGATCCTTGGTGGGAAGAGATGAATGAGAATACATTTTCAAGTATTGGGACAAACTAGGATTACTTAAAGCACTGATAATGTCCTGTTTCTGATCACTCTTTATATATTGTACTTTTGAAAAGTTCTACATATTTTGGGCCATGGAGGTGGATGACTCCAATGTCTTTTCCAAGCCTATAATTCTACAATTCTATAAAATAAAAAGAAACAGAAGCATGTCAGAGGAAGCAATTAATAATATCCTCAACCTTTTACAGTTTACATTGTACAATGTGGATTGCATATTTTTTACTATATAATAGCATATTATTGATATTTAACATTTAACATTCAATTTCCCTGATGTGGATCCTTTGAAATTTCTAGTAATCCTTTGGGATCAGTATAATTAGCCACATATTACTGATGAGAAAATTAAAGCCCCAGAGGAATAAGTAACTTATTCAACATTTCAAGTTGGGAGAAGCAGAATCAAGAACTTAAACCCAAGTTCTTTAATTCTATGTCTGCTGCTCTTCCCACAATATCATATAGCCATATGATCCTACCAGCCATATGAGATGAGCTATATCACTCCTGGGCCCTTGATTTGTCTGATATGTATATGGTGAAACAAGCAAATAAGGAAACATGTGCGCACACACACGCACACACACACACGGAATTATCTATTATTCATTGCCTGAAAAAGAAAAGAAAGTCAAACACTTTGCAGAAACCTACATTTTCCCCAGAAACTAAATTATAGAAAAGATGAATTCCTTTTTAAGGGGCACTAAATGACATATTAGATAGTTACTTTAAACTACGTATTTGCAAGACATACAGAAAAACTGACCAAATGCATGCTTCTCAATTTTTTATTTTCATAGGCTGAGCACATAATTATTTAATTTTTACCCAGTGAAAGTAATTATTGACGAGTCTCAGATAATATTATCTATGTATCCTTTTGTTGTTGTTGTTGTTATTGTTTAACAGGGTCTCAATCTGTTGCTCAGGCTGGAGTGCAGTGGCGTACATATCCTTTTAATGCAGGAGTAGCACTTGGGCAATCTGGAAAATAACTTCCTAAAATATTGGGTTTCTTAATGTCAGTAACTTGCAGGAGTTGATCAATCATATCATTATGGAATTTTCTAGCCTGTGATTATAACATCTGTGTGATTAGTTAAGTCAGAATACTCTAGGATTTATTGGATTTTGTTTGTTGGGTTGGTTGTTTTTGTTTGTTTGTTTTGAGATGGAGTCTCACTCTGTTGCCCAGGCTGCAGTGCAATGGCACGATCTTTGTTCACTTCAACCTCTGCCTTCTGGAATGAAGCAATTCTCCTGCCTCAGCCTCCTGAATAGCTAGGATTACAGGCACTCATCACCACACCTGGCTAATTTTTTATTTTTAGTAGAGACAGGGTTTCACCATGTCAGCCAGACTGGTCTCAAATTACTGACCTCAAATGATCTGCCCGCCTCAGCCCCCAAAGTGCTGGGATTATAGGCATGCGCCACCATGCCTGGCCTACTCTATGCTTTAGATATCACATGTAGCGGAGGAGTTTCCCCAACATTGAAATGATAAGAGCTAGGCATGTGTTTTCATTACCTCTAGGTCCACCCAACTCACATGAGCAAAAGAATGATCACCTGACGGTGATCTGTATGCCAACTGAAATTTAAAGTCACATAGTAGAGCATTGCATTAGGAGATACTGGTTCATGGCAAGACTCCTCCTCCTTTCACCTGAGAATTCTAGTGCTTAAAGTAGTAACTGATAGTAAAAGTTGCCACATTCACAAAAAAAGAGGACATTACAACTAGTCTATACCACTTGCAAAGATGCCACAGATGAAGTACTCCTTTGGAAGGTATGTTAGCTTTGGTGGGCTTAACATTTCCATTTCAAATTTAATGGCAATTTTATTAGGCAATCTTACTCATATGCTGAAATGTTTTCTAACCATGAAGTGTGATTATATTGACTTGACATTTTTTTAGCAATATGTTTAACACATATACAAGTGAGAGAATTTTTTAGATCAAGTCACATATGTTATATCACTAATAACATTTTTCTAGCATTTAGGATGTCTGGAGAGTATCAATTCCAACATACTTTGTCAAACCAAAATAATAAATAAAGCTTACCCCATTGTAGCAATGCTATGCTAACTAAACATTTGTCTCTTATTTGTTTACACTGCATTAAATTTATTCTCTTTCAGTTGGGGATTTTTCCCTTTCTAATGGTCCAACTTTGCTTGTACAACTTGTTTGGATAATTTTACTGTCTCTTCACTCTCAGATTTCCGACTTCCTGAAGTAAAGTTATGTTCTTTAAAATTCTCAGAAATCTGTGTCCCTTCCAGATAGATATCTCCTCTTGTGCATTAAGGTGAGACAAACTTTGCCTAGTTGCTGATTTACACAGAAAGAATGAGAAGAATTTTAGACTCCATGGCAGCATCTACTAGAATTCTCTTGTAAACTATTGAGTACTGAATCACAAACTGTTGTGGTTTCTCAATTAGGGTAGGACATTATAAATGAGAGTTAATTGACTACAATAGTGCAAACTTCTGGCATGTAGGTGAGATATAGATAGGTGTAAACTAGATTGAAAATATTAAAGAATCTATAAATAAGTTTTAATATATCTTTAAAAGCAGTCAGGAGAAGGCAATAATTCTGCTTCTAGTTATGAAGGGGAAAGTGTTATCAGATTTACATTCCCAACATAAAAAATGATAACATCCAAATATATCATAGAACCATTTTCTGGCATTGGACAACAGGCGTCACAGTACAGTGATTCTTGAGAAAAGAAAAATATGCAAATTAATTCCACACTTTCTTCAACATTCAGACTGTGAGTACTTTCTTCATGATTGCACAGGGAAATAGTGCATAAGCCATAAAAATTCATTTGGCTAAGTTGAGAAGGCAAAGATAAGAATCCCTTGCTACTGAGTCAGATGAAATCTTGTGTGTTGGCATACTTAAGAGGAGAAAATGCAAAGAGAGAGCCTTGGATCTGCACAGAGGTTTCCTTTGACCTCTTGGCTGGGAGTAAGCTGTGCATGCACAGTGCAATATAACATGATGCCTAGCAGAGAGTGGCTTCTGGAATGAGAGCCACAGAGATGCAGAGATCATACAGTGCTCTAATATGTAGTAATTTCAGTCATGCCAGAGTGGAAATATACTACTGAGCAACTTAGACATTCAATGTAGACCCAAGAGAAGTGATGCTTTGGGAATAAGGAAAATGCTAGGGCAAGGGACAAATCCAATGTAAGTCTCCTTTAACAAAGCATAAACCAAGTGAGATAAGATCAAGAGGCTGTTCCAGTCATTCAATTGTTGTCAAAACAAAACTCAACACCTTTCAAAGAAAGACTACCTATTTCAGATGTCCTACAACAAAATATTCATAATGTTTTGCTTACAGAAAAAAATAGGCATGCAAATGAAAACCTTAAAAATGTGACTGACAACCAAGAGAAAAAAACAGGCAATAGAAACAGACCATGAAATGACCACAATGTTGGAATTAGCAGACAACATGTGAAATCTTTTATCATAATGATGTTCAAATATTTTTTAATATGAACATAATGAGAAAACATGAAGGAGATACCACCAGAGTAATGGTAACTATAAATAAGAACAAAATTGAAACTCTAGGATAGAACAGTTTAATATTTAAAAATTTGAAAGGTACTAGATGGGATTAAAAATGGACTGTAGAATTCTAGTTCTGGGCAGGTAGCATGAAGAGCTCTGTAGATGCACTTCCCAGAGAAATAAGCATAACTGGTGAAAAACTAGAAAAACTAAACTATTTGAGATCTTGGAAATTTGTCCTAAAGTCATACAGCAAGTGAAAAAAAAATTCAAGAAAATCTACAAAAACTCTACAGACCACTGAGAGTACATAACATTTGAATCACAACCCACAGCTTCACTTGCTCCTTCCAGCTAAGAATGACTGAAACTCCACTAGGTGGGTGCAGACAAGAACACAGGGTTTCTTCTTTTCCCAGGTCTCAGTTGAGGACTACAGTATCTTCCCAGGAGGGGCAGGCCACCAGCCTTTATCATTATCTTCAGATGTATGCTGCAGAGTCTGAATATACAATCAGTGGAACGGTAGAAGAAATGGATAGTTATACAAAAGTTTAGAATGGAGAAGAGATTTAAAAACCAAGAAAAATTATAAAGAAAGTAGGTAAACTAGGAATAGATTGTGATTTTCCTTCACTGGTCTTCTAAAAAAGGGAAAAAAAGTATCTCAAGCACATATCTTCAGAATTTGATAAATAGCCATTTTTCCGGAAAAAAAAAAATAGATTTCAAGTACTCTGACTCTCCTAAGATAGTCAGGATCACACAGCAGTTTGTATACCATTTTGGAGGAGTGAAAATCAAAATGGCTGTAGTGAATTGAATGGTGATGATGAAATAGTTTCAAACAGTCCTTATCTGGTGTAAAAGAAGAAATACCAGGAACTCAAACACCTACACATTCAGGGAAACAAAAGATGAATAAAAAGTCATTGCTACGTGTTGATATGTATTCTGAATATATTATGTATATTATTTCTTCTGAAAATTGAATGGTTTTGATATTAGGACTGATTCTTTACGTTTATCTAGGTAAAACGAAATGTGACCATTGGCAAGCTCTTTGGAATACAAATGTATTATGAGTTTGAGTGAATAAAGGAAGCAATAAATAACTGTAGCTTACCCACTCTTGATGAAACACACCGTTGCATTCTAGCTCACAGTAGCTAAGTTTGTACTGCCTCTTTGTCCAGTTGGTCTCCTCTGGTTTCCTTTGCAGATATTATAGCTACCCTTAGTCACTCCACCTCTGTAGAAAAGTCATATTGTCTACTGCAGGCTTAAGTAATAAGCTGCAGTCTCTGTTGTCATAACCAGTCCTGTCTGACATCCATATGTCATGTGTTAGAGCTAATAAGCAGCACACATTTAATCAGTAAAGATACTTAAGAGTTAAACAACACATGACTAATTTGGAAAGCTAAATTAACTATCGAGAGAGAAGGGTTTTCAAATATTAATACAGATTTATTTATGTGTACACAGATTCATTTATGGGTCTATGACTCATTTTTTTCCAGCAATACCAAATTCATTTTGGATGGCCTAACATGGATCAATAACTATCATTTTCTAACAGTTACATCAGTGTGGAAATACATTCCAAGATCTAAACACTGTCCAATAATTAACTTTTTCTACAATTTGTTTGAATGCAACTGAGAATTAGAAATCTTGAAATAAAATAGTAGGATTTTGTCTTCTCAACTAAGAAAATATAGCATCAAAAACATAATACTTAGGAATAGATTTAACAACTATAAAACTATAGATTTATAGTTTCTCTACTGAAAACTATAAAGCATTGCTGAGGGAAATAAAGATTTAAATGAATGGAGAAAAATATTCACATTCATGGACCATAAACCAATATTGCCCAGACGTTTATTGTCCTGAAGTTGATCTATATACTCAACATATTGCATGGTATAATTTTGTGAGCAGATTCTAAAATTTATATGGAAATGGAAAGGATCTAGAATAGCAAAATCTATCTTGAAAGAGATGAACACAATTGCAAGACGTAAGCCTTCTGATTTGAAAGACTTACAGCTACAATAAGCAAGACAGAGTGGGTTTGGCAAGATGATAAACCAATATATCAATGGGTCAGAGTAGATAGTCTAGACATAGGCCCACATGTACATGGTGAATTGATTTTCAAAACAATGTCAAATCTACTAAATGGGGAAAGAAAATCTCAAAAGTAATTTTGCAACAAGTAAGTGAGTATACAGAAAATCAAGATCAAGCTCTGCCTCATACCATTCAAAAAATTCATTTAATGTGAATTAAATAGGTCTAAACTTTACAGAAAAAAATTATAAATGTTCTCAGAGAAAACATCAGAGACAATCTTCATGACCTTGGGATAGGCAAATATTTCTTACGGACACAAAAAGAATGAGTTACAAAAGAAAAAAATGTATAAATGAGGCTTCATCCAAATTTAATACTTCTATTTTTCAAGAAATATTGGGAAGATAATGAAAAGATAAGTCATATTCTAGGAGGAAATAGCTATCTATTAATATCTATCTCTTTCTCTATCAATTATCTATCATCTATTTCTCTGACAAGAGACTTATATCCAGAATTTATAAAGAAGCCCCACAACTCAAAAATGAAAAGTCAAATATAGAAATAGAATATAGAGTCTATACCCAATATAGAGGCTTGTGCTTTGTAAATAATTGCCACAATGGGCCCGCTGTTTTATGAGAGATGAAATGCTAGGCAGGCAAGGAGCCAGGTGAAAAACTAGAAGGCTAATGTAGCTCTTTGAATGTCTGAAGTTATAGGTATTTTTCCTCAATTATTTTTAAAGTGTGAGTGACGTCCCCAAGGATGTTAGGAGCATTACAGAGCAAATAGTTAGAAAATGAACCACAATTCCTTCAAACAACTTTCCAAATTAGCCAGGAATGAAACAGTGGAAAGATCTCTGAGTGGAAAGCAGAGACACCCTTGTTCCAGTACCAGCAGTGCTACTGCTGTACGTTGGAACAAAATAAAGTTCACTAGGCCTCAGTTTCCTTTTGTAAAACATAGAACCTGAACAAAAGAAACCTCCTATTCTTTTCAAATGAAAACTATTATTTATCCATACATTTATTCATGGCATGTATCGACAATTTATTGGTATCTACCATTTATTTGCTAAGCACCTTTGATAAACAGATGTAAAAACAATCTCTATACTTATTGAACTCACTCCAGCTGAAGAGACACATATAAACAGCTAGAGATATTTTAAAACTGCTAAAAGAATTCAGATCCAAGTATTGGCCAAGCAGGAGCGCTAAGTGCTTAGCATATTCCGGGTGAGCAAATAGTCTCACATGGAAGCACTGTGGTGTGTGCCAATCCATGGAGTGGTGGAGGGTGAATGGAAGGGAAGAGTGGCCTAGAAGTCTGTGTGCTATGCCAAGGAGCTTAGACTTTATTCTCTAAATGAGAATCATCAAAGTTGCTTTTCTTCTTCCTTTTTAAAGATGTTTTAGAACGATTGCCTAGAAATAGAATGGATTGATTATAAATCATTTGGTATTTTCTTGACCAATTCATTCTTCAACATATTTTCTCAATTTTCCATAATGAATCTACCTCATTTTGAGAGATTTGGTTTCTATCCTGGAAATAATTTTTTCTGTTCTTTTAAATCTACACAGTGTCACTCAAACAACATTGACACATCATTAGAAATACCAAGTTTTTCCAGGCAGTTTGACTAAAGCACATTAGAAGAGTTTACTTGTCTAACTAAAAGACAAAATAAATATGGTTTCCCTGCTGAAAATAGCTATCACTCTCATTTCCTTCCTCTTTTGCAATGCAGAAGAGTATGGAATTCAAGCAAGATAGAAATAAATTTATAATAATAATGTTTTGAAAAGGCATAAACATATGGTTGGCTCTGTGATGATTTTCACACAACTAAACCTCTTCTTCTATTCCCATTTATGTTGGCAAAGTCACAGTAAGTTAAACTGGCAGAAAATTCAGCAGCGTAACATTTTGGAACACCAACATAATAAATATGAGTTGGCTGAGTGTTCGAGCGGCCCAATTAAATCTATTCTGTTTTGATTATAGCTGAACCACTTGAGCTATATTTCATAACATATGGTATATTTACATATACAATCAGCCCTCTGTATCCAAAGATTCTGCATCCATGGATTCAACCAACCACTGATTGAAAATATTAAAAAAAATCTGTACTGAACATATACAGTTTTTTTCTTGCCATTATTTCCTTAACAATACAGTGTAACTACTATTTACATAGCATTTATACTGCATTAAATATTATAAGTATATAGAGACGATTTAAAGTACACAAGAGGATGTTCATAGATTATATGCAATTACTATACATTTTATATAAACAATTCAAGCATCCTTAGCTTTTGGTACCCATAAGAGTGTCTCGGAACCAATCTTCCACAGATACAGAGGGACTCCATTTATGGGCTATCTTTGTATTTTAAGAGAATGCTGCAGATAAACACTTATTTAGGCATGTATTTTGAAATATTTTATAGGCATCTATTTTCGCTATTCACATCACACAACCTTACAAAGTAGCCAAATATAGAAATAAAGATGCAGTCTAGATATCCATCAGGATTTGGTCAGAAAACCAGCTACCATGCTGGGTATTTTAAGTAGGAAATCGTGTAACACAGAAAAGCAGTCTTAGACAATTATTGCAAGGTCAGGAAAGCTGAAAAGCGTACCAAAAAATAAGAAAGTAGGAGGATCCTAATAAGCCTCCACCAATGATTTATGCTGCCTACAGCCTTGCAAGAGGACACCTGAAAGCCACAGGCGGAATCCCCCGTCAGCCATCTGCAGATGCCCAGCTGCTCCTGGAGAATAATGGCCTCTCTATATCTTCCACTTCCAAGCCTCACACAAATGCCTTTCACTGGCAGAATTTAAACCAGATTCCCTACTGGCTAGTAAATCTGCTTAATGTAGCTTCCAAACTGTCAAGCCCCATGTAACAAGACAGAGTTTAAAAGAGCAGGGATCATATTACATATCAAGACACAATATCTAGTTTAGCTCTCCATACACATCTATTTAAATTTCCAAACAACAACAGTATTATACTTTTAACTAACATGTGAGAACTATCCCTCAATCTAATAAAGTTGTGCTCAATCTCTCCCTCAAAAGGCAAGACACAATAATCCTAATGCCACTGCATTCATTTCTGGATATTCATTCTTATTCTGTCTTGGTCACAATCCCTACCCAATGTCCTATAATTTTGCAGACAGAGACATACGTTTAATGACTAACAATACTCCCTATATAAGCTAGTAGAAAAGAAAGTAGAAAGATAATTTGGCTGAGATAAATACATTATATGTATATATAAAATATATGAAGAAAGAATATAAGCATAGTTACTAAAGTCCTTCCTTCTGTAACTGATCGTAAAGCTTACTTCTATTACCCATTTTATATTTATTTTGTCCTTAATCAGCATCGCAGGTGGATGTATGCTTTTGCCTGGCAGAGAAATCCAAAGCTTCATTTCTGAGTGTTCCAAGCCATTATTAGTCTTGCCTCCACTGGGTAACTGTGATTTTCATTAACAGTGTTAGAAATCATATGAGGCACACCCAGATGATCCTCCAGCATTTTTGGTATACTTCTGTTTCCCTGATGGCATTAGCCCTATTTCCTCTTGATAACTAGGATTGGCCACCCCAGTCAGCGCAGTAACTCTCTTCTTTGTTATTTCAATGGCATTGGAAGTTTAAGGTGGCCAGGTTGCAATCTGATCTTCAAGTTCAATGTGCCCTCTGGTAGAATCTTTTCTTTCTTGGGAGCCAAGATCTCAGAGTCTGTAGAGCCCAATGCTAGGGGAGAGCAAGCATAATTTTGAGAGTCATTTTTTAAGTGAAAATATTGAGAAGAGTTATGCCCACTTCCACTTCTTGTTTCTCAGAGCTGTGATTTCCTATTACAGGAGAAAGAGCACTATATCATATTCAAAAGCATAGGGATTTGGTTTAGCTTCTGCAAGGTATTGTCTCCAAGCCAAAATAAAACTGTCTTCAATAGGCTATTCCATTTTCCTATCATCCTGGCTTCTATTATTGTGGAATTAATTCCTTATTCATGGGTGATGAATTCATTATCAACATGATTGTTAATAAAGTATCATTAAATCTATAGATAAGGGTCCAGGTAGAAGCACTGACAGAAGGGAAGGTTAATCTATATCAAGAGGAAACACCTATTCCAGTGAGGAGAAATAACTGTCCCCTCCATTATAAAAAATTCCAGTGTAATCAACCTAATATCAGATGGTTGGTTAGTTCCCCTGGAAAATGGCACTATGTTAGGGGTTCATAGTGTTGGCTTCTGCTGGTGGTGTGATGAATACTCAGCAGTGATCACAGCCAAATCATCTTTGATTGGATGAAGCCTATGTTTTTGATCCCAGCCCTAACCTCAATCCTATTACCATGGCTATTTAGTTCCTGGGGCCATAAAGCAAGCACTGAGGTGGCTAAGAAAAGATGATTGACATTCATAGTGAGTGACCTTTAATTAGCATTCCCATGGAAAATAAACATTTTCATAATCTCTGTGCACTCTGAGAGCTCCATTCTTACACCTTCTTGTCATCTATCCTCTAGAATAATTTCTTCCAAAATTGACCATCTGGCCAAACTGTTAGATACTGCACATAAATTAGTATAGAAATTTATCTCTGGCCATTCTCCTGTTATGCACAATGAAAAACAAGATGCTGGGAGTTCTTTCCCCTACAAGTATTTCTCTTTCCTCCTGGTGTGGAGGGCATGTGCTGAGAGCTGTGAAGCTGTAGCCATTCGAATGTGAAGAGTGCCAGCATATCCTGTGGAACCAACTTAAAGCAAGAGCAATCATTTTCTCCCTTATTCAATGGTCAGAGGAAACTCTCTGTGAGGATAGAGTGTATTTCGTGAGAATGGCAGTCCACTAGGAATAGGTTTCATGAGAGTGGGAGTCATCTGTACACTAAATTTACTTATGCCTTTGGAACCTACTTCAGTCTGATCTTGTAGGTGCACTTCCACTTGAAGAAAACTGCTTCTATACTTGATATATCAAATACACCTTTTATGGTCATGTTTTCATGTAGTGTCCCATGATCAGGCAATTAATTCTTAGCAGGGCCCAGTACGGTATCAGGAGTTGTTTCTGAAAAGGAAAAAGTTATGTGCAGAAGAGGGCATGGCTTTGCTATAAAGTCTTCACAGTGAATCTCTCATGGGAGCTTGTCAGTGACTCCGTATAGCATTCCTGTATGCACCGTAGACAATTCAAGCTCCATTTAGATTTGTGGTCATAAGATGAAGTTGACAGAGAGGCCTGGGCAAGCTGGTAGCCTTAAGAAAAAATGATTTCATATTGTATTTTAAACTGTGTAAAGTAAAAAACAAAGAAAGTCATTCATGGAAAAAGAAAAAAAAGAAAGAAATGCTTAGTATATGGGTCAGAGCAGCACATTTAAATATAGTAGAGGTTGTCTTTAAAATTCAAAGAAGCTTCCAAGTATTTTACTTCTTTCTCAGGACTTGGGAGTAAAAGGTGCAGAAAACTGTCTTTCACATTAAAATGTGATGTCTCCAAGTTCTCAGGCCATAATGCCACTAGAATGTTCAAGGAGGCTTTTAATAGAATGCTTGCCCTATATCTTTCCTCAGCAAGGCATCCAGAGTATTTTCTCCATCTGCTTATCAGGAATTATCTGCATAATGTTATCAACCCAATGACAGCCTTAACATTTTGTGAGTCAGTGAAACAGTCAAGGTTTTGTGGATTAGATTATGAAAGATACCAGAAAATTAACACAGCTCTGAGATAAATCAGCTAATCTGTTTTGCTATTCCTATAGAGAGAAAATTGCTTTTAATTTTCTTTATTAATTAGTATAGATGAAAAGTCATTTTCTGGGTCAGTAGTTGAATACCAGGTGCCAGAAGCCACTGCAATTAGAGTGAATATCTGCTAAAGTTTACAATGATCCACTCATTCTCCAAGATCTATCAGTTGTTTCCATAGGCCAGTTGGATAAATTAAATGAGGATGGAATAGTACTCATTTCCCTGGTATTTTTCAGTGCTGTTATGGTGATATTAATTTCTGCGATTCTCCCAGGAATGTGTTATTAACTTTTGTTTAGTTTCTGGTAGTGGTTGTAGGACTTTCTCTTGTCACTTTCTTGCATAGTATCCCTGACTCTGTGTGGAAATTCTGCCAGTTGCTAACTTTGTCTAAATCAAGTATGCATTCAGAAACAGAGAATATAACCACTATGGTTTTGCAGATCCACTGCAAAACCATATCTATGCAAGAGATAGACTTAGATCAAAACCCCATTGATTTCTATAAGTCTTCTCTCTGACTGGTGGGAGAGCATTGCCTTTTGATTTTCATTTCAGCTCAAGGCAACTGTCCAAAAAATATCAGCAAGTGTCCTGATAAGTCCATTTCTCCGGTCGAAGTCACAGTCGTCATGTCAAAAAGCCAATTGTCTTGTTGGGAAGGTGAGAGTACAGATTTACCATAAATGTGGATGTCAGTCCCTCAAGGTCTCTCTCAAGGAAACATAGCCTCCCTTCAATCAAAACATTCTTTTCTTTAGTTTAATTAAGTCCCATGTATTTATCTTTGTTTTTGTTGCATTTGCTTTTACGTTCTTGGTTATGAAGCCTTTACCTAAGCCAACGTCTAAAAGGGTTTTTCCAATGTTATCTTCTAGAATTTTCACAGTTTCAGGTCATATTTGATCTATCTTGAGTTGATTTTTGTGTAAGGTGAGAGATGAGGGTCCACTTTCATTCTACCTGTGGCTTGCCTATTATCCCAGCACCATTTGTTGAACAGGGTGTCCTTTTCCCACTTTATGTTTTTGTTTGCTTTGTCAAAAATCAGTGGGCTGTAAGTATTTGGCTTTATTTCTGGATTCTCTATTCTGTTCCATTGGTCTATGTGCCTATTTTTATACCAGTACCATGCTGTTTTGGGGACTATGGACTTATAGTATAGTTTGAAGTTGGGTAATGTGATGCCTTCAGAATTGTTCTTTTTGTATAGTCTTGGTTTGTATATGTGGACTCCTTTTGGTTCCATATGAATTTTAGGATTTTTTTCTAGTTCTGTGAAGAATAATGGTGGTATTTTGATGGAAGTTGTATTGAGTTTGTAGATTGATTTTTTTTTTTTTGAGACAGAGTCTCGCTCTGTCGCCCAGGCTGGAGTGCAGTGGCGCAATCTCGGCTGCCTGCAAGCTCCGCCTCCCGGGTTCACGCCATTCTCCTGCCTCAGCCTCTCCAAGTAGCTGGGACAACAGGCGTCCGCCACCACGCCCTGTAGATTGCTTTTGACAGTATGGTCATTTTCACAATATTGATTATACCCATCCATGAGCATGGGATATGTTTCTATTTGTCTGTGTTGTCTATGACTTCTTTCAGCAGTGTTTTGTAGTTTTCCTTGTAGAGCTCTTTCACCTCCTTAGGTATATTCCTAAGTATTTTATCTTATTTTATATTTTATTTTATATCTTATTGCAGCTATTATAAAAGGGGTTGAGTTCTTGATTTGATTCTCAGCTTGGTCGCTGATGTATAGCAGAACTATAGATTTGTGTAAATTAATTTTGTATCCTGAAACTTTGCTGAATTCATCTACCAGTTCTAGGAGCTTTTTGGATGAGTCTTCAGGGTTTTCTAAGTATACAATCCTATCATCAGCAAACAGTGACAGTTTGACTTCCTCTTTACCAATTTGAATGTCCTTGATTTCTCTTTCTTGTCTGATTGCTCTGGCTAGGACTTCCAGTACTGTGTTGAATAGAAGTGGTGAGAGTAGACATTCTTGTCTTGTTCCAGTTCTCAGGGGGAATGCTTTCAACTTTTCCCTGTTCAGTATAATGTTGGCTGTTGGTTTGTTGTAGATGGCTTTTATTACCTTAAGGTATGTCCCTTCTATGCCATTTATGTTGAGGGTTTAAATCATAAAGAGATGCTGGATTTTGTCAAATGCTTTTTCTGAATGTATTGAGATGATCATGTGGTTTTTGTTTTTAATTCTATTTATATGGTGTATCACATTTATTGACTTGTGAACGTTAAACCATCCCTGAATCCCTGGTTTGAAACCCACTTGATCATGGTGGATTATATTTTTGATAAGCTGTTGGCTTCAGTTGCCTAGTCTTTTGTTGAGGATTTTTGCATCTATATTCATCAGGGATATTGGTCTGTAGTTTTATTTTTTGTTATGTTCTTTCATGGTTTTGGTATTGGGATGATACTGGCTTCATAGTATGATTTAGGGAGGATTCCCTCTTTATCCTATGGAATAGTGTCAATAGGATTGGTACCAATTCTTCTCTGAATGTCTGATAGAATTCAGCAGTGAATCTGTCTGATCCTGGACTTTTTTTTGTTGGCAATTTTTAAGTTACCATTTCAATCTCGCTGCTTGTGGGTGGGAAGATGGGTGAGGGATAAAAGACTTCGCATTGGGTACAGGGTACACCACTTGGGTGATGGTTGCACCAACAGATGGGTCAGCTCAGAGTTTTTATATCTTCCTGGTTTAATCTAGGAGTGTTGTATATTTTCAGGAATTTATCCTCTTCTAGGTTTTCTAGTTTATGCTTGTAAAGGTGTTCATAGTAGTCTTGAATAATTTTTTTTATTTCTGTGGTATCAGTAGTAATATCTCCCCTTTTGTTTCTGATTGAGCTTGTTTGGACCTTCTCTCTTCTTTTCTTGGTTAATCTCACTAACGGTCAAAAGAAATAATCAGCAGAGTTAACAGACAATCCACAGAGTGGGAGAAAATCTTCACAATCTATACATCCAATGAAGGACTAATATCCAGAATCTACAAGAAACTCAAAAAAATCAGCAAGAAAAAAAAATCCCATTGAAAAGTGGGCTAAGAACATGAATAGACAATTCTCAAAAGAAGAGATACAATTGGTCAACAAGCATATGGAAAAATGTTCAACATCATTAATTGTCAGGGAAATGCAAATCAAAACCACAATGTGATAGCACGTCACTCCTGCAAGAATGGTCATAATGAAAAAATAAAAAATAATAGATGTTGGTGTGGATGTGGTGAAAGGGAACACTTTTTACACTATTAGTGGGAATGTAAACTAGTAAACTAGTAAAACCACTATGAAAAACAGTGTGGAGATTCCTTAGAGAGCTAAAAGATCTACCATTTGGCCCAGCAATCCCACTACTTGGTATCTACCCAGAGGAAAAGAAGTCATTAAAGAAAAAGATACTTGCACATGCATGTTTATAGCAGCACAATTTGCAATTGCAAAAATATGGAACCAGCCCATCAATCAACAAGTGGATAAAGAAAATGTGGCATGTATTTACCATGGGATACTACTCAGCCACAAAAAGGAATGAATTAATAACATTCACAGCAACCTGGGTGGAAATGGAGACTATTATTCTAAGTAAAGTAACTCAGGAATGGAAAATCAAACATCGCATGTTCTCACTCATAATTAGGAGCTAAGTTTTGAGGACGCAAAGGCATAAGAATGATACAGTGGACTTTGAGGACTTGGGGGAAAGGGTAGAATGTGGGTGAGGGATAAAAAATTTGCACTGGGCACAGGGTATACCACCTGGGTGTTGGGTGTACCAAAATCTCAGAAATCACCACTGATGAACTTATTCATGTAATTAAATACCACCTGTTTCTGAAAAACCTATTGAAATAAAAATAAATTTATTAAAAAAGCACTCTTGCTTCTTGAGTTTGTTCATGTCTGAGAATTAAGTGGAAGGTGGGATATCCCTATCCATTGTGTTGAATTAAAATCTAGACATTTTTGGATTATATATTTTAAGTAATACTTGATCAAGCTTCCCACCTTTTTCAACTTTAAAGGCACCATAATCAATTAACCACTGCCCCAAATATCTTCCAATTAAACCATCTGGTTACCGCTCCAACTCTATTGCCCATTTCTATAACCATGCTCACTTGTTCCTGGTGTTTAAGTGGTATCAGTCGCTTCTATATTCTGGGATGTCCTTATTCCTTTTTAAAATATAGGAGCTCAATTCCTTGAAGTATCTCCCACCATCATCCCTGACCTATAGACAGCAGTCACTACAAATCCTATAAGGATGCTTTTGTTCCCCTCATCACTGCATTTTCTCAAAGTCTTTGGAAAGAGGTAGCCTCTAAATTCCTGTGGTCTTACCACAGACACATGGTAAGAGAGATAATGAATTGATTGCACATAACCAGTGTATTCCAATACTCCTATTTCCTTTAGCCTTTCAATTCCTTCCTCTCTGTTGTGCTAAGGAAATTCTTACCTTTCAACTTCATTTATTCAAGGAAATCCCTGAGTCCACGTTTCAATTAGCCAAACAACAAAATTGTAAGAGTTGCTCTCAGATGTTTGAGCCACAGATTAAATCCAGAAGCTCTAGTGTGAGCAGGGATATCAATACATTTAACCTATATCAATGTTAGTGTCTTATACCTTGGTCTTTGTTGCTTAGAATCTGTTCCTCACACACATTCCCTGAGTTCCTCTTAATATAAATGAGCAAAAAATGCACAGAACTTTGGTATGTGTGCTATCTCCTATTGGGTCTGAATTTGTGCTAATTATGGGCAAGCAGCCAGGAAAGATATTGGGAGTGGGATGGAAGGAGAATCAGTATCTCTATGCAAGAGACGGTCTCAGGGGAAGTCACTGGAGGATCATTAGGCAAGGTAGGGGGAAATGATGGAGGAATTGGCTCAGCAGTAGCTGCTGCTTCTGGAAAGGCAGGCTCAGTGATAGGATGGGATCAAAATACTCAGTCATTGGGATACATCCAAAAGTTACCATTCCAGTTCTCCAGATCCCAGTCTTGTCTAATCCTTAATTTTCACATAAGAGACCTGATGAAAAAGAAATCAATCGGTGTTTAGCTTCTACAGCCTAAGGATCAAACCTGGAGTCTGGGTTTTGGATTCCTTGGCTGTATAACTATAAGTACTAAGAGATATATTTTTAGGATCATTATAGAGGTCTCTGCTTCTCTGAACCATAAACTTGCCATTATCTGACTCAAACCTCTCTATTGCAATATGAAGCAGTCAAATAATTCCAAAGTCTGTATAATAATCATTTCCCCTAAAACATTGTATTTGAATAGCCACTGGGCCTTCCAACGTCTTTCTTTTCAGTAGTCACACAGTTGCAAGCATGTTATTTTAAGCAAAGTCTTTCTCTCTGCATGCTGTGAACTACCAATAGCCCTTATTTTATTGGTCATGAGATCATTTACTGTCTTCAAATATAACACAGTCAGATAACCAATTTAAGCTTACCATCTAGGAGGTTCTGTATCCATATCCAATTTTCGTATCAAATTCTGTACCTGAGAGGTTCAGTAAGGAAACTAGAAACCACCATTGTTATTTCTGGGCATTAGAAGCTTCCACAGCTTCTAATTGGGAAGACCAGAGAAGTGAAAATCACAGAAGCCTTCTACTAGCAGCAGGAGCTCAGAAGTGCTGGAATCCTAGAAAACTGTCACCCAGTGAGCTCTTATTTCTATAGCACTGCATAGATGATTCTAAGAGGTCACCAAAAAGCCACTGGCAACATTGATAGCCATTTGCCACTGTAGAATAGAAACTTCTATTTTGCCTCTCAAATTTCACTAAGAACTTCTCATTGGAAGAATCTAAATGGGACTCTAATGGCAGGGAAGTCTGGTGCTTTGAGCCCATGCAATATGGAGAAGTGCCTGCAAGGCAGGAATGGTACTGAGTTCCAGCAGAGAGTGTTTGACCCATTGACAGTGGGGAGAAAATAAAATATCAAGAACTGGGCTTTTCAGAATGTCTCAAGTCAAATGAACTAACCATAATTAAATGTAAATTGGATTTTATCAATTCTAGCTGGGTGAATTTGGGCAAGATTCTTAATCTCTTTAAATCATTTCCTCTTCTATCATTGGAGTTAATTATAATGCACTTTCTTAATTTTGTTAAGAAGGCTTAATATGCATATAATGAGTCTGAAACAAAAGTAAGCAATCATTATTGAATGATGTGATAAACTAATATTTGCCTTGTCTATATGAATGTTTTACTTCTAAATGGATTTCCGTGCATATTATTCTTTGTATATTAATGAAAAGACACAATTTTAGATCTAGGAATAACTTTAAGTGATTTCAGCACAAAAGCTAATCTAGAAACAAGAAAACTCTAGGTACAGTGAGATTAAATATCATATATATTACAATGTAGCTAAACTCAGCCATCTGCTTTACAGTACCTTATTTTATTTATAAGTAAAGTTTCATGATCATATCAGCACTGTATTTTGTGCCTAGTTTATATCTACACTGACTAAAGTAAAATCATTAATTTTGAATGCTTTACCTTGGAAAAAATGATACCATAAGGATCATGAAAATATGATTTATGTTACCTTTAAAGCCAGAAATTAAATAGACATTAACTTTGATAATATTAATTCAAGTTATAATATTTATTCCAATTCAAATCTCCTAAAAGATTCATTCTAATGGGCAAATCACTAAGTATCCTCAGGCTGTGTTATTAAAATCAAAATTGATAGGTAAAATTTTGAAATTTTTTACCTTTGTAAGAAGGCTTTATCTGATGTTAAATGGTTTGTTTTATTGGGAAACTTCCCATTTTATTACCCATCTGATCATCTAAGTTAGTTATCACTGAGTCGTAAGCAGATCTACATGTTTTATAGCTTTGTTATTCTTTCTGTGTTCAAAGTTTTTTTTTTAAATTACAGTAGTAGTCTAGAATTTAAAAGAGTGAACTAGTGCATGTAACTAATTGCATAATAAACTTTTAGAGTCAGCTATGCAATTATTCCATTTTCCTATTTCAAGCTTATTATCTCTATTACATGCTCCAAAAGTTGATTAGGGCAACCACTTTTCAGTGTAATGATATTTTTTACAGAGGCAACAAAATACAAAAGATATTTATAGTTTCCTGAAGGTGACAGGTTTGAGTGGAGGAGATGTTATTTATTCATGTATAAATTGCTGTTATTATTCTACATCACATGTGTTCTTGCTGAGATATATATACGTGTGTGTATATACATATATGTAAGTTTGAAATGCAAGATCAAATTGTACAAATAAAAAGATGTAACTTTATAATTGGTTGTCCCAGGATCTACTATAATGTCTAAAATGTATGTCATCAATAACTTGTAAAAAGGTGCAATGCTAATGACTGACACGCAAAACTCTTTAAGATAAAAGTCATCCCTAAATGATCAGAATCTCTGTCCTTACACAATAAATATGGATAATTAACCACATGGATGTGTCCTAACATAAGGAAAGGGTCCTGTAGGATTGCCAATGATTTTTTTTAGATTCCAAGGTAAGAGTGGTTTTTTTTCTCCAATTAGGCCATACACTTAGCAGTTTTAGATACTTTTTTTTTTAACTCCTTGGTATAGCCTAAAATCAGACTTATACTTGAGCGAAAGTAGAGACCACTGGGATAAAATACATTGCGTTTATGTCCAGCCCCTTGTTTCTATGAGTTTAATAAAAGAGGCATCCTCCAAGTTGGGAAATGGTGGGAATAATTATAAAAAGGCCTTCTGAAGAGGTATCTCAAAGTCAGAAGTGGCAATTCTAACCCATTACCTCAGTAATGACAGAAATCTAGGACTTGTGTTTGTACAGGTAATCCACCTCAATTGCCACAATAGACAGGTTTGAGGAACTTAACACATGAGAGGTTTAGTTCCTGCCTACATAAAGTCTAATGCAGGACCACAGGCCACCATCTTTCATCCTGTCCCTATGCCATGTCAATCCTTCTAAGTCACAGTGGCAAGGCAGGAAAGAGCTGGATAATGTTGAGGGGTGTATTCATCAGCCAGGCTTAAATGTGACTTCCATTACTTCTGCCTGTATTCCAACGGCCAGAACTAAATCTAACTGAAAGGGAGACTGAGAAACTCAGGGGGTGCTGAGCTATTCTGTGATCTCCGAGAAAAACACAGCAGATGTTAATAATCAATTTCCCAATTCCTCATGTCTATGAATGAATATTGTTACAACTAGTGTGATTTTTTCTTTTTCTTTCTTTCTTTCTTTCTTTCTTTCTTTCTTTCTTTCTTTCTTTCTCTTTCTCTCTCTCTCTCTCTCTCTCTCTCTCTTTCTCCCCCCTCCTCTGGTATAAGATAATATAAAGATATTTTAACTTTGAATTCGCCCTTGGGAACTTTCATACCCCCAAGCCCTTTCCTCCCACTCACGGGAGGTAGCTGGGTGGAATTTCTGTGGTATCTCACAAACCTCAGTTGGCTACTATATGGAATTATGAAGAGTTTTCAATTAATCTGCACACTTGACACTGCTGTCACCCAACATGTCTTTGTGCCATCATATTCTTAGTGTAGCAATAGTGCCACTAGCTCGCCAGTGCTGCTGGCATGACTTATTTAGCTTCTTTTCTCTGTAGCTACTAAAAGGCTGCCATTTCTTCAAGGCATCTCTGGGTCAGGGCATGAAACGGAGCTACAGGAAACTATCCACTTTTTCTATTGGCAATGGTGCAAGAACATATCTCACCATAGCTATGGACCATTTTGATGGCTGTTTGCTTTCAGATCCCAAACCGGGCAAGAATAAATTAATTCCTCTTTCTCTTTCTCCTCTATGATGTGAGAGGTATGACATTCCCTCTCTCTCAGTCTTATAAGCCAACCTCTCTGCTGTCTTCCCAGCCTCATAAGTTAATTCAATTGCTCTAGAGAACTCAGTTTTTCTCATGTTCACTTACAATCAACCACTTCTTAGAGATTTGATGGCAAACTTATCTCAAGTTTTGTGAGTTTTTCCTAGGAAGTTGTTATAATGGCTGTAAAAATTAAGCGCTTACTAAATTTATAGCATAACTTAGTATTTTATTTTATATTTTCTTAAAAGCGTTAATTTCTGTAATATTAAGAGGAGGTTTTCCATAAAAGAAACTCTTGATAATGCTTAAAATGTTGTCCATCTCCTTTATTTTAGCATTTTTAGCTGTATGCAGGCTAATTGCCAGGTGAGAGTATAGTCAAAGGAGTGTAATTTGGGGACATTTGTTTCATAAAGACTTCACATGAAGGGCAACACTGAGTTCTTAGTTTATCTCCACGATCTTGGGATTGGTCACTTTCACTAGATGGCAAAATCCTTAAGGGTAAGAACCATTTCTTCTTTATCTCCATATGATCCAAGAGAACTTAAAGAATGCTTCATGATTAAAGAATGCTTCATGCAAGTAATGAAAACTAGGTAAAAATCACAGAAGTAATTAGAAAAATAATTTCCTAACTGTTGGCTATCTTCATTCCTTTTGCGTTCAAAAGGAGACCTAGTACCATTAAATGTGACAGAAAACAAGTGTTTCTGACATTGAAAGTAGAGGTCTTGTCTGTATTGCTTACTGATATACCCTTATTACTTACACAAGTGACTGACATATGGTAAACTCTTAACAGTTTTATAAATAAATAAAAGATAAAGGTTCATTGTTGAATAAAAATGTTAATGAAAACCATTTTCTTCAGGTAAAAGCTAGAAGTATTCCCCTTGAGAACTATAACAAAACAAGGATGCTTACTTTCACCACTCCTATTCAGTATAGTACTGGAAGTCCTAACCAGAGCAGTCAGGCAAGACAAAAAAATAAAAGGCATCCAAATAGGAAAAAAAGAAGTCAAACTATCTCTCTTCACTGACAATATGATTCTATATCTAGAAAACTGTAGACTCCTCTTAAAGTCTCCTGGAACTGATAAACGACTTCGGTAAAGTCTCAGGATACAAAATCAATGTACAAAAATGAGTAACCTTTCTATAATAACATTCAAATTGAAAACCAAGTCAAGAACACAATGCCATTTACAATAGACACACACACAAATAAAATGCCTAGGAATACATCTAACCAAGGAAGTGAAAGCTCTCTACAAGAAGAACTACAAAACACTGCTGAAAGAGATCATAGATGATGCAGACAAATGGAAAACCATTCCATGCTTATAGATAGGAAGAATCAATGGTGTCAAAATGACCACACTGCCCAAAGCAATCTACAGATTCAATGCTGTTTTTTAATGCAATGACTAATATCATTTTTCACAGAATTAGAAAAAACTTTACTAAAATTCATATGGAACCAAAAAGGAGCCTGAATAGCCAAAGCGATCCTAAGCAAAAAGAACAAAGCTGGAGGGATCACATTATGTGACTTCAAACTATACTATATGGTGACAGTAACCAAAACAATATAGTACTGGTACAAAAAGATAATAGAACAATGGAATAAAATAGAGCAACTACAAATAAATCCATACATCTACGTCCATCTGAACTTTGACAAAGTCGACAAAAATAAGCAATGGAGAAAGGACTCCCCTATTTAATACGTGCTGCTGGAAAAGCTGACTAGACATATGCAGAAGAATAAAACTTGACACCTACTTTTCATCATATACGAAAATTAACTCAAGATGGATTAAAAATTTAAATGTAAGATCTCAAATTATAAGACCACTAGAAGAAAACCTAGGGTACACCATTCAGAACATTGGCCTTGGGAAATAATTTATGACTGAATCCTCAAAAGTAATTGCAACAGAAAGAAAAAATGAAAAGTGGGACCTAATTAAACTAAAGATCTTCTGCATAGCAAAAGTAACTATCAACAGCGTAAACAGACTACCTACAGAATGGGAGAAAATATTTTTCAACTATGCATCTGACAAAGGTCTAATATCCAGAATCTATAAGGAACGTGAACAATTCAACAAGCAAAAAACAAACAACCCCATTAAAAAGTGGGCCGAAGGCATGAACAGACACCTCTAAAAAGAAGACATACAAACAGCTAAGAAACATGAAAAAATGCTAAATATCACTAATCATCAGAGAAATGCAAATCAAAACCACAATGAGATACTGTCTCATACAATTCAGAATGACTATTATTAAAAGGTGAAAAAAAAAACAGATGTTGGTGGGGCGGCAGAGAAATGGGAACACTTACACACTGCTGATGGGAATGTAAATTAGTTCAGCCAGTGTGGAAAGCAGTTTGGAGATTTCTCAAAAAACTTAAAACACAACTACTATTTCACCCAGCAATCCCATTACTGGGTATATATCCAAAGGAATATATATCATTCTACCAAAATGACACATGCGCTCACATGTTCATCACAGCACTATTCACAGTAGCAAAGACATGGAATAAATGTAGGTGCTCATCAATGACAGATTGGATAAAGAAAACATGGTCCATATACACCATGGAATATCACGCAGCCATAAAAAATAATAAAATTGGCTGGACGCGGCGGCTCATGCCTGTAATCCCAGCACTTTCGGAGGCCAAGGTGGGTGGATCACAAGGTCAAGAGATTGAAACCATCCTGGCCAACAAGGTGAAATCCCAACTCTACTAAAAATACAAAAATTAGCTGGGCATGGTGGTGCACACCTGTAGTCTCAGCTACTCAGGAGGTTGAGGCAGGAGAATTGCTTGAACCCAGGAGGTGGAGGTTGCAGTGAGCTGAGATTGCGCCACTGCGCTCCAGCCTAGCGACAGAGCGAGATTCCATCCCAAAATAATAATAATAACAATAATAATAATAATGAAATTATGTCCTTTGCGGCAACACGAATGCAACTGGAGGTCATTATCTTAAGTGCATTAATGCAGGAACAGAAAACCAAATACCACATATTCTCACTTATAAGTGGGAGCTGAACATTGGGAACTTATGGACATAAAGATGGCAACAATAGATATCAATAGGGGACTACTAAAGTAGGGATGCAGGAGTGAGGCAAGGACTGAAAAACTATCAGGTACTAAGTTCAGTACCTGGATGACAGGATCAGTCATACCCCAAACCTCAGCATCAAGCAATATACCCATGTAACAAATCTGCACACGTACCCCTTGAATCAAAAATAAAAGCTGAAATGATAAAAAATAAAAATAAAATTATTTTGTTTTAGTTGAAGATGTGCTAATATTGCATCATTGTTTGCATTTTTTTGAGTTGTGCTTTACATAGTATTCCTGATCAATATTTATTTAAAAGAAGAAAAATAACGTGCAAGTTTAAAGATTGTATAATTATTCTAAATATATTTTTAGGAAACATCATCATTGATATATGATGTTTCTTTCTGTTTCTTTTTTGATTTATATTAAAGAAGAAACTACTTCTGAATTTGTTTGTTTATTTTAGACCTAAAGACATCAGGATGTAAAGCAAAGGTCTTGAGCTTAGTCATCCATTAACAAGAGTAAGAAATCACCCAGTCCTCCTTGCTAGAGTGACAGGGAAAGTTTCCAGGAATCTAATTTAGCAGTCTTTCACAAAGTAGATCTTTCACTTTCAAATCTAGTGTGCCAAATCAAATATCACACAGTTTTAATCCATTTACATGTGCAAAAAACTAGAGCACAAAAATTTCTGTAACTCAGGCTCTGTTTCCAGGCTTTCAGACTCATTTTGTAACTCTGTCCTGGCAATTCCATAGACAAATCATTTGGTCACCTGTTCTGTCTAGCTCAGGAGCTCCCACTGGGCACTGCATTTTCAGCAGCCTCTAATTGGCATAGGCATGGTACAGCCCAGCACCCAGCCAGAGCATTACATGGCATAGAAACTCAATAAATGGATTTTACTGGATTGAATTAAGCTGTTATGATTAGATCATTAATAATTCAAAGTAACCTCTATTTTCATTCTTTTCCCTTTTGCCCACACATTACACAAGGAAGAATCAAGGAAGGTCTTTTTATTCTATCCAGACAAATATATATGTGCAAGTATCATATTTTTTTGAAAAAAATAAAATAGTGAAAGGGGAATTAGTTCCTCTTTCATTATTCAGAGTTTTTAAAAAGTATAATGTTTCATATTTTAATGAATAACAGAATTGATCCCAAGTGGGATTAAAATGGTTTAGATTTCAAGGAGACAAAATAGTTCTCAAGTTATTTTTCTTCTAGCTCTGTCAATCAACTGAAGTCTAATTTATCCCTCCATGGTTAATTTTTAAAAGCAGGATGATAAGGAAGTGTAGATCCAGGAGTTATCTTAAACTTCTCCCTCTCCCTAACCCTGTTATCTAATCAGTCCCCAAGTCCTGTAAATCCTACTCCTTAATATCTCCTAAGCCCTTTCCACTGCCACTACCTTATTTCAGAACCTTATCCCATCTCAGTTGCTTTCCAACTCTTCTCCCTGAATCCAGTTTCATTTCTGTCCAATTCAGCCTCAACTGTGTTTTCAGAATGATTTTTCTACAATCAGAATCAATCATGTTAGCCTTTGGATTAAAATTTCCCAGTATGTCCAGTGAAACTGTGCAATGCATCTCCTGGAGAGACATTTTATCAGATGACATTCCAAGTCTGTGGAATGCCATAAACCCTGGATAGGGGAGCTGGTTGAAGCTTTGTGGGCAGGAAATGAAAGCCCAAAGCCAGAATAAGTATCCCTGCAAAGGTGAACTGCTGGCCTTTCCCACATGGAAAGTACCCCGTGTGGTTGACTTGCTATCAAGTAGCTGGTTGTTCACTCGAAAAACAGGGACATCGGGTCTTACCATTGTTCTTTGTTGCTGATGGGTTGGAGGCCCAGTGGTAGCAGGAGGTAGATCAGCCCTGGTAATTGGGAATCCATGCTGTTGGGCCCATGTATAGCCTCCATTGCTGCCCTCATGGCACCTCTATTAATTTTCCTGTCACACTAGTTCTGGCGTGGCTGTTGACAAAGGCTGGCAACATCAACCAGCCTAGTCATTTTGTCTTCCTGGGTTGGTCAGACACTCTTTCATGGAGGATGTTCTCTGATGGACCATAATGGGTGTGGTAAACTCTTTTATGGTGTGTCCACTCACTCCCATGTATCTACTACTTGCCTTTACTCCAGACCTCCTTATCTCATAGTCTAAGCCTTCTACTTTCAGGAAGAAATCAAGCATTTTTGCTTACCTCCTGGCTCTCTAAACCAAGATTTAGCTCTTCCAAAAAGGGTTTTATGATTATCTCCCCACAAAGTTGACATTCATGCTCCACCTTTTGGCTGCCATAGGATCTGTACTTCCCTAAGTGGTAACATCTACTGTCCTTTACTATAGTAGTAGGTTCCCTTGATTTATCCATCTTTCTGAGTGGGGATGTACCAACACACACACACACAAGTGTGTACACACACACACCCTCACATACCTCCTAACATGGTGCTAGAAGGGATGCCCAATAATGTTTGTAGATTAATTATATTTTGCACTCTCAAAGATTCATTAATTATTTATGGGACATACTTGTGAGTTACTTTAGGTTTTCTGCAAGAATTTAATGAGGTGACCCTGAAATATAATGTAGTTTGCTTCACAAGATTTTTAATATCAAATATTTTAATAACTCAATGGAAGAAGTATAGAGAAATTACCTCACATATATTTCTTAACTTGAACAGAGTTGGAAGTCAATGCATATTTGTTAATTGCTTGTTCTATAGAGAAAGATATTTTCATTTATATAGAATTCTACCTAATCCTAATTTGATTATTCATACTTTGCTAAATGATGATAAAGTAATTACTAATATATCCATTGTATTAAAGCCATAGGGAATAACTGCCAAAAATTTTAAGAATTAGATTTAAAAGACTCAATCTCATTGATGTCACGAGTTCCAATTCTGTCATGATTATTCTGGTTCTTTATAATTTTCTAATTGACACATTATATTTTTACAATTGAACTCATTAGACAATGTGTTAGTCAGTCCTGGCTGCCATAACAAAATACAATAGACTGGGAGGCTTAAAACAACAAACATTTATTTCTCATAGTTCTAGAGGCTGGAAGTCCAAGATCAAGGTGCTGGAGGACTCTGTGTCTGGTGAGGACCTCTTTTATGGTTCATAGATAATATCTTCTCACCGCTTCCTCACATGGTGGAAAGAAGGTGAAAGAGGTCTCTGGAGTCCCCTTTATAAGAGCAGTGATTCCATTCATGAGGGCTCCACCCTCAGGACCTAATTACCTCCCAAAGGCCCCACCTCCAAATGCCATCACATTGGAGGTTTGGATTTCAACATATGAATTTTGGGGGACACAAACATTCAATCCATTGTAACAACCTAAAGAAAAGTTTTTATTTTCCCGGGTGACTCAATGCTCAGTGATAAAAGACATTATAGTTTATATCATTATGTTTATAATATATTATTATAATATTTCCCAAACAGTAAATTAATGTACAAATAGGGTTTCTGTGTGTCTGTGGAATTTTTAGATGATAAGCAGTACCATCTATGAATGAAAGTATAAAATTAATTTGAGTAGATTTTTAGTATTAATATCCCACTCACCCTTTGAAGCTCACTTAAATACCAACTTCTCCATGAAACTTTCCTGAACTCCCCATAACCTCTTCCTTCTCTAAACCAAAGGTCTCTATAATGGGCTATCTGCTCCCTCCCTGGGGGTACTTTACACAGCCAAAGGTGATGTTAAGGGAATTATTTTTCAGATTCACCTTAAAATTCTTGGAAACTCTCTAACGATGCATCCCCCATAGGGGTACAGGTTCGCTTTTTTTTTGTTTTTTTTTTTGAGACGGAGTTTCACTCTTGTTGCCCAGGATGGAGTGCAATGGCATGATCTCGGCTCACCACAACCTCCGCCTCCTGGGTTCAAGTGATCCTCCTGCCTCAGCTTCCTGAGTAGCTGAGATTACAGGCATGCACCACCACACCCGGCTAATTTTGTATTTTTAGCAGAGACGGGGTTTCTCCCTGTTGGTCAGGCTGGTCTCAAACTCCTGACCTCAGGTGATCTGCCTGCCTTGGCCTCCCAAAGTGCTGGAATTACAGGCGTGAGCCACCACGCCTGGCAGTTTCACCTGTTTTACTTTCCACTTCATGACTTACTGTCTCCCACTTTACTCAAGAAGGTACACACTTTAATAAGGAGCTCTGAGACCGTGAAAACCCGGGGTGCCCTAAACAAAGGATTCATTCAAAACAGTGGTGTAGGAGTTCTTTGAGTGGTAGATGGGTTTTCAAGTTAGAAGGAATTCAAAGAATTGACAGGCAAGGCAATAATAAAAATACTCTATTTACTCATGAGAACCATTTCTCATACTTTGCATCTATCTGATTTATAAAAAAGAGTAGAGCTGATGCTACATTTTCTCTCATTTTAGTGATATGCATTTTTTTATCCATGGATCCATTAACTAATGTTTAAAAAGCATTCCCACCTAACTCATCAAAAGATGCATTTCCATCAAAACTTTACTTCTCAAGTTTCACAATTGTTTCTCAAAATTTGTAATATATTTATGTTATGTTGGTAAATTGTAAACCGAAATTGAAAATAAAATTGGAACTATTAATGGTTTCAGTGATAATCTGGAAGATATTCTACTAACTTTAGGTACAGTCACAAGAAATAAAAGCATTCTAGATTTTATATTTATATCTATAATTTTGTTGTAGAGTGGCAGGACACGGTGACCAAATTTCAAACATAAAATATATTATACTAGAAGGAAATTCTGTGAGGAAGTAAAATGATAATGCAAGTTGAAGAAAGAAAAAAAATAGAGACTTTCAGGTTTTCCAAGAAGAATTTGTTCATATTTTCTTAAAATGGATGATATGGGTATCAAATCAATAGATAGTTTAAATTCTTTTAGATACATTTAAAAGAGTGAAATATTTATTTCTACTTAAAATGTCAATATTTATAATGCATTGGAAATAATATCTTTTGCTAGTATTTAATCATTTGACTGAATTTTTTAGCTTTCATTGTAAACAGTATGTCAGGGGTAAATTGTTTTACAAAGTTATTTGGGGGATATTGAAATAAAAATATTTCCCCAAAAACCTGTTGAAATAACAAATAAAAAATAAAAGAGAAGAAAATTAGAAAGATGAAAGAGCTGCTGCATTCAGGTTTCCTAACAATAACTGGCAATGAGCAGATAGAAAAATGGAGAGCAAGAAAGATATATCCAAAAAGCACTACTTTTTTTTTTTTTTTTTTTCGAGACGGAGTCTCGCTCTGTCGCCCAGGCTGGAGTGCAGTGGCGTGATCTCGGCTCACTGCAAGCTCCGCCTTCCGGGTTCACACCATTCTCCCGTCTCAGCCTCTCCGAGTAGCCGGGACTACAGGCGCCCGCCACCACGTCCGGCTAATTTTTTTGTATTTTTAGTAGAGACGGGGTTTCACCGTGGTCTCGATCTCCTGACCTCGTGATCCGCCCGCCTCGGCCTCCCAAAGTGCTGGGATTACAAGCATGAGCCACCGCGCCCGGCCCAAAAAGCACTACTTTTAAGGGGCTACTTGGAACAGAAATTTTTTAAAAAAGAAATAAAACTGTTTAAAATTCCTACTCTAACATTCTATGACATATATTGCTGAGACGTACTCTGGATTTCAAATGTCTTGAATGGTCCTGGAAGGCAGGATAGCTTTGTGTCTCCACATGTGGGCCCCGTTCTGGGAGTTGGCTGGCGGTGTAGTAGTGCCGGGATCTGTGTTTTTAGGGGAATCCAAATGCAGGCTGTGGGCCAAGAGGGAACTGCCCAAATAAGCCTCCGTTGGTGCTGCATCCTCGCTGGGCCGGTGTGCCTTCGTCTTCCCCTTAGTCTGCTGTCTCTTCCAACTTCCAGGTATACCCTGGGATTTTCATTGCCTGCTCCTCGCTGCTTCCTAGTATTTAAGTCCTTTCAATATCTTTCTCATATCTCATCCTCTACTGGGTGAATTCATAACATCCCTACCACCATTCTTACTCAGAGGACATCACTAATCAATGACAAAAACCCTCCCCACACACACAGGCACAGCCTTAGAATCTATTTTGTCATGTGTTCTGTTCGGCCACTGTCTAATGATGGAAGTTACCCCTTGAATTGAAGCTCGTTTGCCTTTCCAGGTTGCACCTTGTGCCTATCCCCCACCCTATGACCCCAGAATTGCCCCATTTCTGTATTATTCTATTTCTCTATCTGGGTTGGTCGTACTTATGACTATTTATTGCAAGCATTGTAATAAGCTGTTTCCTGCTGGACATATGGCCCTCATTAAGCTTAGAATATTTGGATCTTCTCATATTTTTAGTGAAATTTTCTGTTCTGCAAGTTGAAGTATATGATCACTACAGTAATATAGGATAAAATATTTTAATCTTCTGAATCACTGTGTCCTTCAAAAGAATGAAACTTTTCAAGCCTAACTACGGGACAAATGGCATTTGCCTCTGAACTGCTAAAGATACTCAAAAGACAAAAATAGGAGGAGAACAACATGGGACAATAGAAACAATTATTTTTCTATTTTATTTAAAACACCTTATACCTTAAAGATATAAAGTATATAATGTATACAGATTTTTTAATTGGCAGTAAGGCAGATACATATTAATGGAAAAACAATATTAGAGACTACATTTTGGAGAAGAAAAATTTCAATATTTTGGAGAATAAACAGTCACTGAGACCAAAGGACCATTTAGTAAAGATGTTTAGATGACTTACTTCAGTGATAAGAATGATACAAAAAAAGACATTTTCTCTCTTTTTTTTTTTTTTTTTTTTTTTGAGACAGAGTCTTGCTCTGTCACCCAGGCTGGAGTGCAGTGGCGTGATCTTGGCTCAATGCAGCCTCCGCCTCCTGGGTTCAAGAGATTCTCCTGTCTTAGCCTCCTGAGTAGCTGGGACTACAGGCACGCACCATCACACCTGGCTAACTTTTGTATTTTTTTAAAGTAGAGATGGGGTTTCACCATGTTGGCCAGGCTGGACTCGAACTCCTGACCTCAGGTGAGCCGCCCGCCTCGGCTTCCCAAGGTGCTGGGATTACAGGCATGTTTTTGTACTTCTAAGCATTGGAGAATGCTCAAAATGTTCCTCAAATGCGTCATAATTCTGTATAAAATGTTGTGGATACAAAAAAAAATTCTTAGACAACTCTTTGAGTGTGGTACAAAGGCAGATGTCATTTTAAATTATTAATGGTTAGTAACATAATTGTGTCAGAATTGAAGTTCTTTTTCTGAATGTGTAATGGCAACAATTGTCTTTATTAAGGGTATAGAGAGACTGAATACCAGAGCTTGTTATTATTAAAATTCTACCTTGATTTGGACACTTGAAAAAAATATGATAAAATGTTTTCTATTGTTTTTCCTGTTTGAATCTTAATAGTTGAATATAGAGAAATTTCATTTAGTGCAGCAATGCTGTGTGAGCTGAAGCATGATTCCTGGAGCTATTGAAACCTAAACTTGCTGAGTATCTGCTATGGGGTGACTTCCTGAACATTTTTTATAATTGGTCATGGCAGTGACAATTCCCATCTAAAAATGTTGTGAGGATTAAATTAGATGATGCACACAAAGCACGCAGTGCATTCCAAAATTATCATGACACATGAAGCATCAGTGCAATTAAAAACTTGCAGTGCACCAAAATAGAGAATTAGTTACTTAGATTGGCTACTTCTCAAAGATGGGATATTATGCTGCCATTAAATGTTATACTGAAGATGAATATTTAATAATCTATGAAAATATCCACAGTGTTGTTTTATGAGAAAAAACAGGTTATTGCTTCAGATTATTTTATAACTGAATTTATAGGCATGATACTCCACAACTTTGTAATAGGCTAGGGGTTTTTGGAAAAGAAGAAAGCTAAAATTTCTGAATTGAGCAATGGGCTCATTGGAGATGCTGTTTTGCTGACAAAGAAAAGAGAAGAAGAGCAAGTTTCTAAGGAAAGTGTTAAGTTCCCTTGCAGAACCACTAACATTTCTTTCAATTCTTCAAAGTAGGTCACGGAGAAGACACAGCTATGATGTTTTCCTTCAAAGCAAGCCTGCTATTCAAAGGCTGAAGCCACTAACACCTTTCAGCTATAGAAGGTGGGGAGAGCTCAGGCAGCCCAGACACAGCAGTCTGGGTCCCTGTGACAAGTGCTTGTTCAAGCCCCAGCTCTGTCACTTATCTTCCTGAACTTCGGCTGCTTCATTAGCTAATCTGCACCTCATTGTCCTCATCTGGACAATGCAGGTGATAGTAACAGCGCCTACTCAGAGATCCGTCATTGCAATGCACTTAGACCAGTGATTCGCAACCGGGACTGATGATCCCCCCGGGGTCATGTGGCAATGTCTGGATACATTTTTGGTCGTCACAACGGGGGCAGGGATGCTACTGGAATTGAGGGAGTGGAGGCCAAGGATGCTACTAGACATCTACGATGTACAGGAAAGCCTCCCCTCACCCACTAATGTCAATGGTGCCAAGGTTGGGAAATCCTGCTTAGAACCTGTCACAGACTAAGCTCAAAGAAAGTTAACTACTGTTATGTTATCAGCTTGTGTACCTCTGGATATTCGTTTCCCTGCTGACATTAACACAATTCTTATCTGAGCACTCTGAAACAGTATCCATTTTTGGTCAGCAAATGATTTCACTCTTCTTCCTACACATAAAGCACGCTCACCATCGGCCTCCAGAGAAAACACAATATCCCACTCTGTCACCGTGTGCAGCTATGGTTCAGGATCTATGGGTAGGACTGTGTCCTACTCATCAGTCCTACCCGGATGTGGCACTAATCTGGTTCCTGAGGACTAAAGAGACAAATCATCTGCTTGCCCTCACCATAAGCCCCAAGGCAGGAACCTTGGTTGTTTCTTAAGCTGTGAGGAAGGACTTGCTTTACTTGGCTGTTAGGTTTTTTTTTTTTCCCTAATCGATCATGGACTAATGTTTTTTAATGATTAACAAAAATGGATAATTGGAAAAACAAAATTAAAAAGCAATATACAAAATACAAGTCTGATCTTTGATTATTAAATTCAATAGTCACAAAATTACATTTCCATACATATAATGATAATAAACCTAGCACAAACAAACCAAAAAACTTACGAAATTACTCATTGCTCATTGAGAATGTATTTTGGGAAGATTAATATAAAGAATTACTATGACACTTGTTATGAGTAAAATAGCGGTTCCTGAATAAAACACCTTTATGCTTGAATAAACATTGTCCATGTCAATAAAGTTTTTCACGTGAAAAATAAACTTGTCTCTGGTTTGTTCATTTACATAATCTAGATTGGATTGATGACAGCCCTTCTCAAGGGATAACGTGTATCTAAACTGTTCTTAAGTTTTGTTCTAATGATTCTCAATCACAAGGACATTGCAGTCAAGAGGTATCTTTATGTAAGCAGGAGAAGAAATCATTAAGTATTTTCAGCAAGCTCAAGATATTCATTTTTAACTTTTATTTAAAATGAAATAAGTAACATATTCTCAAAATTCAACTTCAATTCTTCATCTGTAGTCAGTTTCAATAATTCATTTGGTAAAGATACAGTAAAATTTAAATTATTTTTTAGGAAAAGAAATGGATTTTCTATTACGTATCATCATGCACCATATAACAATATTTTGGTCAACTACAGAAAATGTATACAACAATGGTACCATAAGATTATAATAGAGCTGCCCTATACAGGTGTACCATTTTTTATCTTTTATACCTTATTCTGGCTGTACTTTTATATTTAAATATGTTTAGATACACAGATACTTACCATTGTGTTACAGTTGCCTACAATATTCAATACAGTAACATGCTCTACAGGTGTGTAGCCTAGGAGCAATAGGCCATACACTGTAGTCTAGGTGGGTAGTAGGCTATGCCATCTACATTTGTGTAAGTACACTCCTTGATGTCCACCAAATGACAGAATCACCTAACAACACATTTCTCAGAACACACGCCTAGTGTTAAGTGATGTGTGACTGTATTTTCTTTTGATGGAAAGCAAAACTCAAAATGTTCCATCACTCATGCTACTCTCAACACATGGCCTTCAAAGTCACTGAGAATAGAGAAAAAGAGAAGAACTGTGGGTGGAAGGATCATGGGTTAGATTTGCAGTGCTGCGCATCAATGACCCACATTTTTAGGTGAGAAGGAACTACACAGGTCCACCTGGATAAGCACTATTAGAAACTCAAGTATTCAGGCCCACTGCTATGTGCAGTCTATGATAGAGGAAGATCTAGATTCTCTGGGGTTGCCTCCAGGGACCACTAAACCAAACCAAACTGAGAAGTCAGGGAAGGCTTCCTGAAGGAGGTCACACTCTGGAGGAATTTGTTGCTGATTGTTATGAACTAATGTTCATGTCCCCCCATCTCCAAATTCATATACCCTAACCCTCAGTGAATGGTAATTAGGAGGTGGGGCCTTCGGGAGGTGATTAGGTTTGGAGGAGGTCATGAGGGTGGAGTCCCATGATGGGTGGGATTAGTGTCCTTGTAAGAAGAGGAAGAGACATCTGATCTCTCTTTCTACGCTGTGAGGACACAGCAAGAAGGTGGCCATCTGCAAGCTGGGAAGCGAGCCCTCACCACCAACTAAATCTGCTAGCTCCTCAATCTTGGACTTCTAGCCTCCAGAACCATGAAGAATAAATGTCTATTGTTTAAGCCACTCAGTGTACGGTATTTTGTTACAGCAGCCTGAGCTAAGACACTGATCAGGTAAAGGAAATGGGGTGGGGGAGGAGGGGCAATGTGGGGTGTCATGTATAAATTATCCCCAGTGACCCTGAGCAAGTGATGTAATCTCTGAAATTCTGTTTCCATAACCACTCATGTCCTCTGAGAACCAAATGAGAAAATGTATTCAAGAATTCTCAGGAAGTAGAAGGCATAAAAAGGCCTGGATTATTAAGAGAATGATGTGACCTGTATTATTCCACTTACAATCCACATTTTGACAGTCATTGTACCACAAAGCAAACTGTATTTTTTTTTCCCTGCAGAATAAAGGTGACTGGCAGCTGTAAAACTGAACAACCAGTTTTAGAATAAAACCAACTGTTATTCTAAAGTTTAGTGCATTCCCCTTGCAAGATAGTCACATATTTAGGTCAGATGTTATTAAACCAGTGTCCTAATTGGGGCGCCTAAACCTGCAGAAACGATTAAAGCTCTTGCCTTTTATCTAAGATGTTTATCTAACTTTGCAGGTGCAAATCTTTAAGCTGCCTCTGGTAAGCAGTCCAGGGTTTATTGGGTTATTTGGCAGTTTTTCCTCAAGGAGGTAAGAGCTGGACATTAACTATATCAAGATAAATTCTGTGCCTGTCAACCCTTTTGAAACTTAGTGAGCAATTTCAATAAGTCTAAACTTTATTTGACATTTGTTGCTTTTTCATTTCATTTGAAGTTTCTATTGGCTTTCACTTCTAATACTATTTCCAACTCTAGAAACCACTTTCTGTTAAGTGAATTTGTAAGAAGGATGATAAAACGCTGCAAGACTGATTTAAACTAGATCTAGAGAACCTCATAAATGTTTGAAATACAAGGTTATTTTGCTCAAATTTGAGAGTTTTCTGGAAGTGATAAAATTTTGGTCACTATGTTAAAATTATGTTTACCACAAAGTGAATAACAAGTTGCAAATTTCCTAAACAACCAACTTCTCAATACTGCATAGACTCAATATTAGGATTTTTAGTTAAAAGAGAAAGATGTATTTATCTACATATAGATGGTGGAAACCTTTAATGTTTAAGATTTGGGCTTAACTTGTTATTCCCAGTAATTCATTCACTTTAGACTTGAATCCCCACCCCCCAACCCCAGCCAAAAAAAAAAAAAAAAACTGTATTTGAATGAATTTAGACATTAGATACTTACCAAATTCTGATTATGTTTCATATTGTGTTGATGAACCTACATATCAAATATAGCTTTCAAGGAGGTAAGTCTGAAAAGATAATGTTCATATTTTTTCCCATTATAAACATAAGAATCTTAATTCTAAGAGATAGAATTTGCATAGACCAGGAATATTTATATTAATGATGCCAGATAGGTTGCCTAAACCAAGCTTTGAGCTTGTAAAACCAGGGCCAGCCTTTCTTGAGTCCCCTGCTTGGTGCAGCAGCTCCCCTTCTGCGAGCGGCAGTGCAGCTGCCTACCTGTCTGAGTGAAAGAAGAAGACTGCAAGGAAATACCTGCAATCAACAATGCTTCATTAACATTTTAAAGTGTCAGCATGCCTTGAAACTGAATTTTTAATAAAATGGTTGTAGTTTCCACAGAAGATGAATGATGCCAGATAGGCTGTCTAAACCTAGAACTTCATTTGAAGTTCATTGGAGAACTTCATTCTCTCACTCAGGCAGGTAGGCATCTGCACCACCACCCACAGAAGGGGAGCTGCAGCACCAAGCAGGGGACTCAAGAAAAGCTGATCCTGCTTTTACAAGCTCAAAGCTCAGAGAAAAGGCACAAAGAGTAGACTTGGGAGAATGTCTATTAAGGAAAAGCATATCTGCTCTATGCTCCTCCCTTGCTACAACTAGGAAAAAAAATCTTCCTAGTCCTTGGGGATAGGAGAGAATCAGAAAGATGGCCATGAGATGCTGGAGGATCTCTAGGGAGGAACATAGACTATGCCGTTTCCCCTCTTGTCCTACTCATCCACAGCAGAGAAGGTCACATGGTCTTTTCCAGAGAACTCTGAGGAGGTAGCAAGACCCTGCAGTAATAATGTCTACAAGCACATATAAGTAGATGGGGCCCTAGGCAAAGTCAGTGTGGCCATGGCCCTGGGTTGAGCATGATCAATGGAAAAATTCCCAAGGGGCCCTGGAGGTAGCTGCAGAGGCAGTTTGATGGGGTAGCATGCCCAGGAATGGCCCTGGAATCATAGAAGAACAGAGATGGGGGACCTTGTGTTAAGCCTGGGGAGTGAGACCAGCAGTAACCTTGGATGGCCCTCTAGTGACCAGAAAGGATGACAAAACAGGGCAGCCAGATGGGTAGAAAACCAGTTTCCTCCCCCTAGCCTAGTGAATAGCACAACACAGTCTCCTGAGCATATAGACACAGATTTGGAGAAAAAGAGGTAGAGATGGAGACGTAAACTTGAGTTGTCTGAGATTAAATTTCTACTACCTGATGGCGCAGAGGCTCCAAACAGAATTACATTCATTTAAAAAAATAGAAGTCATAGAGCACTTGCATTTGCAATCTGAGATTCCTATCTATCTACTTAAGAATGCATTTTAAATCACATGATATCAGTCCACAGTCCCTCCTCATGAAGGAGCATAGAATAGCTTTTACTGGGGCTAAAGATGTGGTGCTGGTTGAGTCTGGACCCTGTTCAAAGTGTCCTGGGCTGTTCCCATCAAACATGAGATGATATGAGATGGCCATCTCCAGCTTTGAGCCTGTGTGATTAAATCTTAGTAAACATACCCCAATATATGCACTCAAAGTCCATCGTTTATGGACTGAACATTTACCAATTTATTTCAATGGAAGGCTTTGCTTTCATCCAAAATTCTATGCAAACTCCTGGCACTGGCTGTGTTTCCTCATTGCATTTCTCTCTGATCTCAGGGCTCTGTGTCTGCCAGCAGCTTCATTCAGTCTCTTTCTGAGAAGCGGCACTCGCTTGCTCTGACAGCTGTGTTCTCTCTGTAGGATCATCAGTCTGCTGCAGGCTGTGGTGATACGATGGATTTTTAAACTCTTTTGGCAGAAAAAGTCATTTTCTGCTTGGAGAGAAAGATAAAAGTGAACCCCACATTGTGCAGAAACATGGACACCATGACACTTCCTGCACTTCAGCCACCCCCAACCCCCACGGTGACTCAGAACCTAACTGCCTCAGCCCTTCTTGACCCGGACCGTGTGAGCTACATCCTTCTCTAAACTGATGTCACATCCACGCAATTAAAGACTAGGTCCAGATACTTGGATACTCAGCTTCGTAGCCTTAAAAGTTCAGATTAGTTACTGCATTTCTCACCGTTATCTGCAAAGATTTTAATACAGGATATCATCAGTAATTGAAATGTGTGCACCATACATTAAAAAAAAAAAACCTGCCCTAAAATCGCAAGTGAAAATCATTCCCTGCAGCTGTATTATAGAAAAAGCTGGTCAGTTATAGTCACTGATTATTGGAATGCAAAGGTCATGCAGGTCTTGATTCCTTTCTGTCGCTTGACTTCAAGTAATGACAAGTTATAGAGACATTACAGAATTTGTTGCTTGTCTCCACAAGTAGAAAAGAGCCATGGGAGATCTTTGGCATATTTTGCATAATCCAAGGAAACAGCTTGTAGCGGTGGAAAGAGTCCTAGGGAGAAATAAGGCTACCTAAGCCTCGTGTAGTCACTCATGTGGACCTTTCTTTCTCCTTTCCTGTACGCCCACTGCCCATGGGGGTTTGGGAGTTATCACTAGATATTTTCACTTTTTTTGGTGACTTCATCCCATTCCTCTCTCTCCCCATTGCTCCGAGTTGCCACAATGCCTGGTATATGGGAAGAGTTCAGTAGGCGCTTAGAAATAGAATAGAATTGGAGAGGGAGCTCTTGGTAGAGCCTATGTCTCCCTAGACATGAGTGATGCAACCTTTAATCAGTGGACGTGTTGCATCCCTCTGATGGTAAGAACACTGCCTGCTCTTGAACAGCAGGCCCTCCACCTGTCAGGTAGCTCACCAGGCTCTGACCCTCATTCTTTAGTGAGATCCCGTGATGATTTTGGAAGGCCAGGAAGACAGATTCATGCTCCAAGTAGAAGATAATGGAAGAGCACAAACAGCTGGTTTCCACCAAAGGCAGTTGTTCCTCCATTTAGAATCAGTTCATTTCTGAAGCTCCCAGCTTAGCCAGACTCTAAGATGGGCTGGAAGTATGTCAGTGAAGTCAGAGGCAGAAGAAGCCAGGAAGGCAGGTGCTAGAACCATAAACCTAAAGGGAATTGTAGCCACATGGAGGAAATAACTCCTACGAAGCCTGTCTCAGAGCACTTGAGGTTAGACAAAAACTTTACTAGTCCTCTACTGTAGCTTTGGCTCACTTCAGAGCTTTTGTCTTGTGGTGTGTGAACCAGGCAGAGCTGGACCCGAAGCATAGAAAAGATATTGTATGCAGCTATGGTTATTCTCCTTCTCCCATGGGGGGTTGGGCCTCTACTAAAGGTGAACCATTTTTTCTTTAAGTTCCGTTAAAAGGCCCCAAGTTATTAACCTACTGTGGTCAGCCCACCCGGGGCACCCAGGATGGTCATGGCCATCGCTGCTATGACCTCATGGATGTTATCTTTGTTTGCAGTTTCTACATTTTGTTTATAATGAGTTTGGCTTTTTAAACATTAATTTTAATTTTTAAAAAAGATTGCATCAAAACGTTGTTTCTGTTGATTACAGGGTTTTTTGGCACTCTCTTATATTTTGTACCTATATTAGCTTCTAAGGGCTGCCGTGACAAATTACCACAAACAACTGAGTGGGTTAAAATATTAGAAATTTATTCTCTCATGGTTCTGGGGGCCAGACATTTGAAATTGTGGTGTTGGCAGGGCCACACTCCCTCTGAAGCCGCCAGGAAAGGATTTTCCTTGCTTCCTGCAGTTTTTGGTGGCTCCTGGTGTTCATTGGCTTGTGGTGGCATCAGGCCAATCTCTGGCTTCATTTTAATCAGATGGCCATCCTCCCTGCATCTCTGTGTGTCAGCTTGCCCTCTGCCTTCCTCTGGTAGGACACCTGACATTGGATTTAGGGCCCACTCTTAATCCAGGATGATCTTATCTGTAGATGCTTAATTCCATTTGCAAAGACTTTGACCAAATAAGGTTACATTCTCAGGTTCCAGGGGGTTAGGACTTAGACAGCCTTCTTGGGGACCACTATTCAACCCACTACAGGACAAAGACCAGCAACCTCACTCTCCTCACCCTAGTCTTAGCCCTGCCTCAGGGATGTGTGTCCCTTGTGGATTCTGTCTCATGACTAGAGAGCCACAGCTGGTCCTTGTAGGTAGTGAGGAATGAATGGATGGAACAATAGAAAACAGTGAACAACACACACAATAACAATAGGGACTTTCTGTAGCCCTTTCCACCCATACAGAGAGAGTACAGCAAGGAGGGAAGGATGATGGTTTTCTATATTGAAGTTTTCCTTGAAGGTCTTGAAAGTAAGTTGTGCAAAAGTTACCAAAGTTCTGTCATTACAGTAACATACCTTTTGGGTTTTGTTTGACATAATTTTATTTGTCCCTTGACTTGTTTTCTTTCAATATCTGCCTTCTTTATACATATATATATATATATATACACACACACACAAAACTATTGATTTTTTTAAACCACAGCTGCATGGCTGTTATAAACTGAAATTCTTAAAGAATGATCTTCTTCCTATGATCGTGGGAAAGAGCAAACTAAAAACACACACATGCACAGCTTCTTGAAGCCATATGGAGATTTTATTCATGCAAATAGAGGCTTGGTTTTCTCCCAAATTCCCACAAGGCACTCGGCAGCATTGAGAAGATCTTTGCCCCTCAGTGGGACCTATCAGGATGATCTGCCGCTTGCCTTGGCTTTGAGGTGTGTTCTCCCTGATTTCTACCACAAGGGCAGCAAGGTGCTATAAAATGTGAATAAGGACCACAATCAGTTCTGCTGAGAACCTGCATTTTTTAACCTTAAATATCAGATGAATCTGAATGTAAATTCCCACTATATTAGACAAGCCGTGTTATTTCAAAAAAAGAGATACAGTTTCAGGATGAAGCCATATATAAATACAGAAATACTATTTTGAATAAATCTGGAGGTGAATTTCCATGACATTAGACAAGTTATGTTGTCTCAAAAAAAGTGTACAGATTCATGTGTTTGGGTCAACCTCTCATATTTAGTATGTTTAAAAATTGGCATCGTGTGAGAAAATTGTTTGCAGATTGCTAGACAGAGTGAATAATCTGACACCATATGGAGACTATTTATGAACCACAGCAACTTCCACACTGTTGATCATGTGTAATATAAACAACATAACCAAAGTGAATTATTACTTTTCCATTATTTTCTTGGTCTATTACATTTAATGTTTAATTTGAGAGAGACCGTTTTTGAGATATTCTCTTAACACATCTTACTATTCATTAGCTAATGAGAAACTGTGTTTGCCATTTTTTTACTTTAACACAAAACATGCTTTCCTCTTCCTAAGTATCAACTGATATTTCATAGAGAAGAGGATTAACTATCAGAACATTAAATATGACTTTAACTCATGTAATGTAAATGTTAGAGAATTCATTCTGAGGGAAGAAGATGTTCAATAGAGACTGTGTGGCAATGGGTTCAGAGATGGACAAAGTTAGAGAACATGAGGATCCCGTTTCGGTATGCAGATGCTTCTCCCAAGCCACACACTCACGAGTTCTATGAATGGGGGGAGAAGGTATCAGTGAGAATTGAAAGAGCCTTTACAACACAACAAGTGCTAGCTTTTGAACCTCTTCAATAGTTTTTGAGTCTATCCTCTCTTCTTCAGTTTCAATGCCACATTAAAACCTGAACTTAATTGTTTGAATTGCGTATTAGCTGCTCCCTGCTCTGTGTGAACCCCCTCAAACTCAGCTTTCACACACCACCAGAATTATCTTTCCAAAAGGCAAATATGATCATGCCATGCCACTGATCAACATTTTCAATAGCTCCCTACAGAATAAAATCCTAAATCCATAGCACGACCCACAGGGTCATTTATGCGCTAACTCAGCCTACATTTCCAGTCTGTCTCCTACTCCTGTGGACAAATTGAATCATCAAAAATTTGGCAGTGAAGAGTAGAGACATAATAGTTTGGAAGTGGCAATAAGAAGTGAGAAGAAATTCCTTTTTCCCAACCCTGAGGCACCTGGAGTGCAGAAGAATGAGCAACATCTACATAAATGCTTCGGGAGAGTTGTGGGGAAGAGGAGAGGGCAGTCCAGTAGGGCCAGGAACTCAACCAACTCTGGAGGGTTCTTTTGTTTTGTTTCTCAGCATTTTAATTGTTTTCAGAGAAGGGGTTACTCTAAGTAACTCAACCTACCATTATTGAAAATATAATTCTATCTTTATCTTTTTTTAATTCAACTTTTATTTTAAGTTCAGGGGTACATGTGCAGGTTTGTTATATAGGTAAACTTGTTTCATGGGGGTTTGTTGTGCAGATTATTTCATCACCCAGGTATTAAGCCTAGTACTCATTAGTTATTTTTCCTAATCCTCTCCCTCCTCCCACCCCGACCTACCAATAGGCCTCACAGTCTGTTGTTACCCTCTTTGTGTCCATGTACTCTCATTATTTAGCTCCCCCTTATAAGTGAGAACATGCTGTATTTGATTTTCTGCTCCTGCGTAAGTTTGTTAAGGATAATGGCATCCAGCTCCATCCATGTTCCTGCAAAAGGACATGATCTTGTTTTTTTATGGCTGCATAGTATTCCATGGCGTATAAGTACACATTTTCTTTATCTAGTCTGTCATTGATGGGCATTTGGGTTGAATTCATGTCTTTGCTATTGTGAATAGTACTGCAATGAACATACGCATGCATGTGTCTTTATCAGAAAATGATTTATATTCCTTTCGGTATATACCCAGTAATGGGATTGCTGGGTCAAATGATATCTCTGTTTTTAGGTCTTTGAGGAATCATCACGCTGTCTTCCACATGGTTGAGCTAATTTACACTCCCACCAACAGTGTATAGGTGTTCCTTTTTCTCCACAGCCTCACCAGCATCTGTTATGTTTTGACTTTTTAGTAATAACCATTCTGATTGGTTTGAGATAGTACCTCATTGTGGTTTTGCAAATCTGGGGTTTTTAATAACACGTATTTAACCCTTCAGAGACTTATCTCAAACTTTATTGTCATGCAAACTTTTTTTTGCTTTTCTTACAGATATATTTGAAAAATATAGCAGATGTTAAACTCCTCTCCCCATGGGGGAAAAATTTACAGGAGCTGATTGATAAGCTCCTGTGAGTTGCAGAGACTGGTATAAGACTTAAGAACTCGAAGATGAGTTCAGACATAGCCCCGACACTTAAGGAGCTCAAGGGACCTTTACAAGCTTTGGATTTTTCAATGACAAATTCACTTGCTGCCAGAAATCATAGCTCAATATCTCCTATCAGTCTCATATAACCAAAATCCTGGACAAGAAGAGAGAGAGGTTGGATATGATGAAAAGAAACATGTTCTGAGAGAAAGTATAATGAATGAGGTTTGGAAAGCAGAGGGCAGACAAGGCTGGGTTTCCAGAATATGGATGAATGACAGAATGGAGCAGGCAATCAGTGGAGATCTCAGTATGCAGGCACAGGCAGGCAGCATGCACTGTCATTTTTACCTATCTGAATCCTTCTCCACATCAATTTCTACTTTAGAGTAAGAGACAGTTTTTAGCATTTAATTGGCCCTGCATCTCTGAAACCCTTACAGTCAGACTCTTAGTCCATTGAACTGTTATAAGAAAGTATCATAGACGGAATAGCTTACAAAAAACCAGAAATTTATTTCTCATAGTTCTAGATGCTTTAAGATCTGGATGCCACCATGGTTAGGCTCTGGCAAGGGGTCTCTTGCAGGTTGCAGGCTGCCAACTTCTCCCTGTGTCTTCACATGGTGGGAAGAGCAAGGGAGGTCTCTGGGGTCACTTATTTAAGGTCATTAATCCCATTCATGAGGGCTTTGCCATCATGATCTAATCACCTTCTGAAAATGCCACCTCCTAATGCCATCATCTTGGAGGTTTAGATTCCAACATATGAATGTTGGGGGAACACAAGCATTCAAACCACAGCTTGATGCTCACTGTATCTGCCCTGAGTCTGCAGGAGATAAAAGACTACTTAAAAACTATCACTGGGGGCTTCTGGTTCTCCGTGCATGTTCTTAAACAGATATTTTTTGTATATATAGTGCAATAAGAAGAAGCCAGGTGTGATAGTCAGTTGTCAACTAATGCCCTGTAAGAATCCACCCCTCCCCCCACAAACTCAATGGCTTATAACAGAGCATTTACTTTTGTCAACTACAAGTCTGAGGATTAGCTGAAGTGACCTTGGTTTGGGCTGAAGTTCAGCTGTGTTTGGCCTTAGCTTAGGCTCATATCTGTCCCAATTGTCTTATCCTGAGAACCAGGCTGAAGAATCAGTAGCTAGCAAGGACAAGCTCTTCTAATAGTAATCTTGGTGGTGCAGATGTGAGCTATACTGCACAATTTATTTAATACCTATCTTAGTCTATTTGCTTTTGCTATAACAAAATACAACAGACTGGGTAATTTTTAAAGGAAAAGTCATTTATTTTGGTTCATAGTCCTGGAGGCTGGGAAGTCCAAGAGCATGACATCTGCATCTGCTTGGCTTCTAGTGAGGGCCTTCTTACTGCTTCATAATGTGGCAGAAGGCATCACATGGTGAGAGGGAACAAACATGTATATCAGCTCAGGTCTCCCTTCTTCTTCTTATAGAGCCAGTCCCATCGTGGAGATCCCATCCTTGTGACTAATTCTAATTACCTAATTATCTAATTGTAATGACCTCCTACAGGCCCCACCTCCAGTCAACATATGATTTTAGAGATTAAGTTTTCAACACATAAACTTTGAGGACACATTCAAACTACAGAAATATCTCTGTTTACCTCTCATTCGCTCAGTTTCCTCTGACCAAAGCAAGACATGTGGCCAAGTCCAAAGTCAGTGGGGATGGGAAATATACTTCATCCCAGAGGGAGGGGCAGGTTAGTGAAGGGATATGGAACAATGCCATTCTGTCATACCAAGTGTGACTGCAACCTTTGTAATTACTATGGCTGCCATAATGCCTAAATGCCACAGCCACTTGATCTCCCAATGTCCTACCCCACATGTATATTTCACCCCATGCTACCACTGGTAATAATTTGAATTATTACCATAGAACTGCATGCCATGGATTACTGATGTCCTATTTCCCCCAACAACAAGGTTATTCAAGTCCTCGCCCAATATTATGAGCAACTCAATCTCAGAAACACATTTTGAGGACTGTTTTCTGAGGCTACTCCTGGCACCAACTTCAGTCAGACACAGAAAATAATGCTTTACATGGTATCTATTTATAATATCTTATGAAAGACCAAACAATATCCATATTTTATAAAGGAGATAATTTCCTTTAAAGAAATGAACTCAAACTCTATGAATTCTGCTACTCAAAAATACATAAAAATGCTTGGCATCATTCCCCTCTCAGGATCTTTATAGCAAATATTGAATACCTCCAGAATTGTCAAGAGTTTAAAGACACAGGCTTATACAAACTCTGCAGATTTAGTGCTGTGTAAAAAGCATGTCCACAGGAAACTGTGAAATGGGATGTAATATAAAAGTAAAGTAATAATTGAGAAAACTAGTCTATTAATGTCAGTCATAATGGACAGTCACAAATCTCCCAACAAATATTATCGCTGTGTCATCTTTATGAAAAGAAACAATAGAAGATGCAGGGACTTTCCTGGTGAGACTGAAGATTAGGAAAGAGATATACAGGCCGGGCGCACTGGCTCACGCCTGTAATCCCAATACTTTAGGAGGCTGAGGAGGGCAGATCACGAGGTCAGGAGATCGAGACCATCCCGGCTAACACGGTGAAACCCTGTCTCTACTAAAAATACAAAAAATTAGCTGGGTGTCGTCATGGGCACCTGTAGTCCCAGTTACTCGGGAGGCTGAGGCAGAAGAATGGTGTGAACCCAGGAGGCGGAGCTTGCAGTGAGCCGAGATCGCGCCACTGCACTCCAGCCTGGGCGACAGAGTGAGACTCCATCTCAGAAAAAAAAAAAAAATTGAGATATGCAAAAACACTAATGGAGATTCTAATTCCTCCTGGTATTAGAAAAAAAAAGAAGAAACTCTAGATTTAAAAAATCCTTTGGATTTTCAACAAGTTATTTTGTTTTATATCTTGGATTTAAAAATATATATTGGTACATCTTGGATTTAAAAATATATATTGGTACAAAATACAAGTGTCTCACATCTACAAACCGTAAGCATGAAAGTCCCTGAAAAGGGTTTTCATATCAAACAACTATTAATCACGAGTATTTGTTTCTTACCCAAAGAAGTGTACTGGGAGTGACGACTGAGATGATTTGCTTATGAAATCATCAAATTGTATTAAGCACACAACTGTGTTCACCTTTAACCCCTCATCTGCTCATTCTTATTGATTGAACAGTTTAAAAGTCTTACACATACATACATGCAAATGAAAGATGTTATGTTGTTGGCTGTATGGTGATAAACTCGTTGTTTTTACCTGGTGACGAAATATCTCTCCTTAAGGAAAAGAATTTAGAAGGATTTGTAACATGATTCTGGTGCTAGCCAGCGCTAACCAGCAAGGAGAACCAAAGCTTTCTGCCTGATACAACTACACTCCCTATATGGCTCGGAGGGTATGCGGACTCCTCAATGGTCCTGATCTGACCTGACTCTACCTTCAGAAGCATTTGTATAACCTAGGGACTGTAGAGCTAGAGTGAGAAAGGAGTGGGATGACTACACACTCAGGCATGGTGGATATAAAGATATTATCTGGCAAGGGAGTAGGACTACAGACCATGGCTGGGATGATCAAGTGTGATTATTGTGATTAATGTGATCAAATGTGATATTGGCACATTTGCAACTTCCTCAACATCTCCCAACAAATATTTCCCAGTAAGGATTAGTAATGAAACTCTTACAAAGGAAAGGACTTGCATGGCAGGTATGCTTGCAGTTCAGGACTTTATTTTCTACATCTCAACTTAATTTCCATTTTAGACCTCTCTTAGCAGGATGTCAGAAACAAATTCATCTTCCTTCAGGTTAGTCCTGGGATGATCCCAAGTCCTGGTTTGCCTGGAACAGTCCTAGCTTACCCTAGCGTAATTATATGTATTGGTCCATTGTCATACTGCTATTAAGAAATACCCAAGACTGGGTAATTTATAAAGTAAAAGAGGTTTAATGGACTCATAGTTCCACATGACTGGGCAGGCTTCAAAATCATGGCGGAAAGTGAAAGAGGAGCAAAGCCTCCACATCTTACATGGTGTCAGGCAAGAGAGCTTGTGCAGGGAACCACCCTTTATAAAACCATCAGATATCCTGAGACTTATTCACTATTGTGAGAACAGCACAGGAAAAACCCACCCCTATTATTCGATTAGCTCCCACCAGGTCCCTCCCATGACACATGGGGATTATGGGAGCTACAATTCAAGATGTGATTTGGGTGGGAATACAGCCAAACCATATCATTATAAGTACTCTCAAATGTGTCATCCACATTTGGTCACCCTAGTGAATCACCTCCTCAGTCCTCATGTCATCTCAAAGTTTCAAGAGGTTGACATATTTTGGGAGGAAGGGAGAGGGGTCTAATTATTAAGTCACTCAGGTGTTCTCTGAAATATCCATAATTTTGGCTTGTGTGGGCAATCAGGCCTGGGGACTGGGACTTTATGTCCTATGCTTGGGTAGTGGCATCTTTCCAAGTTTGTTTATGTCCTGATGCAGAGAGGCTGCATGGGATCTATGCTTCCCTGATACAATGCCAAGAAATTAAACCCTAGTGCATGTGGGAGGCAGCCTGGTATCCATGCTCTCCTTGCCTGTGGGAAGGATCTACTGATACTTCTAACAGACAGGATACAGCAAAAGTGATGGGCTGTCACTTCTGACATTAGGTTACAGAAAATGCTGGCTTCCATCTTGCTCTCCCTCTCTTGCTCTCTTGCTTGCTCACTGATGGAAACCAGCAGCTATGCTGTGAGCCGACCTAGGGAGACACCCACATGGCAAGATAGGAACCCTCAATCCAACAGCCCAAGGGAACTGAACCCTTCTAGTGATCACGTGAATGAGCTTGGCGGCAGATCACCCCCCAGCCAAGGTGCGAGATGACTGCAGCCATGACCAACACCTTGATAGAGGCCTTGTAAGAGGCCCTGAGCAAAGGATCCAGTTAAAGCAAATTTAGATCCTGACCCACTAAAACTGTGATATCATAAATCTTTTTTGGTTTGAGCTGCTAACTCTTGGGTTAATTTTTGACACAGCAATACGTAAGTAATGCAGCTCTTTCTGCTCTGGGGCTTTGCATATCTGTGTTAGGTCTTAGTGATATAAAAAAAATTAGAGAGAAAAACCCTTCTTGTAATAACAATGGCTTTTATTTTTTGTATCTGATGCTGTCATATCTGGGGTCCTGCTAGCCCCGCTCCTCCCAGGGTTAGCCAATACCTACAGACAGTAAGTAACTTGCCCATAGGTGTGCTTTGTGAAATACAAATCAACCAATAAGGAGCCCATACCTAAACCACCTTTTTTACTGGGCTGGCCTCTTATACTCTGGGCCACTATCCACTGGTCCTAGTCACCCCTGAGCCAAGTGCTGGACCACCAGAGACAGCCCTTATGCCCCAGAGCCTGCTAAAATTATTCAAACTAGCCATCCTAAACCAGCTTACCCTGCTTAGCCTGTTTCTTCATTAGAAACGATAATAAAGCCTCTTGCCCCATTTCCCCCCATCTCTCTGCCCCCTGATCAACCCTGCCCTGTTCGGGCCCCCTACTTCCCTTTGGGAAAAACTATGAATAATGAACTGTCTTTTCAACAAAAATCATCTCCTGATCTGTTGCCATTACTAGACTTCAAATTTTCTATTAATTCACTATATTTTAAAAGTCTCCCCTTTTCATCTTTCCTCCAATCAGGGACATGTTTTGTAGTTTTGTAGGTTTAGAGGGAAGCTTCATTTTCCCTCCTGCTTCTGGTCATTTTGTCTGAACACCATACCCCTCTTGTTTACTTAACCACTAAATGTCAGAGATCATAGGTTTTTCTTGCTCTTAGACCTGTCTGTGAGCCTTCTTTAATGTAAAAGGGAAAAAAAAGGAAATATTGGGTAGAAAATGCAGATGTAAACACCACAAGATATTCTGCCATAGCTGTGAATCTGCCTTCAGGAGTGAATGTGAAGCTTCTCCAAAGGCAGTCCTGAAAGAGAGGACCCCAAAAAATAACTGAACAGGAAATAGACACAGAATGAATGTTTACGAAGCAGGCTGGGCCTGAAGGCAACCTTAAGCATTTACATGGCAAAGACAGCCATCAAAAGTTCAGTAAACTGGACAAAAATGCACAAACAATGGGGATTCTACATGTAGGCTTTATTTTTAAAAGAACTAGTTTCTTCTGTGCTCCAGCTCTAGGAATAAGCCTGTGACTAAAATAAATTCTGCCAATAATGTTGACTTTTGAATACCAAAAAGTTTTGAAAAAATGCCCTTGGATATAAAATTAGACAAAAGAAAACACACAAAGGCCCATTCTAAGTGTGCACGTATTTTTCCGTTTCCTCCCACCCCCTGCAGTAAACTTATATTGAGTAGTTCATTTAATAGAAGACTTCTTGAAAACCACAGACCATGTGGTAAGGTTTGTTTTACATGGGTCACTAATGTGGAAAGCTTTGATACCTTATGTTGAAAGTAGAGCAGTCAATTAATTCCATGAGTGTGAACTTGGCATAGTATCCAATTTACCCTTAGGGGAAAACTGCCAGGATCCAAATACTGGTTTCTAAATAAAATAAAATACTCAGTTCTCTGACTTGAAGCAAAAGCATGTTGCTTTAATTCATGAAGCATGAACTGGAAATTCTGTCTTTTTTCTGTTCTCTTGTTTTCCTTAAAGGAATCCTGGGCATAACTTGACTGCAGAAGGATAGGAATTCTTCTTCTTCATTCTCTGTAGAAAAATGCATGCTCATTTTGCTCACATTCTGTACTAGTCAGTATATTATGGGTTATGCTTCAGTAACAAACAATTCCAAAATCTTAGTGGCCTGAAGCAAAGATTTATTTCTCCTTCACACCGTATAAATGACAGAGGATGGTAGTCATTTTTGATTCTGTATAATGGCTTGTGATCCATGCTGATGGAACAGCCACATTTCAAATGTTGCTTATGTTCATGTCAGAAAGGAAAAAAAAACATTCTGGAGGGTCCAAAACCTGCAAATAAATGCTCCAGTTCTCACCCCACTGTCCAGTACTAGTATCATGGCGCCACTAAAGCATAACAGGGCCCCAAATTCAATCTATATAAGCTCAGAAGGAGAAGATAACTGGATTTAGGGGAGTTGTCCCAATGACTACCACAGGGACATTTCAGAAAACCAACTTGAACCACACAAATAGACACGAGGCCCTGCTGCCTTGCTTGTTGCCATGCTAGACCCCTATTAACTTCGGTAGAGATGGTACCACCTTCTAGAGGATGAAGAAGAGACCTGGAGCCAACAAAGAAGACATAGGGTTCATTGAGGAGACTTACATACAGGGCAGTTCAGTGGCAGCAGGCCGGACAGGAGAACCACAACCACTTGCAAAAAGCATGTAATTTATACAGCATTTTCACTTAGCACCCCTCCCCTGGCAACCTCCGCCTGGCCACTTTCATTTAACCCAAAACAATAGGCCTAGATCCCCTGTACAGCCTGCATTTCACAAGATGAGCTAGGGATTCAGATCCTCCTAATAGATAAGGAATGAAACTCTGGGTTGGCCACTCCCAGATTCGTTAGCTGGGAGCTCTGAACACACATTCTTCTTAGACCACAGGGCCACCCTCAGGGTATGCTTCAGTTAAGTTGTTGCTGTCAGGTGTGTCTGCTCCATGCCTATGGAGGATTCTACTACTCTGCAAAGGCTCCAGGCACTTTCCTTTCATCTCCATCAATTAATCCTTATTTCCTCTTTTGCTCATTTTAGAATCCTCTTTTTAAGCACTAAACAAGTGGTCCTTACACATGGGTGCACATTTATAATCACCTGGGGAAGTTTTAAAACATCATAACCCCCAGACCCCACCCAAAACCAATTAAATCAGAATCATTTGGGTATGGGAGCAGCATCCAGTCATCAGCACTTTTTAAATCTCCCCAGGTGAGCCAAATGTGTGACAGAGTTGAAAAGCACTGTTTTAATGCCTTAAATTAATAACCTGATTATGGCCTTCATTTCAGTATTAACCTTTTGGGAGGGGCCTTAAGGGGAAAACACCAAGTCCCTGGACAAGGGGAAGACACCAAATCCCTGGACAAGAGGAAGACACCAAATCCCTGGACTCAGGCCTCACATGATTGAGCGAGAGGAACTCTGCTGTCAGACCCTACAATGCACTCTTCAGTGGAAGAGGATCACATATTCCAAACATACTCCATCAGGTGACGGCCCTTGCTTTTCTTCCGACTACCATACCAAACTGCCAGAAAATGTCATCTCTAGAGGGGAAAGAAGGAATAGAGCCAATTACTTGACTTTAGAAACAGAGTCACCCTATTCCTGTTCATTATTGTTACATAAGAAGCAATCCTGTAATTTAAAAGCTGAAAATATCAATTACTCATTTTCATGACAAATATGGAGACAACAGTGCCCTATGCAGCGTTATCCAGGTGGCTCACCTGGTGCTGAATGACTTCACCTAAATAGCTCACTCACCTGGCTGGCAAGCTGGTGCTGTGAGTTCCTTTCCATACGGGCCTCTCCATGGGGCACCCTTGCACCTCCTCACAATACGGTGCCTGGGCTTCAAAAGAGAGAATTCCAAGGGAGAGAATCTCAAGAGAATCAGACTGAAGACATATTTTTTATGACCTAGAAATCACATACTGTCACTTTTGCTGTCAATCGCAAGTCTGCCCATATACAAGTGGAGGGAACAGAGATACCATCTCTCATTGGGAGGAGTTTCCAAAACACATAAGCAGAGCAAATGGATGTGAAATAGTAATGTGGCCATTTATCAAAATGCATTCTGTCACATATTAAAAGTTATCTTTTAAATAAGAGGTAAAATTCTACTGTGATTTATAACATTAACTCTAGGATAAAACTTATAGGTTCTTCTTACTGGATGCAGAAACTTGGTTGAGTTTCTTACCCTTTGCTCTCAACCCTGCCCATGGCTTAATTTTCAGTCGTAAAATGGATATTCTTCTTAGCTATTAAGAATAGTATCCAGGTCACATACAATGTGATCATCGATCTTTCTTTCCCTGCATTCAATATATACCTATTATCCTGACACCCATACACATTAGCATTTGCCCTATATATATATATGTGTGTGTGTGTATATATATATATAGACACTTAACATATAAATTTATCATATAAATGTTGTATAAGGTCACATAAAATATAGCCTCAAATAAGATGACACGTAATTTTACAGAAAAATAAGACTATATTGAAATTTAAAAATTCAGAAAAATACCAGTAACATGGTATTACAGAATGCTTTAAAACTGATTGAGCTATGGTATATTCCAGGAATAACCAAAAACTATTTTAAATCTTTGGGTGAGTAGTTTAAAGAAGGTTTTCTTTAACATATATAATTCACATGACTATATGTTACTTTATTCTTTGTATATTTCTGTTTGTTAAAATATTTTTGTGAATGTATAGGTCCACTAGTATAATGAAATTAATTTGTAGCCCAGTACCTAAATCCTTCAAAAAGTCATATTATTAAAATTACTTGAGCATTGCCTTTTAATTCTCAAAGCACCTTTGTTTGTGTGATAAATTATAGTCACATTGTTAGCGATTAGTAATTACAATTTCTTCTTATTTTTAAATTTAGTGACCATATACTGTAAATTGGAATTAGTGGTACATATATAATTCATAATTGCATCTAAATAAGCTATGATGTTTTATCACTCAAAATGGAAGCTGCAGCTGCCAAAAGGTATACATATTTTGCACATTACAGTTAGAACGACTTCACTACTACGATATTTCCTCTGAGCTCAAAAACTTCAATTCTTTTTTTCTTCCTAATTTCAAACTCCTCCGTCACCTGGACCAACATTCTGCCTCTCAGTTCCCTGGTTTTTAACCTTCTGGCTTAGGATGCATCACAATCACCTGCCATGTTTGTAAAAAATGTCCATTCCGGCCGGGCGCGGTGGCTCACGCCTGTATTCCCAGCACTTTGGGAGGCCGAGGCGGGCGGATCACGAGGTCAGGATATTGAGACCATCCTGGCTAACACAGTGAAACCCCGTCTCTACTAAAAATACAAAAAATTAGCCGGGCGAGGTGGTGGGGGCCTGTAGCCCCAGCTACTCGGAAGGCTGAGGCAGGAGAATGGTGTGAACCCTGAGGAGGCGGAGCCTGCAGTGAGCCGAGATCGCGCCACTGCACTCCAGCCTGGGCGACGGCGAGACTCTGTCTCGAAAAAAAAAAAAAAAAAAAAAGTCCATTCCTGGGCCCTACCCCTGAACTGCTGAATTATGCTTCTAATTCAGTAAGTCTGAACTGGAACGCAGGAATTTGCATTTTGGTAGGCTCTCTAGATGATCCTGATACAGTTTTATTATTCAAGGAAAAGGCATCACAGTTTGAGAAATACAGCTTTAGTTTCTCATCTTCTCCCCATTTCACATGGCTACTAGAGTGATTCTTTCAAAATCCAAGTGACATTTCACTGCTGTTGGATTGAGTCCAAAGTTTTTAGTGGTGCATAGAAGAATCTTCAATGAAGGGGCCAATGACTGGCTCCCTCCCATCTACCCTGCACCCCTGTATTCAGGATGCATCTGCCAAGGATGTGTGGCATGGTGGCATGAGCTGCTTTGATCTCTGCTGTGCATGCATACGGCCTGCAGAATCCAGCATAGGACAGAGCTTAGCAAGCCTTTGAAGCTCTCTTCCATCCTAGAAATCTCTGCTGACTCTCTGCCTGTTCTGAATACTGTTTGCCCCAAATGGGTTCACAATCTCAGGCAAACAGAGCTGCTGGTCCTCCCTGTTCACTTACCACCAAGTTGCACCTTTAACTGGCAATGCTCTAAATTAAATGAACCTCTTTGCCAATAAGTGGACCCTCAGGGCCCTGAACCAGGAAGTGTGCCCTCACAAGACAATGAATCTGTCAGTGCCCTGTCCTTGATCTTCTCAGCCTCCAGAACTAAGAGAAATAAATTTGTGTTGTTTATAAACCTCCTAGCCTATTACAGCAGCCTGAAAGGATGAAGACACCGTTTCTGCAGGAACAGTTAAGCTGGAGGGTTTTGTGAATGTTCTGCCTGCCCTGGTTAAGCTACTACACTGACAGAGTTGGGAGGCTAGAAATAGCCCCTGGGAATAGAGCCACAGGTTCATTCTGTTCTTAACCAAGATCCAGTAGTTCTCATGAATAAACCCTTCTCAGTAAGTTGCAGGCTTTTGATCAGATTCTAGAGTGCTGTGAAATGGTTGTTTTTGACCATTTTGTCCACTGTTAGAGTTGATTTTGGGGGAAAGGATTTGAATTTCCCTAGTAGGAACCACTCCCATAGCAGATCTTAAAGTCCCATGAACTCTTCAGAACAGCTTTTTTGTGTGTGCATGCACTCACGCACACACGTGCGCACATTCGCACACACATACACACACACCCTGTACTCCCTTGGGCGTGGCTATATAATACTATTAATCACCAGTGAAGCATGCGTTTAAAATTAATGTTTCCCCTGGTAGTGGGGATGACCACACAGAAATATTCACCCTCTTCTCGTCCTTGTGACCACCACAATTAATTTGCATGGTGACTGTTCAAGAAGAGAAGCATTGTCTATCCTTTTAGTACAAAATTCAAAGATCCCTCGCCCCTTCACCTCATTATAATTAGTAGCACATTCCAAAAGCCTGAGCTAAAGAGTGCCTCCAGCTCACATGAGTTTAAGGGCACTAAAATGGTACCGGCTCAAAGTGTAACAGACCCTCTGCAATACTGCTAGAGCTTCCAGGGTGCTTTGAAGTATTTTCCCTTCAAAAAAATTCACGAGCTCACGCTGAAAACATTCTGAGAAAGTTTCAACAAAATGAGGATAAAGGACTGTTTAAATATAAAACACTGAAATCTTTTTCATGTATTGTCTAAGCTGATCTGATTAGCTCATGAGAATAACTCCAAACTCTTGCCAGAACGTCACAGGTTTTCTACATAGGTCTAGTTGGAAAGAGAAAGAAAAACTATATACAGCTGTTCCAAGGCTGGGAAATGCTGTGCAGATCTGACAGCAGCTGTTTGCATGCCAAATAGTTCCAGCAATTTCTAATTAAATCCAGCTCAGGAGAAATTTTATGATCTGTGTCACATGATTCCTGTCTGTATCTGGGATGCTTTTTCTCCCCCTATTTAAAAGCCTCTCCAGTGAAGTCTGCCTATTTTCTTAATCTTCAAGGGCTGACTAATCTAGAGGCGAAAATATTGTTTTATTCTCTGACGTTAGCATATCCACAGGAGTCCACTGCCGAAGTTCCGCAGGCGGGGGATCTTCAACCTCTTAACTCTAAACTCTGAGCAATTGCGGATGAATGGGGTGAGAGTTGCTCCCTTCTTAGAGCTCCTCCACGATGTCGCTACTCAAAAAGTGAATGGCATGCACATTTGTGCTTTTCCAGCTTTGGCTCAAGACTCCTAACTAATAATCCTAAATTAACCATAAGAATAGGATGGAATAACATTTTGCCAAACACATTCACATATATTAACTTATTTACAATTTAAAGCAATCACGTGAAGGAAGCTGGCCAGATATTGTATCCCCATTTTACAAATCAGAACACTGACTCTCTCAAACACTAAGTTATTCCTGATAAATATTAAGGTCACATAACAGTAGTTGTCAGGTAAGAACTTGGCAGCAGACTTTCCAGTCCCAAGGCCATTGCTGATTCCACATGGCCCACGCCCTCCCTCACCTCATCAGCTGGACAGACATATCTATCGGTTCCTACATTCAAACGGTGTCATTTGAATGTAGGAACCACTGGAACCAGTGTCCCCAAGAGTGTGTATTTATTCTGCAGGAAAATTATCCATATATTTGAATACCTCTGTGACTCAAATTACATTTTTCTATCACTCAACAGAAATGTAACGTAGCTTGGTTCTATGTGGGGCTGATATGGATTGATATGGAGGCACGAGACAGATCTGAGAAAGCACTAGTAGTAAATACTAAGTAGCCGTAAATACTTAAAATTAAGTATTCTTGCTGAATTGCACAAGAGTCCCGTTTCTCTGGGACAGAAGTCCCAGAACTCAGCCTATAATGCACATTTTTAAAAGCCCTGAGGCCAGTGGACTAAAAGAATCTAAGCCACACTGAAATAAAAATCTGTCTGTGAATAAGATTTTCATTAAGGTAAACAAAATAACAACCCATCACCCTTTGACATGTTTATTCAGACTATTAATGCTTGTTTCCATGTGATACCACATTCCTAGACTATTGGTAAGTGTATGAGTGGCCTGTGGACACTTTTGCCCCATTATTAATGAGATCAACCAATATAAAAATATTTAATGGGACAAAATTTAATGAAAGTACTTGACTGCCAGCTTATTTGATTGTTTTCTGAGTTTATTACTCAGGGTAATTATTGCTAGTTATTGCAACAGATAAAACCACAAACTAGTGACATAATACCAAAAAAAAAAAAAGTCTAGTTTTTACTCTCACAAAATGTAATGAAGTTTGGGCAGCTCTGGGTGGGTAATTCAGGGATTCAAACTGCTCCCATGGGAGGTTTTAAAGCACCAAACATGGAAGCAGCAAACATCACTTACATGCACATGACAGTGGCCAGCTTCATTGCCCCAGCTACACAGCAAGAGATTTAGGAGAATGTGGTCTTCCTGTATTCCCAGGAAAAGGAAGCAGTACGGGAAACACAGAGCATTCCATGCAACAGGGCTTTTCTGTAACCACATCATTCCAGAAGTACCAAATAAATACTCTATTCTGAACAAATATCATAACCTAAGGAGAGGAACTTTGTGACCTTGTCAACAGGAAGGGTCACCAACCTTAGAGGGGCTTCTCTGTTGAAGAGTTACTCTCAAAGCCTTAGACTCCTGCTTATAAAGACTGCGAAGAGACAAGGCCAGGCGTGGTGGCTCACGCCTGTAATCCCAGTTCTTTGGGAGGCTGAGGCGGGCGGGTCACTTGAGGTCGGGAGTTCGAGACCAGCCTGACCAACATGGACAAACCCCCATCTCTACTAAAAATACAAAATTAGCCGGGTGTGGCGGCGCATGCCTGTAATCCCAGCTACTTGGGAGGCTGAGGCAGGAGAATCGCTTGAACCTGGGAGGAGGAGTTTGCGGTGAGCCGAGATCACGCCATTGTACTCCAGCCTAGGCAACAATGAGGCTGGGTAGGCTTGGCTGTCCAGACTTGTCATTTTAATTTCATAATCCAATAAAGATTTTCTGCCAAAGATCTTTATATATATACTTAATTATTGCTGAACTGACCAGGGGAAGCTTTTTCTGGGTAGTTTGAATAACCATCTTGGAATCTTGTCCATGGAATTTTAGATTTTCACAAAGGTCTACTCATGTTCAACAATGTTCAAAGGCATTGAAAGAGCCAAAGAACTCTCTCCCTTATGGCATTATTTATTCTTTTTGTGTAAAACACTGACAGTGGATGTACTCCTGTTCTTATGTCATAAGCAGTTATTCATTTTTAACAGCTTTTCTCAGAACTGACCGAGAAAAGATATCAATGTGATAGTGCCTGATTATACTTATCCCTTGGTCCATGTAGATGCCGTTTCTTATCTATGTCGTCATCATTTCATAGACATTAGAAGCATGATCTTCCTGAATTCAATTTTTTTCAAGGCTTAGGAAACCAAGCTGTATAGGTCAGTTCTAGAGCGTATGCAGTCAAAATGTTTTGTTTTCTAAATTTCTTCTTGTGGAGGACACCATCAGCCTTACACATCCATATCCTGCCCTCTGTTATCCCCATTTCCATGACAAAAAAGTGAGACCTAAAATAATATCACCAACCTTCCAGAATACATCGAAGAGTGAAGTATGAATAAAATATGGAATGCTGAATTCCAGTCATACATATTAATTTGTTTTGCAGGTTAGCTGCTCAACTTTTACAATGTGGATGCCTCAGGCTCTTTAGAAATATAGTATGCCTTCGGATTTTAAAACAAATTAAAGAAGACCTGTCAGTTCTCAACAGCTCTGATCATATGTTTACTATACATATTTCTTTCCCCAAGGGTGGAATGATGTATGTAAACCTAATAGAAACTGGATTTCAGTTTCTTATAAAGCACAGTCCATACCATGTTGACACAGACAATATCAAATTTTCTCTCATCTCGAAAACATTTCAGAGTCTATGGCATATAAACATGTCAAGAGACAATTTTCTGCCAATATGAGAGAGTTGTACGTTTCACGTTCGGAGTAGAATTTATTATATCTGAAGACAATGCAGTGTAGCCCTGGGAATTTTGAATGTATTACAGACAAAATGAAAAGGGTCAATAACGTGGATTGCTGTATCTATTTCTCCACTTTCCAAGGTGCATAGTGTCCTTTTTGGCTTAGAAATTTATACATTAGAAACCAAAGAACGCTGTTAGGTCATTTAACTACTCTGCACACATTTCATACACTTTAAAGTTCATTGTATATTTTTTAAAAATAAATAAAAACCTTACAAGTATCAGAAAGAAAGTGATGTCCAAATTTCTTTTAGTTTTATTTCTTTTTCATGATACATTCAATTTGATTTATAATATATTAAGAATTAGCACAACTATAGAAGTATAGGGTAGGGCAACATTTTCTAAGCTCTTTGTATGGAACACTTAATACCACTAGAAATAGATCCCACGGTCAAAAAAATTGGGTGTGCTTGGATAAATAAAACTGAATAGGTTTATTTTATTGAAGGATTTTTCAGAGCCCTTAATAAACTAATATATATCAAGGCTCTCGATGCTGAATTGCGTTAGAGGAGGAAAAAAAAAAAAGACTCTCCCAAATGTCTAGTCCCAAAACACTGTCTTTCCTAAACTTACTTGGCCACTATAAACTTTTTTGGCTGACCTCTTTAACATCTTGACTCATACTAGTGTTCTACAGAAGAGAGACTGAAAAAGTTGCAATGGGGACTAAAAACTTCTCTTCAATTTCCTAGAAAATACGTCCTTACTGTATCTGCACAGTGTTGAAGGACTTTAGCAGCTAAGTGGAAAAAATCAGAACAAATTAGTTCAATGTGGAAGAGCTGTGTAGACACACCAAAAATTTATTGAGTTACTACAATGAAGTACCAATACTATATATTTAAAATAAAAACCTAATAAAGAAAATAATCTAATTAAGGCAAAATTCAAACTTTGAAAAGTAAAGTAACAAAATAGTTATATGCAAACTAAAATACGTATCTCACACATAACTCCCATTTCTTCCTTTTAAAAATGATTAGGGAGCCCTCTGCATAGTCTAGACTTTGAGCTAGTCACCAAGGGCACAGCAGTGAGTGCACACCTGCAGTTTCCTCTTGCACAAAGCTTTTGAAGGTCCCTGGTGGTGCCATCCAGCCATTGTGTATATCTTTGCTCCTGGCAATATATACCCTCAGTCTTACTTTAGGTTTACCACAATTATACTTATCTACAGGAAGAGAAATGAACACTTCTCTTATTCCACATTCTACAATAAAACAACATTTTTTACTAAAGAACTGTACATATAATTCAGCATGTAATGATTATTTTCTTCTGAAACCTTTTAAAAATACACGTGTGGTACTCTCTAAGCAATTATTGCAGTTAGAGCCAAAAGTGACATTTTTTTTTTTTTTGAGATGGAGTCTCGCTCTCTCACCCAGGCTGGAGTGCAGTGGCGTGATCTCGGCTCACTGCAGGCTCCGCCTCAGTGAGAATGGTTCACGCCATTCTCCTGCCTCAGCCTCCCACGGGTAGCTGGGACTGCAAGCGCCCGCCACCTCGCCCGGCTAATTTTTTTGTATTTTTAGTAGAGACGGGGTTTCACCGTGTTAGCCAGGATGGTCTCGATCTCCTGACCTCGTGATCCGCCCGCCTCGGCCTCCCAAAGTGCTGGGATTACAGGCGTGAGCCACCGCGCCCTGCCAAAAATGACATTTTTTATCTTAAGTTTCTGTTGAGTTTACAAAACAACTTTTTGTAAGTTTCCTTTAGACATTTACCACCCAAGAAACCACGAGGCTACTATGCTTAGGAAATGTCACAATATCCCCCGACACCATAAAGGAACTGCATTACTATACTATCTCCAGGCAGAGTCATACATTTCCCAAACAAAACATGAGCTAATCTAGAAGTTTGTTTTTTTTTTTTCAATATGTAAACTTCCATTTTTTTCCACGCTTGCCAGGTTAGAGATGGAGCCAAGGAGACTATAATATTAGTGGAATGCAACTTACTTTTGTAATATGGGAAAATGCCATCCTTTCCAACAGGTCTAAGGTCAGGATAAGGTGGGAAAGGGGATGAGATTGGATTGAAAGCTCTTTTTCTTTCCAATTTAAACTACTCTCCTATGCCCACCCTCCCCTTGGGGCTTTGGTACCAGGGAGAAGAGGAGAAGTGAAGAATCCCGGTGGTAATGGAGGAAGATGCTTGGATGTGTTTGGAGTGGTCAGGGGAGGAGCACAAGCAAGAATGGCTGAGCATACATGTGTCAGTGCAAGGTGGGGATTAGAAGGGAAGCACCTTTAAAATATGAAGGCTGTTACTGGCTTTCTTCTTATTTTTATTGATGTCTTCATTCACAGCAACCATTAAACCCACCTTTAGAGCAACAAATGAGTCGGATAGTTCAGTCTCCTGATCTCTGACCGTGTGCCCCTGTCTGTGTATTTGCCTTACTAGTTCAGAGACCTATGCTTTCCTGACCAAGATGATAGGATGTCTGCTTCCTGTTTATGGTCTCTATTTTCTCCAACACTGCATTCTCTCTTCTCGTGGTAGAAGTTACAAGCTAGTGGTCCATGGGCCAAGTCTAGCACGCAGGTGGGTTTTGTTGGGCTTGGCTTTTTGTTCCCTTTAAATGAGAACCCAAATAAAATCAGGATATTTCATATAAAATCCAAGCTTTTGGCTTCTTTTGAAAAACTGGAATGTCTCACAACTTTGGCCTAAATATTCTTACAAGGTACAACCAGCTGGGACTGAGAAGCCTCAGTGCTCTAATTCCATCTAAGCCCTACCACTCACATAATGTCTGCAGATGCACTCAGGCAGGCCAGCTCCATTCATAGAAGCCATCTGCTTGACCCCATTAGGCAATAAGCACCTATCTCCATGAAAACTGAAACTCAACCCACAGAGATGACCTAATCAAGATAATTTCTCCATCCCTGCTAACTTAGGTCCTCTTCAAAGCTCACCCAGCGGTAAATGCTCCAGTCCTCATGTCCTCAACAGTCTCCTGGGCCTCAGTCCAAGTATTTTTTCTTTCCTGTTTCTTCACCATTTTCTTCTTCACAGATTCTCTCTTATCCACATAGGAAACAGTTTTTACCATCTTAGAGGAAAAACAATGCTCTTTCTTTGACACTTCATCTCCCTCAAGCTATCTACCTCCTCTTTCAGCACCAACATTCCTGAAAGAATAATTGTGTCTTGCTCTTTGCAAGTCTTTACCCTCCACCCACCTTCAAACCACTGGCCCCAGAAGACATTAGAAACCACTTTCACTAAAGGCAAAAAATGGCCTTCTATCCCTCAAGCCAAAAGACAATTTTTATTCCTCACTATATTAGCCTTGCTGCAATATCTGGCACAGATGACTACTGACTTCTATTTTGAAGTCATTTTATTTCCTAGCTTCCAAGGCAGGACTGTCTCCCTGTTTTTATTCTCATCTTTAAACCCTTGTTTTCCAATTTCATTGGAGATTTGAAATATTTTTAAACATTTTAACATAAAATACTATATGGCTCTAGACTTAAACATCATTTCTCTAATTCTTTCCATACCCCTTTGAGTCAGACCTAGTAACAACACGTTCATTTTTTAAATGATAAAATATCCTTAAAGAGGCTACGTTTTACAAGGTAATCGTTCAGAAGAGGCAGAGTTGGGACTCAAATCTTGGTCTTTTCTGAAACAACACCCCTGCTGTTAAGTACACTCTGTCCTGCCTCTCCTTTCTCAAGCTTGTTAGAGACCTCTAGGCAGACCTCAGTAATTTTCTCTTCTCATCTTACATGTTTCCCTGTGCAATCCCAGCAATGCCCATGGGTTCATCAATTGCCTCCATGTTGATGTTCTTAAACCAATGAACTTCCATTCTAGGTGTTCCTTTTAAGAACCAAATTAATGTATTATCCCTCATGTTCTTTATTTACCTTTATCTTAACATTTACATGGTTTCATTTAGCTTACAGGGGTATATGACTATTTTCCAGTAGAACAATAAAATCCTTGAGGAAACTATATTCTATCATCTTACATCCTCTCTGCCCAGCCTAGTGCCTGGCTCATAGATATTTAATGAATATTGAATGAGTGAATTACAGGATATCTAATGGCTGTCTGTGCATCACTACTTAGATCCTCCAAAGCCCCATCTCCTACCTTGTCTATATCTCAAACTTAGGCTGCTTCAAACTTTACTCTCAATCATTTAAGCTACTCTGACTCTGTCCTCTAAATTCCTTATCTCAGAGAATAATATCCAGCCAAAAATCTGAGTCTCAATCAGTTTCTTCACTCCCTTCCATATCGAATTGATCAAAACATTCAGTTAATTTACTTCCCAAATAATCCACATCCCACCTGCCCACTCCCAGGTATTCATGGTATCATCCATCATTCCATGTAGGACAATTGCAATAGCCTACTCACAGGCTTCCAGCCCCTTCCAATCCATTCTGGACAATGTTATTGGGGTGCTTTCTTTATCTCTCTTTCTTTCTCTCCCTTTGTTCTTTGCCTTGCTCAAAGTTCTTCAAACTTCCCTATAGCCTACACAGCAGAATGTACCTCCTTAATCAGGCATATGCTAAGGCTCTTTATGATGTGGCCTTTGCTTTCTTGTCCAGCCTTCTATCCATCACACCTCTCCTAATACATCACATTCAATAGTTCTTGGCTCCTTCCCTTCTTCATGAATTCCCTCCCACATCTTATCTCCCTAGAAGATCTTATATGTTCTTAAGAGTCTCAGTGCAAGGATTATATTCTCTAAGCAGCCCTTCCTATCTCCTCTACACAGATTTAGATAATCATTATAACTGCTGCTTCACTTGTGTATTATTTCTATTTTAGTGATGATTGTATTACAAAGTACATAATGACTTATTTGTCTATTTCTCCATGAGGTTTGTAGAATGCTGAATGTTAATTTTCCATAATTGTAGAAAAGATTGATGAGTAAGTTCTTTAGTAGTGATTTGTGGTATTTTGGTGCACCCATCACCCAAGGAGTATACACTGAACCCCATTTGTAGTCTTTTATCCCTCATCCCACTCCTGCCCTTTCCCCCGAGTCTCCAAAGTCCATTGTATCATTCTTATGCCTTTGTTGATTTAAGTACGTGTTAGCTTTCTTTGTTAGAAATGCTGAAAACTAAAATAGTAAAATTTTCATGGCTACTTATAGATAACAATAGCCATGTGACAAAATTCTGGATAATTATTTGTTCATGGAAGTCAGTGGGAGAATTTCCAAGAAAGCTTTTTAGGAAAGGAATAGACTCAGTTGCTGTGGCCCACTTTGCCTCTTTAGCTTTTTCTTCTTATCTCTTCTGCTGCCTGAAAGTGAAAGGAAAGGCTTGGAGGCATGGCTGCCATCCTGCCACAGTGAGAACAAATGCTTCTTGCTCATGATGGCAAAGTAGAAAAGCAGAAGGAGCCTGGGCCCCTTGTGACATATGTAAGCAACTATATTAATCCTGAACTCGCCTATTTAAGACTTATTATCACGTGAAATAATAAATCTAACCTCCTATTCGTTTATCCATGAAACTGGATTTTCTGTACCTGCAAATGAAGTCATTCCTGATACAAATGCTCTTATGCAAAGAGCATTCTTTCTCTTTACAACTGAATAGGAGAGGATAAATTTCAGGACTTATCCAAGGTGTCTACTTGCTACTCCTTTGGAAAGTAAAGCAGTAGAACTAGATGAACTTGAAGAATTATTGAGACTACTTCTTCATTTTAGAATTTAGGAAATTAGAACTCAGAATGGTTTAGGAATTTTTTCAAGACCGCTCAACCACTGAAGCTTGAACAAGAGTCCTAGTATCCTAAATTCCACTTTGGTGTGCTTTTTTGTAACTCTGAAATTAAAGAGAACTTTTGACTCTGAGACCACCAAAGTCCTCATTAGAGCCTTGCTTATCATTAATATACTTTTGCAGACTCAAGATTACAAAGCAGGTGTTAAGAAGGCTTACAAGAAAGATAACAATTATTAGGGGTGGAAAATCGAGCACATAAGGAAAATTGCTAATTAACCCAATATTTTTAAAGCCTATGGAAAAATGAGGTAAGAATTAATTAAAAGTGGAAGATAAGCTCTGTTAGAGCACAGGCCTTCTTTGCTTTGTTTTTGCCTCTCTTGCTGGTACCTAGAACAACTCCACAAATGTAGAGGATATTCCATAAATGTTAACTAAATGAAACAATTAATAAAGGAATGGCAAATAACCATATAGAATATAGTTTTCATAAGGCTAAGAAAAGATCATCTTCCTAACACATAAAATATTTTAGGCTAGTTATACAGGAAGGCATTTATGACAGTGAGCAATTACATATATTGACCATGAGAAAACTGCAAAAAGGGTCAGAGAGAAAAGGAGATTAATCACAAAGGAATTTAACAGGCAGTAGATTGCTCGACAGTAACAATGGAAGATTGACCGTGGAGAATTAATATCTCTAAAATGCTGTGGGAAAATAGCCATTAACTTAACTATCATTCAAGAATGAAGACCAAAAAATAGATCTTTTCAAACAAGAAACAAAAACAAGAGAATATGCCATAACATACAATGCACTTTTTAAAAAGTACACTATAAGCAAATAAAATGATTCCAGCAGGGAGGGTGGAGATCCACTAAGGAGAAGGAGCAAAGAAAATGGTAAACACATGGTTATATCTAAACAAATACTATTTCAAACAATAATAATAATACTTGTTCTTAGAACTCTAAAAAGATTGAAATGGTGCACTAGCTAGCAATAACACTTAAGAGGGACTGGTTAGTTTTAAGCTATTCTAAGGTCTTTGCATTATGTGAAAAGATAATAAAGATAATGATTAACTTTAGGCTATGTTAAATCAATTACTAATGTTAACAATTTAAGGGTAACCACTAACGTGATAGAAATACCGTGTGTAAACTCCAGGAAAATAAAGAGAAAATTTGAATTTAAAAATATTAATCAATTGAAATGGCAGGAGAAGGGAAAAACAAATTCCAGGTTTACGTGTTGTAACAGTGCATTAAAACACAGGCAGGTTGGAGTCAAGGCATGGGGAACAGATATACCAGGCAAAACCAATCAAAATAAACCTAGTATGGCTATTTAGTAACAGACAAAATAGGCTTTATGCCCTAAAGCATTCTTAGTGATAAAGATTTACCATGAAGATATATATATACATGCTGTGTGTACACGTATATATATATCTGTGTGTATGTGTGTATATCTATATATACACACACAGAGGGATGCTATTATGGTCACTTAATGGCATAAGCTCCCCATATGTATATCAAAAATTGAGACTCACAAAGAAAAAGATTCACCAACAAAAAATAACACCAACACAGTGAAAAAAGAGAGAGGTTACAAACAAACAGTTCAAATAAAAGAGCAGCAGTGAGGCACACAGTTATTTAGCATCTACCAAATTGATAATTCCATGTAAAAGCCCAATTTCATAATCAATTTAAAAATATAAATTTAGCCATAATGTTTCCCACCCTTCAGTCTTCATTTTTACTAATAAATTAAATATATGCCTTATTTTAAAATGTAATGCATATTTACTTTTATAATTTCTGTTTTTAATATGGAAACTACAGATTTTATATTCTCTTCCTGTTTAGCAATTTTGATTTTGTTATGTTACATTCCTTTTGTTTTTGACTGTACTTTATCTACCTTGTCTTCTTGTTTTCTACTACTCTGACTTCTTGATACTTGGCATGAGTTATTTTCCTGATGCTAGGCAGTATTTTGTTAATGTTAGAGTCAGGTTACCTGCCTTAGACATCATGGGTATTTCCTGTAGATTGTACTATTTAAAAAAATATATAGTCAAAAAAAGAGAAAACATTTTGAATGTTTATTGGCCTTGAATATTTGATTAAAGATACACATTCTTGGGAAAATATAACTTATCAAAGCTGAATCAACAAAAACAAAACCTTTAGTATCTTTGTAACCTTTAAATGAATCAAATCAATAGAAATATAGCTTTCAAAATACCACCAGGTCCAGAAGCAAGTTCTATAAAATATTCCAAAAGAAAATTATTTCAGTCAGTCTTATAAAAACTCTCCCAGAGAACAGAAAATTAGAGAATGCTTCTCAATTTATTTAATGAAATCTGTATTATTTTGATTCCAAAACAACATAGAAAAGTCTTATCTACAGAATTTTGTAGCTAAACTACAAAATTACAGACTAAAATTCAAAATTGTTAACAAAGTACTGGAAGCTGTATCTAACCATGTAATACAAATAAATCTCATTACTTGATAGCCCAGCTAATCCAGGGAGTAGGCAGTGAGGGTTTTCAACGGTGCCTGGGCTATATGGAGTGGAGAGGCCAAGTGAGTAGAGCTTAGAGAGTCCAAAGTCCCTTCTATGTGTTATATCTCAGACCACCTTCATGACGGGTTTCCTCCCTCTCACTTTAAAGTCGAGAAAACCGACACTCAGCCATGGGAAATTATCTTTCCAAATTAGAGAACTAGTACGTAGTAGAGCTGGGATTCAAACTTCAGTCCTCTGATTCCATATTTAGTTGCTTCATTTACACAGCCATATACTAGTAAAGGCTGAATAGCCAGCTCTCTAGGAAAAGTGCCCTCACTTGTAGCATTTGCTGATTTCTGTGGTATGAATGCTGTCATGGCTGATTAAGGTTACCGTATGATGTCACTGAACACAGAGTTGAGAAGAGATGCACAGAGCTGGCTCTAGGAGCCGAGGGACACTGGCTCCAGCACAGCACTGCCAGCCAGACTTAGTCCTGGTGCCTTTACTGTCTTTATTGATTCATTCTTGCTTGTTTACTGGAGATGGCTGACTTGCTTCTTTAGCAGGTAATAACCCACAGGCATCATTTATTTAATAAACACTTATCAATTATCTATATTATGTCAGTCATTTTTTAGAACTAAGAGCAGTAAAAACAAAACAAAAACAAAAGCAAAATCTTGTCCTTGGGGGTACATACCTTGTATTGTAGAGAGAAAGAGAAACTAAAATAAAAAGTAAATTATATAATATATCAGAAGGAGATAATTGCTATGGAGAAAATCAAGTGAGAAAGTTGGATAAGAATGACTGAATACTGTGTTTCGATTTTAACAGGCAAGGAAAGTCTTACTGGGAAAGTAATAAATAATCCAGGCATGTGAGTATCTGATGAGGAGCCTTCTAGGCATAAAGTGGAGTAGATGCAAAGACCATGGGCGTTGTTGTCACTGACGTATTCAGTGACAGCAAGGAAGATAAGCATGGCCAGTGAAGAGTGAGTGCTGCCAAGAATAAATATGAGATGAAGTCACAGAGGCAATGGACACATGTGTCACCTTGGGCTTTGAGGCAATTGAAGGTCTTCAGATTTTATTTAAAGTGAAGTTTCCATGTAAATTCTTCTTTATCAATTTTTTTCTTATATACCACATGTCATTTCAATATACAGTTTATTTCTTCCTTCCTTTGGGGAAAAGTTTTCTGTAAACTTATTTCTGTTCCATTAGTATGGTTCCCTAATTAAAGGAAACCAATTATTCCTATGTTGTATCATTTCTGCCTTCCATCTTTTTCATCGACTCTGTGATTATTCCTTGTCTCCTTTTTTTTCTGAATTCAGAGTAATTATCTCAAGGATTTTCTCTTTGCCATTACTACATTCCTTTCCCTTTATGGTTAACTTGGTAACTCTGTAATGTTTTGTCTAGTTCTCAATTTTATCTCTTTATTTCACTTTCCATGTTAACATTATTCTACCTTTTTTAAAAAAATCATCTTTAAGGCCTGTTTTATTGAATGAATCTTATTCAATTTTTCTTTGACACTTGTGGGAAATCCGCTTCTTTTTCTTGGTCTGTGTTTTCTTCCAAACTGAGTCCATTTTGTTATGCCTGCTGCATCTTTTTTTCCTTCCCTTCATCCTTCCTTCCTTTCTCCCCTTTTTCCCATTTAAAACATTTTGCTTTAATACATTTGCATATTTGTCCTGACATTTTTTCACCTTGCTTATGCAAAATATGCAGAACTTTTGAGCTCTAATATGGTATAAGTGAATTATCTTCCATTTCCTTCTCATCTTATATGGGATTGATTTGTCTTTTCCCACTCAAGCTATACTTTGAGGTCTAGGAACTGCTGTCTATTTACTTTTTTGAAGTTTCAGTGTACAAATTGGTGAGTGTAAGGGCCTAGTTGGTTGACTCATCAAAAGGGACATGAACTCTGCTTTCCCTTCCAAAATTCCACTAAAAATCCTGCATAGGGGCTCATTCCACCCACCATGGATGTAGACTCCTTCCATTCTTCCAATTCAGCAAGGGACCAGAAAACTGCAAACCCTCACTGTCCTCTCTGCCTTTGCTCTGGTCTTACGGTGACATGTAGGTGTTTCATACTTAAATATTTTTCTAATTTTCCAATATTTCCTACTCATTTCATTGACTCACATCTCTCCACATTAAAGAATAGTGATACATATTCATAAGATTTTATTAATTATCATTCTTTCATTGGTATTGCTTCTGGCTGTTGGTCTGACTGTGGCTTAAACCCACATAGAAACATTTCGAGTTTTTTCCTTGGCTTCACCTTTAGAAATATTTGTCATAAATTTTGGTATTTTTCCTGGTTTGATTGCTACTAGTAAATTTTTGGCTGCTTTTTTTTGCTTAACTTTTTAAATTTTGTTTTGTTTAATATTGGAAAAATGTGTGTGGCCCTGAATTACTTGCTGCCTTTACCCAGATATTTATTAATTATTTTTTACTAAAAGTATTTAGACAAGAAATTATGTTATTCTATGTAATAACTGCTGTATGTATCACCAGATGACCAGTGATTATTAGAGATGGTGGCTTCACAATTACTTTTATTACCAGTATAGAAGAATTTGAGAGATAAATAATAAAGCATTATCCCCAAATACCTTGCATTCATAAGATGAATACATTCTGGGACTCTAACATACAGTATGGTGACTATACTTAATAATGCTATAGTGTATATTTGACATTTCTAAGAGACTAGGTCTTCTGTTCTCACAACAAAATAAAAAAGGTTATTACGTGACATGATTGATATGTTCATTAACTTGATTGTGGTAAATATTTCACAATGTGTATGTATATAAAATCATCATGTTGTACACCCTAAATATATACATTTTTGCCAATTATACCTCAATAAAGCTGCTAAAAAAGAAAAAGAATAGTGTTTGTCCACAGGTCTTTCTCTTTTCTTCTTGTTTGAGAAGAATCTGTTGTGCTCAGATGTGAGAATGTGGATATACTGGGCCCCTATAATTGACAAAAGGGATAGATAACTGCTAAGCAACAGCTCCCCTTTCTCCTCCCCCTCAATCGCCGTGTTTCAAAACAGTCCAAAGGATATTTCTCATTACAATGACCCTCCTCATTTCCAAGTAGTGTAATAATACAGCAGATATTGCCTATCTATCTAAGCTAGCTGATGGCCTCTAAGTCTCATGGTCCAGTGTATTGGTCTGCTCAGCTTCTCAACAATTTCTCTTAACAGCTTATGAGAAAGGACAAAGAAAATAAGAGTGTGTAACTAGGCTGCACCAGGGAAAAGGAACTGTTTACTGAATTCAACTTATTAAATAAATTTTCTCAATATCACTACAAAACTTTGAGGGCTTTTCCATGGGTTGTAGAGTGCATCTCCATTTGTCAGCCTTCCTGGTTTTAATAGGCGGTCTCTAGGTGTCTAGTTCTGAGCACATTCATCTTGAATATGAGTCAATTAAACTTATATTTTTTGGTGATTGGTGAATATCTATTTGTACTCTTGGCATTATTAGGCATCTTTCTGAAATGAGAGTTGCAAAATGGGCAATTTCCTAATCAGAAACATACAGCAATAACTCCAGTTCTCATTTCATTTCAGGTCATATGCTAAATGACAGGGCTGAGACCTCTCCACAGCACATCTGATACTGGGATCGATGAAGATCAGATGTGCAAATCACACTGGGCTCCAGAAAGCCCTAGACTGTGTCATTCAAGGTGGGAGGATTTGCTTCTCTGGTAAGCTGTGGAAAGATCCCCTGTGGATTAAGACCTTTCGTTTCTCTTAAAGGATGAATGGATATTATAAGTCCCAAGGATTCAATAAAACCTTTATAGCCTTAGTATAGCAGAGTGTCCGTCAGCCAATTCTGTGATTTTACTGTGTTTGTCTTTTGCAAAAATCCATGTGAAACCTCAAATGTTCCTTTTACAAGTTCTTTTGTTACACACACATGTTTTTGGTTAAATTAGTGGTGGTTCAATCTGGAAAAGATATCTGTAATTAGAGTCTTATTTTTGAAGTTTAAAAAGCGTGGGGGGAAGCACATATTCTATCAACTTTTCCTCACAGAAAAACTTACTCTATCTTCAAAAGCTGTGACCCAACACAGCAGTTTCTAGGATCCTCCAGAAGGACAATTTTCACTTACTGCCATATTGTCAGAAAAAGAGGAGGCTTCTAAAAGTTTTAAAGAGTTTTTTTTTTCTCTCCTCAAAACTCAAGTATGTACTTTTTAAATAATAATTCACATAATTTGTAGAGTGTGTTAGCTTTCAAGACCCACTTATGAAACCAGTGGTTATGTAGGATAGGTATTATTATCATCATCATTTTTTTAAATAAAGAGAAGAGTAGAAAACGCATGTGCCCTGCCTTCTGTCGAACTGAAAGAGATAAGGTGAAAATGTAACCTCATGATGTAGAAAACTAATTCCTATTTCTTTCTCTTATGAATCCAACCATCAAAAGATATCGTATGACAATGTCTCAACAGGCAGATGGCAGAAATATCACAACTCTAGCATTCCCTGAAATATTAGTGGACTACAGAATCGTGCAGTCCAGATAAAGAATCAGGCTACATTACAGGCTGTGCCACATTCTTAGCAACTGAGAAGGAAGATACTAGAGAAGGGGAACACAGGGGTGAATTCTTTTTCTACTTTAAACAAGTCTTGACACAGCTTCTTCTCCAATTCCCAACATAACCATCCTGCCACTACTTCCCTAATGCCATAGCTTGCCTAAGATCGATCAAGCAGAAAATGGGTATTTTACGTCTTAAGCAAAGGTAAAGAGTATTATTCTCTATGTTCTCTATGTCTCTGTTTTCTATGTCTTTATCTGGAGCATGCTCTTTCATGCCCTTTACATTTAATTCTTCAATTGCAAAATAATACATAATAAAAAACTAAATATACCCATAAGATTTCATTCTATGATCATATTTATAAAACTCAAACATATTTGAAAACATTGAAACTACTTTTTAAAAATATATGCCAGGTTGGCATCTGTTTATCATTTTTATAAAATATTAAACCAAATTTTTAAAGCAAGAGAAATATTCCTCTATTGAACTTATATCATAAGTTGAGATGAGCTATGAGGTTAATAAAATTTACACCATGATGAAAATAAAGCTCTATAAAAACTCTCAAATAAATTTCTAATTTCAGAAATCCCTCAAATAACAGAATTGCATTTCTCAAAAGCTGAACCCTATTTAAGTGATATTTATTATAAAATACTGATTATTATTAGTACAAGACTATATTGGCCCATAAAGGTATTTTTGTGGATATATATTTGTTTGTTTTTAAAGCAGGATTTCTCAACCTCATCACCATCAACATTTGGGTCAGATAATTTTTTGTTTCAGGGAACTATCCTGTGCCTTGTAGAATGTTAAGCAGCATCCCTTAACTCTACTCTTTAAATACCATGGGACCCTAAACATACACAATTGTGAAAATGAAAAACACCTCCAGATATTACCAAATGTTCCCTTAGGGGCAAAATCATCTCCCATTGAGGAATAACTGGCTTAAAGTATACAAGAATGCAGTAGTTCTAATATTCACTAAGCCTAATAATCTAATGTGGAGCTACATACTCAATTCACCAAATATTAAGTAAACCTCTGGCATATTCGAGGCACTGTGGGGGATTGCAATGATGAGTATAACAATGTCTCCTGCTCAGGAGTATATAATCCCATAGGCAGGAAGAGTCAAGTACAATAGCTCCCCTTAGCTGTGGTTTCACTTTCTGCAGTTTGTTACTCATGGTCAACCCTGGTCCAAAAATATTAAATGTAAAATTCCAGAAATAAACATTTCATAAATTTTAAATTGCCATTGTTCTGAGTAACATGATGAAATTTCATGTTGTTCTGCTTCATCCCACTTGGGATGTGAATCATCCCTTTGTCCAGTATTTTCATACAGTATATACTACCTACTCATTAGTCACCTAGGAGCCCTCTCAATTATCAGATCAAAAAAAAAACAGTATATATAGGGTTTGATGATATCTGCAGTTTCAGGCATCCACTGGAGGTACTGGAATGTATCACCCATAGATAAGGAGAAACTACTGTATACAAACAACAAGAACAAAAGCAAAGTATGATAAATGATATAAACATATGCAACTTCATGAAATTAAGTAGCTGTTCATGCCTAGAAAGAGAATTGTTCACATAAAAATTGTTTACTAATAGTAGGAAGGAGATAGTTATGATAAGTGGTAAACAAGAAAGAGTTTTTAAAGAGTTGCTTCCAGATACAATGGGAATACAGGCATTGGATAAATGCCCTCAGTCCAAATGGGAGAAATTGGCCAAAACAAAGGGGTTACAGGCCCCATGCAAGTCTCAAACCCAGCAGGCCAATCATTAAATCCTAAAACTCCACAATAATCTCCTTTGACTCTATGTCTCATACCCAGGGAATGCTGATGCAAGAAGTGGGCTCCTAAGACTTTGGGCAGCTCTGCCCCTGTGGCTCTGAGGGGCACAGCCCCCATGGCTGCTTTTATGGGCTGGCATTGAGTGACTGCAGCTTTTCCAGGTGCATGGTGCAAGCTGTTCGTAGATCTACCCTTCTGGGGTCTGGAGGATGATGGCCCTCTTCTCACAGATCCACTAGGCAGCCCCCTAGTGGGGACTCTGTGTGGGGGCTTCAACCCCACATTTCCCCTCCACACTGCCCTAGTAGAGGTTCCATCCTTGCCCCAGACTTCTGCCTAGACATCCAAGTGTTTCCATACATCCTCTGAAATCTAGATGAAGGTTTCCAAACCTCAACTCTTGCCTTCTGTACACCTGCAGGCCCAACACCACATGGAAGCTGCCAAGGCTTGGGGCTTGCACCTTCTAAAGCAATGGTCCAAGCTGTACCTTTGTCCTTTTTAGCCACTGCTGGAGCTGGAGTGGCTGGGACACAGGGTGCCATGTCCTGAGGCTGCATAGAGCAGGTGGGACCTGGGCCTGGCCCAGGAAACCATTTTTTCCTCTGAGCCCTCTGGGCCTGTGATGAGAGGGGCTGCTGTGAAAGTCTCTGAAATGCCCTAGAGAAAATTTCCCCCATTGTCTTGGCTATTAACGTTTGGTACCACTTTACTTAGGCAATTTTTTGCAGCAGGCTTGAATTTCTCCGCAGAAAAGGGGTTTTTCTTTTCTACCACATGGCTGGGATGCAACTTTTCCAAACTTTTATGCTCTTCTTCCCTTTTAAATATAAGTTCCAGTTTCAGAAAATCCCCTTGTGCACACATGAGTGTACACTTTTAAAAACAGCCAGGTCACATCTTGAATGTTTTGTTAGTTAGAAATTTCTTCTGCCAGATACCCTAAATCATCTTTCTCAAGTTCAAAGATCTCTAGGGCAGGGACAAAATGCTGCCAATCTCTTTGCTAAAGCATAGCAACAGTGATCTTTACTCTAGTATCCAATAAGTTTCTCATCTTCATCTGAGACCACCTCACCTTGGACTTCATCATCCATATCACTATCAGCATTTTGGGCAAAACCATTCAACAAGTTTCTAGGAAGTTCCAAAGTTTCCCACACCTTCCTGTCTCCTTCTGAACCCTCCAAACTGTTCCAACCCTTGCCCATTACTCAGTTCCAAAGGCACTTCCACAGTTTCAGTTATCTTTATAGCAGTACCCCACTCTCGGTACCAATTCTCTGCATTAGTCCATTCTCACACTGCTATAAAACACTACCTGATACTGGGTAATTTATGAAGAAAAGAGGTTTAATTGACTCACAGTTCTGCAGGCTTAACAGGAAGCATGACTGGAAGTCTTCACAAAACTGACAATTATGGCAGAAGGTGAAGGGGAAGCAGGGACCTTCTTCACATGGCAGCAGGAGAGAGAGAGCGGGGGAAGCACTACATACTTTTAAATGATCAGATTTTGTAAGAACTCGCACACTATTGTGAGTACAGCAACGGGAAATCCACCCCAATGACCCAATCACCTCCAACCAGGTCCCTACTCCAATTTGACCTGAAATTTGGGTGGGGACACAAATCCAAACTATATTACCAGCATAACAGATAAAATCCAGGTTGGTGGACATAGCTTTAGGTCTGCTGACCAAGTGGACAGGTTTTCCTCCACACATTTCATCCTCTACAGAGGGGAAGCAGAAGAAAACTCCTCCTCTCTGTGAAGACAGCTCTCAAAACAAAGAATGGTGAAGCTAAGCTTAGAATGCACACCAGCTATTATTCTGATATTCATCCATCAGGTAATTTATTCCATATCCTCAGTTAGAGAAAGTAAAGACATTGAAAGAAACCAAGAAAATCTCTCTTCATAGAAATCAGAAGTGAGGGAAAGACACACATCTCTAACCATCATAAAGTTAACTTGTACTGTTTTCTTATTCTTAAATGGATGTGAAGCATCAGATTTATTCCAGATCAACTTTTGTGGACAGTAAACAAAAATGTATTTTTACAAAATACTATGATCTATAAAGTAATTTAATATAATTTTTTCTATTTAACTCTCACAAATTCATCAGGTGGTTTATTATTAAATCTATTTACATGTCCTATCCATGGTCAAATAACCAACAGGTAAGCCAGGAATCTATGCCAAATCAATGGATTTTAAATCCAGGGACCCTATGAATATATACAACTATAATTTTTCTGTATATGGTAACAAATCTAGGCCTCTTTGAGCTGCAGAAGGAATGTACTGAGCGCCTTCTATACCCTTGTAACAGAGGTATGGACAAATCCCTTTGGAATGAACAAAGATTGAGGGAGGGCATCAACGAGATATACATTCCATCTGCACTTTTTGAATAAGTAGTATTTAATGAGGTCTTTTCAAGTAGAAGAACTGACAAGAAATCACAAAAGATGCTTGACTGGTGCTGAGGAAGACCCTGTAGAAGATGAAGCTGGCCAACTAGACTGGGGCCAGATCTTGAAAGTTCTTATATGACAAGCTAAAAGTTTCCACTTTAAGATTTGGAGTAACTGAAAGCCACTCTAGAATGTTTAGAAGAGGGTTGGAAGAAAAAGAGACTAGGAACAAAGGCCTTAGGCAAGAGACTATTTAAACATGCTGGTGACAGGTGGTGAGTGGTAACAGGTGGTGAGTGGATAAGAGGAAAGAGACTGGACAGCTATTTCTGAAGAAGATCTGACAGTGGATTTGGGGGTGACTGGGTATGGAGAATAAGAGTGTCGAGGCAATACAATTCCATTATGTGGGGCAGTTTACGCAGCAGGAGACACAGGTTCGGGCAGGAAAGGTGAAAGTAGTAAAATATTAGTTAGAATCTATTAATATAAAGTCCCTAAAAGATGAGCAAGTTGAGATTTGCATGGAGAAAATGGAAACATAGGTCTTGAGCTCAGAGGAGAGCCCAGGTCTGGAAAGAGTGACTGGGGAATAATAACATCTCGACAGTTATTGAGCCAAGAAGGTGACTGAGAAGGAGCAGGTGGAAAACCATAAAATTACACTGTAAGAAAGTCAGTGGGGGTGAGGATGAGTGGGAGAAGGCTACTAGAAATAGGTAGGGACAAGAGTGTGGAAAACCGCAGAAATGCCAGGTAAGGTGGGCTCTGGGAATAAGCTGTCAGATGATTGCTTTTCATTCTGTCTCTTCCAAGCTTTGCCAAAGAGATCTAAGATTCTCAATAAACTTATATCATTTCTCTGCAATACCATGGCTGGTTTTCTAAGTCAAAGTCCAAGGCCTGACATTTTCTTCATTCTGCAGAAGCTTCTTTCTTCCTTATTTAAAAAATTAAAGAGCCATTTTCTCCTTAAATTGACATCAGCGGCTAGGCAATTGTTCAAAATTCAAAACTATTTAAAACTAGTTACTTCCTAAGATGAATTCACCTATCTTAAAGGGAAATAAACACAATTTTTTAAAAAATACTCTTTACTACTTTTTTTTCTAGAAATGAATGTGTGGGTGAAAGTGAAAGCAAAAGTCAGACTATAATGGATTGAGAGTGAATAGAGGATGATGAAGTGGAGAGTTCTGAGGAATTTTTTGGGTGAAAGGAAGAAGCAATGATATAAGCCAGTAGCTGTAGAGCATGGCAGGCGACACGGAGATGCATGCTCCTTTAGACAAGGAGAAAAAGTGGCTGAATGATATCAATGGTCATGACAAAAAAGAGCTTTCTCAGAAACAAAAGTCCAGAGTTCACAATGTCCCTCCATAAGACCGTGTTCACAACCCTGGCCCCGTTCCTATCTAACTTAACTATATTTGCTATTCTACTTAGATACTTTTCTTTAATCTTGTAATTCATCCATTAATAAAAGACCAATCACCTTCTATTCTCAATCACTTAGCATTAATAAAAGAAAATACTGTGTTTAAGGAATTTTCTTTGGTGTAAAGAACTATATTTAAACCTTTCAGATTAAGTTCTATGCAGTATAAATATAATAAAGTCCCTAAGGTAACTCATTACACTAAAAAGTGTTGTTGCTTTTCCTAGAATGAGTCAATTAAGTGGTTTCTTCAAAAGATGAATTTTAACAACCTTCTCCAAAGAGCTGGAGATGATCATTTGCCAAGTTACAAACATAACGGTGTTGAAGAATTAAGTCACTTTGGCTTATACAATTTTTTAAAAGTGCCTTTCTGGGGAAATTTGGGCCTAAAATTGGAGGAAATATATAGATCAGACAAACCCACTGAGAATGGCAGAGCCTGATTTCCTCTGCTTACTTATTCATAGATTCCCTAGCTTGCTTACTTTTTTGTTTTTGGTTTAAATTTGGGATCTAGCTACCTAAAAGTTTCCACAAAACACATTACTGATGTTTCTGGTGTGAGAAAGATACATTTTTCCCTTCTGTTGTACCATCAACTTGGCTCCACGTCTTGAAATTCAAAACCTCATCTACTCATTGTTGCTATGTTTTTCTAGTCCTATAATATAGCAGATTAAAGACTAAACCTGGGGGAAATGTGAAAATTAATCTTACTTGAAAAACAGCGAATTAAAAAGTACTCTGCTGAGCATTTCTAAAGCACAAAAACCTGTCTAGAATAATGAAACAAAAGCAGAAAGAATTGAACTCTTGAGAGATGTGGGTAATGTAATGAAAATAGCTGAAAATAGATGGAGGATGGAAACAGAAGAATGACACAGAGCTTACACTTCTGTCAAAACATTCTGAATTCAATACATCCCAACAACAAGCATACGAGACAGCAGTTTACGGCCTGTTGCCTTTTAACGTTTTATTGTGTTGAATTAATTCAACAAGCATCAGTTGAATACCCACCAAACATACTCCAGTTGCACTGGGGAATTCAAAATAAAAATTTTTTTTGGCCTTCAAAAATCTTCCAAGCTAGTTGCACATGCTTTAGGATTAATTTGTACTTTCATTTACCTCTTGATTTGCTGTGCTAATTTTTCTGGTATTAAATGTGTACGTCAAACCCTTTTATTATTATTCATATATATATTATGATAAATCATTTATCGGCAAACATACTGCACATTGGGCTCCTCAAAAGCCCAATGGTCTAGGATGGTCTTCTTTGTTCTATCCAAGGGAACAGTGTCATAGGAATGCTTGAGGAATACATGAAAAAGAAAGAATGAATGAATGAAAAACTGAAGAGAACTCAATTCAAAATTAATATTAGAAATTCTAAGACAAGGTAAACACTTAAACATTGCCTATTGCCAGTGAAAAAAAACTTCAATCAACTTGGTACATAAAATCCTACTTCTAACAAACTTTCCTGAAACAAAAAAATATGTATTTAACAAACAGCTTTGCATTCTTCTTCCCATATTACATTATGTACCCAGAGGTTTCCAATATCCCCTTCAAACACACTTTCTTGTGCGAATGAATTTCCAGAGTTGCAAAGTCAGCAGAGCCATGAATGTGTTCAAAATATAGCTAACTGAAGCTGTGGTTTCTAGAAATCACTGCAGTGGTATATGACATTATTTTGAAAATTATTCTGAAAATAATGTATTACCAACTTACACAAATGAAACCAAAGAGAAACCATCTTCTCTCTACCTCCAAGAAGCCATTCACCTTCACGTGAGGTGACCATCTTACCTTCCATTCTCCAGTTTTCATAACTCTTCCTGGGCACTGGAAGTAATTAAGAAATCTCCCCTTTCCTCTTGAGCAGGATTTCTGTCTCCATTTGGCCCTTATTAACTGCCCCAGGTTGCAACACTGAGAAAACTCACTCCAAGTCAACCATGTATAAACAAGAGCTAAAGGTATTACTTAACTATAAAAAAAGATTTCCTGTCATGATTTTATGTGAGTTCATCTAGCTCTATTTATTACATTTCAGTAATATATTCTTAAGACAGGTTTGAAACTTACAAATGGATAGATAGATGTACAAATGGACATATAGGTATTCTAAAATCTTTTCAAAGGCTTGATTGGGTAGTTTAATTTAAACAAATTTAATTATTCAAATACATCTAATGTTACTAACTCTACCATTCTATTATATGGAGCTGTGGGGCTTTGCTTACCATGGTCTGAATTTTCTGTAGAAGATAGACTCCTGGATAGAAGTATTGAAAGCTTGTTTCTGATATTTATTGACTTTTAGACTTCACTTCTGACTTGACTTCTAGACTTCACATCACAATCTCATACCTCAAGCAAAACTCTTAGGTCGGCCTCCTGCTCCTTCACCCTTCCCACCAGCAAACACATTATCTCACGAGAACAAGAAAACTACAGGTATCAAAATAGTACTATGGCTGAGAACATAGCTGGGTCAGCAGGGGCTGGGAGCAGCCTCTCCCTATGCTGAGCAGTGAGGAAAGAGATCAAAGCCCATGCAACATCCCAGTAAAAGTTCCCACTAGGAGATTTCCTGCACATAACCTTCTTGGTTTAAAATAACTCACCTGGGACCTGTAAAACAGCATTGCCTTTCCTACATTGCTTCCCTGAATATGAGGAGCAAAACACTGAGCTTCAAAGAAAGAAATAAGAAAAATTCTCAAGGTGCTTGGATCTATTAGTAGAAAACTACAAAGATTTATTAATTAAAGATAAATTTTCTTTAACAGAAACTACAATCAACAGAGCTTGGGAATCTTGTTACAAAAACTTTTTGGGGAAGCAAATATGTGTTTGGATTACAAGTCTTCCTCATTCCCAACCCCAGGAACCTGCCTGGCGAGGGGAGGTGGGAAAGATTGAATCTACCAATACTCAAACATGTTTGCTCTTGCTACTATGGAAAATTCACTTCTGAGTCTTCTGATGTCCCTGGGTTTTAAGACACTAGTAGACTTTCAAAGCAGTTTCATTTTTACAAATGTTACCTTTTTCAAACCTAAGAGTTTAGGATATAAGATTTAAAGAAAGAAGTGTTACAATCGTGCCTGAGACACTCCCTACTAAAAGTCACTGACTTCCCCTTACAAAATGGAATAGACAGACTTACTGATTTTAGCAAGGAAATCGATGTTTATTTTTCCACTCTGTTGTGTTCCATGTATGTTTAGCTATTGCAGTGATGACTGTGTTCACCAGTGAAAACGGCTTGCTCTTTGTAATATCAAAATAATTTTTCAAGAGGGGGGTGGGGTTAATACAGCTCGTCCTGAAACTGACACCCCCGACGCTTTCTATCTGCTAACATCGGCATGTGTTCAGGGCTCCTTTCAAACAAAGAGATTTCTGATTATAATCCTGAATTGTTATTGCCGTGACTGACGCAAAAGGACATTTATTTTTATCCATGTGGCAGTTTTTTAAAAAAAGATTTCCAATGAAAATTCTGTTTGTGATTCAGAATGTACCTCACTGAGACAAATATATAGCACTTTGAAATTTCAATTTTACAAGCTCATTAAAAATAAAGCAATTATTTGGCATACTTCCTTCATTCTTTATTATATCTACTTCTTCCTTATCTGAGAAAATAAGCATTAGTGAGAAGAAAAAAATCATATTTAATTAGAAGGGTGTCAAAGCAAGATCATACCAATTTATATTTATACATAGTACCTCCTTGTTTGTTTCATGAGTATATTTATCAATTGTTTCACCTAGTAGTCAGTTCTCATGCCAATTTGTGTGATTCTTTATTTAAGTTACATAAGGGTTAGTATAAGAACATAATTAGAATTTAAGTAATCCATTATCTTAAGTGAAACAACTGAGATACAGAAAGATAAATAGTACAAGTTCTCATAAGTGGGAGCAAAATAATGTGTAGACATGGACATAGAGTATGGAATGAGAAAAACACTGGAGACTCAGAAGAGATATGTGTGGGAGGAGTGGATGATGAGACATTACTTAATGGGTACAAGGTATGTTGTGCCTGTGATGGATACCCTAAAAGCCCTGACTTCACCACTATACAATATATGCATGTTTGTACCCCACAACTTTATACAAATGTTTTAAAAGAATTTAAATAATCTTATCATTATTTGTTTAGACTGTTTCAAATGTAATAAGCCTTCCTTTTCTTCCTTAAGCATGAGCAATCATTATTTGATGGTCCTACTACATGGGTGGCAACTATAAAATAGTTTCCTTAAATCTACAAGAAAATAGTTCCTTGACTTCATTGAAATGACACATGCTTATTAAGTACCCTAGAAAAATAGAAGATGGATTGATAAATATAGAAACAATTTAAAAAATTTACTTATCAATTTTTAAATGGGCCACTCTATGGGTGTCAGTTTTAGCAAAATCCACAAATGCAAGTGGGAGAGACCAACTGTCCAAAAACAGGAGAAACGTAAGGCATATAACAATTATAATCAGTGGATCAGTGGTTATCATTTCTTTTTTTTTTTTTTTTTTTTTTTGAGACGGAGTCTCGCTCTGTCGCCCAGGCTGGAGTGCAGTGGCGCGATCTCGGCTCACTGCAAGCTCCGCCTCCCGGGTTCACGCCATTCTCCTGCCTCAGCCTCTCTGAGTAGCTGGGACTACAGGCGCCCACCACCACACCCGGCTAATTTTTTGTATTTTTAGTAGAGACGGGGTTTCACTGTGGTCTCGATCTCCTGACCTCGTGATCCGCCTGCCTCGGCCTCCCAAAGTGCTGGGATTACAAGCGTGAGCCACCGCGCCCGGCCAGTGGTTATCATTTCTAATAAACCTGTGTCCTCAGTCATTTTATGAGCTCTAGCAATAGAAGCTATTCTGTAATAAGGGAATTTCAAGGTCAAGAGCTTAATTGCTTCAATGTTCCATTTTTTAACAACACACAATGTTTTCTTCCCTTTCTGACATTCTTCAGCAGACTTATGACATTCTCAGTTCCCTGTCACAAAAGCAAATTTAATTAGTGTTTATCCTCTCTCCTGAGTTTACTCTCCAGCATAAGAGGTGAGTAAAAGATTCTGGAACCTAACAACTTCTAGTGAGTTAACATGAAAGGAAATTGGTCATTAAAAGCCAATATTTTGGGGCAGAGGTCTCTGCTGAAACAGCTTCCCTTTTTGGGTCACCTCAATTAGAAGTTAATTCCTCTACAATACACCTAGTAAGCAGTAATCCACTCTGGTTTATAAATTGATGTAAATCCGAACTGATGGTCCTACTTCCTGTGTTTAGAGAAAGGTCAGGGGACTGTTACAATGTCAGCCAACTTTGTCTAATCTTCCGATTTTTAACAGGAAGTCTGCAGGAAATGTTAATTGGGAAAATATAATGCCTGACAAAGAAAGTCTTCTTCAGACTATTTGCCCTTGCCCTTCCAGTTCTCAGAGGCTCCTATGGAAATACATAGTAACAATTCAAAATAGGAATTTCAGTGTCCCACTGATGTGCTGAGCATCCATTTTAGTTCTTAGACCAGCTGAGAGTTCATTTTGACAAGAACATCATTTCTCAGATACCACATGTTTTGGTCCAAGTTCCCATTGTATTAAAAAAAAAAAAAAGTAGGAGGGTGATATCAGCAAGATGGCAAACGAGGAACTTCCTGGCCATTGTTTCTTCATGAAAACATTAAGCAACATATGGCAACGAAGCAAATGCTCAATCAAGAAAAAGCCACTTCAAAATGGTAAGACATTTGGTGGTATTTTACTTGTCCTTGTTCCACCTCATAGCTGGCACGGCACAGCACAGTTTGGGTGAAGTGGTGGCTTGATCCCCAGTTACCTTCCACTAGCAAGAGCAGAATGGAGCAAACTTGCAATGTTCTAACCTGTCTATAAGCTACCTGAGAGATTTGTGTCTATGTCACCTCACTTGGAGTTCAGACACCCAAAAGTGGCTGGGATGTCAAACCACGGAAAGTCATGTTAAGCAGAAGGCATAGCTTATTAAAACTGCAAACAAAGAAAAAAAATAACTATAGACCCTTAGATGCCTGAAGTAAGAGATTACTGATTGAAAAATTAAACAGAACAGCTAAGGCTGAGGTGAGAGCACAAGTGAGACTCTTGGGGAAATTAAGACATTTAAAAGCAGCCATGTATAGAGAGGGGTTGGAAAAAGCACAAACACAAGCTCAGGGACATAAGCCCAAAAAGGCCTAAGAAGACTTTAAGTTTTTTTGTTGGAATGACTTGTAAAGGGTTTCCCCTGCCCAGAGCTAGCCTGCAAAGATTGGAATAGGTGGCTGTTTTTAACAAATGCCTCCTTTTCAACAAAAGCTCAACGGCATGCAGAAAAACAAAAAAGGCCCGTTTTATGAAACAAAATAAATCTACAGAAGCCATCCCTGAAGAAACACAGGCATTGGACTTACTTGACAAAGACATTTAAATACTTATCTTAAATATGCTCAAAGAGCTAAAGGAAAACATGGACAAAGAATTAAAGGAAACTATGAAATGATTTATAAAAGAAGAGTATATTAACGAAGAAAAATTATAAAGAAACAAATAGAAATTCTACAGCTGAAAAACATAATAATTGATTTTTAAAAATCACTAGAGGTGTTCAACATCAGACTCTAACAGGCAGAAGAAAGAATCAATGATCTTGAAGTGAGTTTATTTGAAATTATTTAGTCTGAGAAATAAAAGGAAAACAAATTTTAAAAAGTGATGGGAACCTAAAGGACTTACGGGACACCATCAAGTGGACCTAGTACATCTTATAGTGGTCAAAAGAGAATAGAGAAAAAGAGACACGGATAATGTATTTGAGGCAATAATGATGAAAAACTTCCAAATATGAAGAAATACAAGGATATTCAAATACAAGAAGCTCAGCAAACCCCAAGGAAGACAAACCCTATCCTAAGGCACATTATAATCAAACTATTGAATGCCAATGAAAAGATAGAATTATGAAAGCAGTAAGAGAAAAGTAACAAAACAAAGGATCTTCAATGACCTCAGCAGTTGATATTTCAGCAGAAATCTTGCAGACAAGAAGGCAGTAAAATGATATAAAATACTGAAAGAAAAAACTGTGAACTGAGAATTCTACCTCTGGCAAAACTGTTGTTCAAAAATGTGAGACAAAGATATCCCAGATAAACAAACAACGAGGGAGTTCATTACAATTAGAACTGCCTTACAAGAAATATCAAAGGGAGTCCTTCAGGTTGAAATTAAGGGACATTAGAGATCAATTCAAAGCCATATGAATCTATAAAGTTCTTGTAAAGATTAATACATGGACAAATGTTAAACCATTATTAATGTAATCTTGGTTCATAACTCTACTTTTTATGCCTCTGCAAGATTCAAAAAGCAAAGGCATGAAAATCTTTATAAATCTATGTTAATAAGTATAGCATATATACAAAGATGTAATCAGTGACAACATAAAGGGAAGCATGAAGCTATGAAGTAGTAGTTTTTGTATGTGATTGAAGTTAAGTTGGTATCAGTTTAAAATGATGTTATTTGTAATACCCATGGTTACCACAAAGAAAATATCTATAAAATATATGCAAAAGAAAATGAGAAGGAAATCAAAAGTGTCATTATAAAAGTCAACTAAACACAAAGGAAGGCAGTACAACAAGAAATGAAGGACAAAAAAGCTAGAAGACATGCAGGAAACAAATAATAAAATGAAGATAGTCAGTTCTTCCTTATCATAATTACTTTAAATATAAATAAATTAAGCTCCCCAATCAAGAGACATAGATTGACAGAATGGATTTTTTTAAATTCAACTATATTCTGTCTGCAAGACATTCAAGAGATAAGGACAAGCATATGTTGAAAGTGAAAGGACATAAAAAGATATTTTGTGCAAATACAAACCAAAGACAACAGGAGTGGTTATACTAATATCAGATGAAATAGACTTTAAGTAAAAAATTGTAATCAGTCAGACATGGTGGCTCGTGCCTCTAATCCCAACACTTTGGGAGGCTGAGGTGGGCAGATCACTTGAGCCCAGGACTTCGAGAGCAGCCTGGGCAACATGGTAAAACCCCATCTTCACAAAAACTACAAAAATTAGCCAGGCATGGTGGCATGCACCTGTAGTCCCAGCTACTCAGGAGGCTAAGGTAGGAGAATCCCCTGAGCCTGGGAGGTCAAGATTGCAGTGAGCTGCGATTGTGCCACTGAACTCCAGCCTGGGTGACAGATAAGACTTTGTCTCAAAAAAAATAAATAAATAAAAATAAAACAAGAAAAAGAAAAAGAAAAAATGTTACCAAACACAATAGACAAATAGAAAACTAAAGAAAATCAATGAAACAAAAAATTAGTTCTTTGAAAAGATAGACAAAATTGACAAATCTTTAGCTAACTGGCTATGAAAAAAAAAAGCAGTCTCAGATTACTAAAATTCAAAATAAACATTGAAACATAAGAGAGTATTATGAGACACAGATATTGGATGACTTGGATGAAATGGACAAATTCCTAGAAACATACAATCTACCAAGACTGAATCATAAAGAAATAAAAATCTGAACAGACATAATTAGTAAGAAGATTAATTAATTAACCTTCAAACAAAGAAAAGCCCATGACCAAATGGCTTTTCTAGTGAATTCTATCAAATATTTAAAACAGAATTAACACCAATTCTTCTTAAACTCTTGCAAAAATATTAGAGGAGGGAACATTTCCTGACTCATTATATGAGGGCAGAGTTACCCTGATACCAAAAAGCAGAAAGAAAACTACAGACCAGTATCCTTAATGAATATTGATATAAAATTTCTCAACAAAATACTAGTAAACCAAGTACTTTAGTGCAGTAAAAAGATCATACCATGACCAACTGGGTTTTATCCTTGGAATACAAGGAGGCTTTTTACCATATGACAATCAATCAAGTAACACACCACATTAACAGAATAAAGGGAAAAAACATGTGATCATCTCAATTAATCCAGGAAAAAGCATTTGATGAAGTTCTATACCCTTTCATGATTAAAAAACAATACACAAAAAACAGAATAAGAAAACTACCTCAACGTAATAAAGGTTACATATGAAAATCCCACAGCTACCATCATAAACATTGGTGAAAGTCTGAAACTTTTCCCTAAGATCAGAAACAAGGCAAGATGCCCACTTCTACCACTTCTGTTCAACATACTATTGGAAATTCTAGCCTGAGTAACTTGACAAGAAAAAGAAATAAAAGGCATCCAAATTGAAAAGGAATAAATAAAATAATCCCTGTTCACAGATAACATCATCTTATAAGTGAAAAACCCTAAAGACTTCACAACACAACTGTTAGAGTTAATAAATAAAATCAGGAAAGTTCCAGGGTATAAAACACACAAAAATCAGTTGCATTTTTATACACTAACAACGAATAATTCAAACAAATTTAAAAAGCAATTTCATTATAATAGCTTCAAAAGATGATGAAATATTTAGCACTAAATTTATTTAAGGAGACAAAAGATTTGTACACTGAAAACTGTAAAATACTGCTGAAAATTATAAAGAACACACAAATAAATGGGAAGACATTCGTGTTTATGAATTAGAAGACTTAATATTGTTAAGGTAACAATACTAATCAAATAATTCTACACATTTAATGCAATACCTATCAAAACCCCAATGATATTTTTGCAGAAATAGGAAAACCTATTCTAAAATTTATATGAAAACTCAAGGTACCTCAAATGACCAAAATAATCTTGACAAAAAGGAGCAAAATTGGAGATCTTACACTTCCTGATTTCACAACTTACAACATAGCTACAGTAATCAAAACCGTGTGGTACTGGCATAAATACATATAAACCAATGGAATACAATAGAGAGCCTACACATAAACCCTCACGTATGTGGCCAAATGATTTTCAGCATGGGTGCTTCCCTATTCAATAGTCTTTTCAACTAATGGCTGTGGGAAAATTGGATATCCATAAACAAAATAATGAAGTATAACTTTTACGTAACATCATATATAAAAATTAACTCAAAATGGGTTAAATACTTTAATGTAAGACCTGAAACTATAAAACTCACAAAAGAAAACATAGGGCAATGATTTCTTGAATCTGATATCCAAAAGCACAGGCAACAAAACAAAAAAGAGATAAACAGGACTTCTCAAAATTAAAATCTTTGTGCACCAAAGCACACTATGAAGAGAGTAAAAAGACAAACCACGAAACAGAAGGAAATATTTGCAAATTATATATCTCATAAAGAGTTAATATCCAGGATATATAGAAAACTCATACAACTCGACAACAAAAAACATACAACCCATTTTGAAAATGGACCGAAGTCTCGAATAGACATTTCTCCAAAGAAGATATGCAAAGAGCCAATGAAAATATGCTCAACATTGCTATTTATAAGAGAAATATAAATCAAAACCACAGTGAAACACCACTTCACACCTATTAAGATGGCTATTATTAAAAATAAAACCAGAAAATAGTGTTAGCTAAGACATGGAGAACTTGGAACCCTAATGCACTGTTGGTGAAAATGTGCAATGGCACAGCCACTATGGAAAACAGTTGAGTGGTTCCTCAAAAACTTAAAGTAGAATTACCATATGATCTAACAATTCCACTTATGGGTATATACCCTAAAGAATTTAAAGTAGGGTCTCAAAGAAATATCTGTACATGTGTTTGTAGCAGAATTATTCACAATAGCCGAAAGGTGGAAGCAACCCAGGTGTTCATCAATGGATTGATGGTTAAACAAAATGTGATACATACATACAACAGAATCTTACTCAGGTATAACAAACGAAGTTCTGATATATGCTACGACATGGATGAACTCTGAGAACATTATGCTGAGTAAAACAGCCCAGACACAAAAGGGCAAATACTGTCATGATTCCACTTACAGGAGTATTTAGAATATGTAAATTCATAGAGATAGAAAATAAACAGATATTGCCAGGGGCCAGGGGAAAGGAGAATGTGAATCATTGCTTAATGGTTAAAGGGTTTCTCTTTGGGGTAATAAAAGTTTTGGAAATGAATAGTAGTGATGGCTTCACAACATTGCGAATGTAATTAATGCCACTTAAATTACATGCTTAAAAATTATTAAAATGGTAAATTTATGTTAATGTATTTTACCACGATTAAATATACCCCCAAAAAATCCACCAAAATGTCCCCACTAGTTCTAGCTAAGGGTTGGGCAGCATTCGTGCAGGTCAACTCTGTGAGAATTACTGAAGACTGGCTGCTACAAGGTCAAAAAAGAAAGATACTGAAGATGACCACTACTGGAAGACATTTGAATTTTCAGCCCAGCCAGAGTGGAAAGATCGGTTTACCCCATAATTAATTTAAAAATCATCTAGCTGATGGAGTGCAGTTGTACGATCATAGATCACTGCCGCCTCCAACACCTGGGCTCAAGAGATCCTCCCAACTCAGCTTCCCAAGTAGCTTGGACTAAAGCCAACACATCCTGCTCATTTTTTGCTTGTTTGTTTGTTTTCGTTTGTTTTCTTGTGGAGACGAGGTCTCACTATGTTAACTAGGCTTTTCTCGAACTCCTAACCTCAAGCAATCTTCTTACCTCGGCTTCTGAAAGTTCTGAGATTACAGCCATGAACCACTGCACCTGGTCCCAATTCTGTTTTTTTTTTTCAACAGGGAAAAACTCTCCTTTTGTAGGGCCATGAATAACTTACAATTCCGTCTACTCAATGGATACAGTCTATTGAACAGGTTTATTGAATGCATAATATGAGCCAGGCACTGTGCTTGGCAATGACAATACCGTGGTCACAAGACAGGCATGGTCCCTGTGCCCATGGAGCTTATGGTCTGGTGTCAAAATCAAGCCTTAAGCAGGTAGTTTTAAATGTGGTGGATGTAATGAGAGGGGAAGTTCAAGCTGCTGTGATGGGGCACTTACCTGCCTTGCCGGATCAACATTAAAGCCAAGGCTTGAAAGATAAATGGGAGTTCACCAGATTAAATCTCAGGGTAGAGAAGAGTCTTCAGAACTTAAAGAACAACAAATACAAAGAGCCTGAGGCAAAAGCATTGGAACCCAAAAGAAGACCAATATGGGTCTTCTGTAATGAGACAAAACATGAAACAGAAACAAAGAAGTTATGCAGAGTGGCAGAGCAATCCTTATAATCAAATTTCATAATTTCACTTATCTGCTGATTTAATCATTGTTTTCTCTGAACCAGTTGAAATTTCACCCCAGGTGGAATGAATATAGAGATATTAGGATACAAATTGATAGAGTGCCCTAGGATTGCCCGCTGGAGCAATTCTTCTTGTTTTGAAGGACATTAGGGTGAATGAGATAGAAGTGTCAGTCTTCACATGGGGACACCCATTCTCAGGTTTCTCAGCAGACTAAAATCCTAAAGGTTTCTGCAGTGGTAGCTAGACCACAAACAAGCCTCCACACTCTTCTAAGCTTTGGGGAACATTGTGAATGAAGTACCAAATGTTAACTCCCTTGGCAATGGATACAACCAATTTCAGTAGCTGCTGAACAATTTATGTGAATTGAGGATTACTCAAGTGGAAAACAATCCAACAATGATTGCACTTAAGCTTCTTTCCTTAAGATTTATTTGTTCCAATTTTCTTTTCTTCATTCAAATTCAATTTTACCATGGTTCGTTGAATGAATTCTCTAGGAATACTTCAACTCTGATTCTACTGTATTGCCTTTTGTCACCACTATATCACCATTTCTTTATTCTTTTAAAACAACTTTTTCATACGTATAGTATGTGGTATATGTTTGGACAACATAGACTATGTCAGGATGGATATACAAGAAACTAGGCACCGTTGTGCCCTTGGGGAAAAGAGCAGGGTGGCCACTTTGTTGCATAATGCTTTTGTGTGGTAGCAATAAAAAGGACTCTTTTTATCGGAGCCATGAATTATGGCTTATGCAGCAGTGCTCTGGCTAGATTAAAACCATCACTCACTGCCTCAGCCAGGTGCCGTTGTGCAGCAAATGACTTGAACAATCTTACTTGGCAGCCTTGGAAATGAGGAACTGAGGAACAAGGATGTGAGGGAGGATTACGTTTCATTACTGAATAGTCTTTTGTATGATTGCATGTGCATTTCAAATTAGAAATCAAAAATAATATGTGCAAAATTATGGCTAGATAAAAGAAATACATTCTGGTGTTCTATATCACTGTAGGATAACAATAGTTAACAATATATAGATTCAAATAGCTAAAAGGAGAATATTGAATATCCCCAACATAAAGAAATAATGAATGTTTGAGATGATGGATATGCTAATCATCCTGATCTGATTGCTATACATTATGTGTTGAAACATCACTATGTACCCCACAAATATGTATAATTATTATGTGTCAATTACAAAAATAAATAAAAATATTTTTAAAAATTATCCAGCTGAGACAAGAAAAGGACCATCCTCAGGAAGGAGGACCATGTCCCAGAAGGACGTCAACTTTAAATCCACTCTAACGAAGCCTAAAATCAAACCCCGACACGATTTGCAAAGGAAGAGTTTGAAGGTTGAATCTAACCAACTTAGAGGGCCTTGGAAAATACTTCTGTCTTGCTATAGATCTTCTCTAATAACACATAATTCTAAGCCTACCCAAGATAAAATTTAGTCAATCACTAACTGATCCATGCAACAGAACTAACATCAGTGTTCTTCAAAAAGGATAAATGGACTCTGATGTCCTACAAAGTAGCATCCAGTCTACTATACAATAAAAAAACTTGATATGCAAAAAGAGAGGATTAAGTGTTAACTCTAGTGAAGAAAAAATCAGTCATTAAAAACAAACCTAAAACATGGACCAGATATTGAACTTTGCAGTAAAACTGGAAGCACCTATTTTAAGCATACTTAAAGAATTACAGGAAAATATCCTTGAAAATTTGAAGAAAATGTGGTCTTAATGAGTGAGCAAACAAAGGATCTCAACAAAAAACAGGATTTTTTTTTTTTTAAATGGCAATTCTCAAACACACAAAGTAAAAGGAATAAAAATTTTAAATTTACTACATGGGCTCAACAGCAGATTATAAATAGCACAAGAGCCAATGAACTCAAGAACCAACACATAGAAACAGTGCAAGATTAAAGAAAAGGAAGAGGCTGACTCTCTTTTCGGACTCAGCCCGCCTGCACCCACGTGAAATAAACAGCCATGTTGCTCACACAAAGCCTGTTTGGTGGTCTCTTCACACGGACGCACATGAAATTTGGTGCCGTGACTCGGATCGGGGGACCTCCCTTGGGAGATCAATCCCCTGTCCTCCTGCTCTTTGCTCCATGAGAAAGATCCACCTACGACCTCAGGTCCCCAGACCGACCAGCCCAAGAAACATCTCACCAATTTCAAATCCGATAAGCGGCCTCTTTTTACTCTCTTCTCCAACCTCCTTCACTATCCCTCAACCTCTTTATCCTTTCAATCTTGGAGCCACACTTCAATCTCCCCCTTCTTTTAATTTCAATTCCTTTCATTTTCTGGTAGAGACAAAGGAGACACGTTTTATCTGTGGACCCAAAACTCCGGCGCTGGTCATGGACTAGGGAAGGCAGCCTTCCCTTGGTGTTTAATCATTGCAGGGACGCCTCTCTGATTATTCACCCAGGTTTCAGAGGTGTCAGAGCATGCAGGGATTCCTGCCTTGGTCCTTCACCCTTAGCATCAAGCCCACTTTTCTGGGGAAGGGGCAAGTACCCCAACCCCTTCTCTCTCTGTCTCTACCCCTTCTCTGCCTTTCTGTGGGGCAAGAAACCCCCAACTACTTCTTCACCCTTAGTGGCAAGTCCCACTTTTCTGGGGGTGGGGCAAGTACCCCAACCTCATATCTCTGTGCCCCAATCCCTTATTTCCGTGCCCCAACCTCTTATATCTCTGTGCCCCGATCCCTTATTTCCATGCCCCAACCTCTAATATTCTGCACCCCGATCCCTTATTTCTGCACCCTGACCTTGTATCTCTGTGCCCCGACCCCTTCTCTGCTTTTCTGGAGGGTAAGAAACCCTCACCCCTTCTCCGTGTCTCTTTTCTCTGGGCTTGCCTCTTTCACTATGGGCAAGCTTCCACCTTCCATTCCTCCTTCTTCTCCCTTAGCCTGTGTTCTTAAGAACTTAAAGCCTCTTCAACTCTCACCTAACCTAAAATCTAAGCATCTTATTTTCTTCTGCAATGCCACTTGACCCCCAATACAAACTCAACAGTATTCCCAAATAGCTGGAAAATGGCACTTTCAATTTTTCCATCCTACAAGATCTAAATAATTCTTGTCATAAAATGGGCAAATGGTCTGAGATGCCTGACATCCAGGCATTCTTTTACACATTGGTCCCTCTCTAGTCTCTGTTCCCAATGCAACTCATCCCAAATCTTCCTTCTTTCCCTCCTGCCTGTCCCCTCAGTCCCAACCCCAAGCATCACTGAGTCTTTCTAATCTTCCTTTTCTACAGACCCATCTGACCTCTCCCCTCCTCCCCAGGCTGCTCCTCGCCACGCTGAGCTAGGTCCCAATTCTTCCTCAGCCTCTGCTCCTCCACCATATAATCCTTTTATCACCTCCCCTCCTCACACCAGGTCCGGCTTACAGTTTCATTCCATGACTAGCCCTCTCCCACCTGCCCAGCAATTTACTCTTAAAAAGGTGGCTGGAGCTAAAGGCATAGTCAAGGTTAATGCTGCTTTTTCTTTATCCCAAATCAGATAGCGTTTAGGCTCTTTTTCATCAAATATAAAAATCCAGCCCAGTTCATGACTTGTTTGGCAGCAACCCTGAGACACTTTACAGCCCTAGACGCTAAAATGTCAAAAGGCCATCTTATTCTCAAAATACATTTTATTACCCAATCTGCTCCTGACATTAAATAAAGCTCCAAAAATTAAATTCCGGCCCTCAAACCCCACAACAGGATTTAATTAACCTCACCTTCAAGGTGTATAATAATAGAAAAAAGTTGCAATTCCTTGCCTCCACTGTGAGACAAACCCCAGCCACATCTCCAGCACACAAGAACTTCCAAACGCCTGAACTGCAGCGGCCAGGCGTTCCTCCAGAACCTCCTCCCCAAGGAGCTTGCTACAAGTGCCAGAAATCTGACCACCAGGCCAAGGAATGCCTGCAGCCCAGGATTCCTCCTAAGCCGTGTCCCATCTGTGTGGGACCCCACTGGAAATCGGACTGTTCAACTCACCTGGCAGCCACTCCCAGAGTCCCCCGAACTCTGGCCCAAGGCTCTCTGACTGACTCCTTCTCAGCTTAGCGGCTGAAGACTGATGCTGCCCGATCGCCTCGGAAGCCCTGTAGACCATCACAGACACCTAGCTTTAGGTAACTCTCACAGTGGAGGGTAAGTCCATCCCCCTCTTAATCAGTACGGAGGCTACCCACTCCACCTTACCTTCTTTTCAAGGGCCTGTTTCCCTTGCCTCCATAACTGTTGTGGATATTGACAGCCAGGCTTCTAAACCTCTTAAAACTCCCCAACTCTGGTGCCAACTTAGACAGTACTCTTTTAAGCACTCTTTTTTAGTTATCCCCACCTGCCCAGTTCCCTTATTAGGCCGAGATACTTTAACCAAATTATCTGCTTCCCTGACTATTCCTCGACTACAGCTGCATCTCATTGCTGCCCTTCTTCCCAATCCAAAGCCTCCTTTGCATCCTCCTCTTGTATACCCCCACCTTAACACACAAGTATAAGATACCTCTACTCCCTCCTAGGTGACCGATCATGCACCCCTTACCATCTCATTAAAACCTAATCACTCTTATCCCACTCAATGCCAATATCCCATCCCACAGCATGCTTTGAAAGGATTAAAGCCTGCTATCACTCGCCTGCTACAGCATGGCCTTTTAAAGCCTATAAACTCCCCTTACAATTCCCCCATTTTACCTGTCCTAAAACCAGACAAGCCTTACAAGTTAGTTCAGGATCTGCGCCTTATCAACCAAATTGTTTTGCCTATCCACCCCATGGTGCCAAACCCATATACTCTCCTATCCTCAATACTTCCCTCAATCCATTATTCTGTTCTGGATCTCAAACATGCTTTCTTTACTATTCCTTTGCACCTGTCATCCCAGCCTCTCTTCGCTTTCACTTGGACTGACCTGACACCCATCAGGCTCAGCAAATTACCTGGGCTGTACTGCCACAAGGCTTCACAGACAGCCCCCATTACTTCAGTCAAGCCCAAATTTCTTCCTTATCTGTTACCTATCTCAGCATAATTCTCATAAAAACACACGTGCTCTCCCTGCTGATCGTGTCCGATTAATCTCCCAAACCTCAATCCCTTACAAAACAACAACTCCTTTCCTTCCTAGGCATGGTTAGTGCGGTCAGAATTCTTACACAAGAGCCAGGACCGCACCCTGTAGCCTTTCTGTCCAAACAACTTGACCTTACTGTTTTAGCCTAGTCCTCATGTCTGCGTGCAGCAGCTGCTGCTGCTTTAATACTTTTAGAGGCCCTAAAAATCACAAACTATGCGCAACTCACTCTCTACATTTCTCATAACTTCCAAAATCTATTTCCTTCCTCACACCTGACGCATATACTTTCTGCTCCCCAGCTCCTTCAGCTGTACTCACTCTTTGTTAAGTCCCACAATTACCATTGTTCCTGCCTCCGACTTCAATCCAGCCTCCCACATTATTCCTGATACCACACCTGACCCCCATGACTGTATCTCTCTGATCCACCTGACATTCACCCCATTTCCCCATATTTCCTTCTTTCCTGTTCCTCACCCTGATCACACTTGATTTATTGATGGCCGTTCCACCAGGCCTAATCGCCATACACCAGCAAAGGCAGGCTATGCTATAGTACAAGCCACTAGCCCGCCTCTTAGAACCTCTCATTTCCTTTCCATCGTGGAAATCTATCCTCAAGGAAATAACTTCTCAGTGTTCCATCTGCTATTCTACTACTCCTCAGGGATTATTCAGGCCCCCTCCCTTCCCTACACATCAAGCTCAAGGATTTGCCCCCACCCAGGACTGGCAAATTAGCTTTACTCAACATTCCCTGAGTCAGAAAACTAAAATACCTCTTAGTCTAGGTAGACACTTTCACTGGATAGGTACAGGCCTTTCCTACAGGGTCTCAGAAGGCCACCGCAGTCATCTTTTCTGTCAGATATAATTCCTCAGTTTAGCCTTCCCACCTCTATACAGTCTGATAACAGACCAACCTTTATTAGTCAAATCAGCCAAGCAGTTTTTCAGGCTCTTAGTATTCAGTGAAACCTTTATATCCCTTAAGTAGAACGGACTAAAGGTCTTTTAAAAACACACCTCACCAAGCTCAGCCACCACCTTAAAAAGGACTGGACAATACTTTTACCACTTTCCCTTCTCAGAAGTCAGACCTGTCCTCAGAATGCTACAGGGTACAGCCCATTTGAGCTCCTGTATAGATGCTCCTTTTTATTAGGCCCCAGTGTCATTCCAGACACCAGACTAACTTAAACTGTGCCCCCAAAAAACTTGTCATCCCTACTGTCTTCTGTCTAGTCATACTCCTATTCACCGTTCTCAACTACTCATACATGCCCTGCTCTTGTTTACACTGCCAGTTTACACTGTTTCTCCAAGCCATCACAGCTGATATCTCCTGGTGCTATCCCCAAACTGCCACTCTAAACTCTTGAAGTAAATAAATAATCTTTGCTGACCGGACTATGCTGAATTTCCTTAGGCACTCTAATTAGACGTCCTAGGTCCTCCCAATTCTTAGGCCTTTAATACCTGTTTTTCTCCTCTTATTCCATTTAGTTTTTCAATTCACACAAAACTGTATCCAGGCCATCACCAATAATTCTAAATGACAAATGTTTCTTTAACAACCCCACAATATCACCCCTTACCACAAAATCTTCCTTCAGCTTAATCTCCCCCACTCTAGGTTCCCATGCCGCCCCTAATCTTGCTTGAAGCAGCCCTGAGAAACATCGCCCATTATCTCTCCATACCACCCCCAAAAATTTTCATGGTCCCAACACTTTACCACTATTTAATTTTATTTTTCTTATTAATATAAGAAGACAGGAATGTCAGGCCTCTGAGCCCAAGCTAAGCCATCATATCCCCTGTGACCTGCACGTACACATCCAGATGGCCCGTTCCTGCCTTAACTGATGACATTCCACCACAAAAGAAGTGAAAATTGCCTGTTCCTGCCTTAACTGATGACACTGTCTTGTGAAATTCCTTCTCCTGGCTCATCCTGGCTCAAAAGCTCCCCTACTGAGCATCTTGTGACCCCCACTCTGTCCGCCAGAGAACAACCCCCTTTGACTGTAATTTTCCTTTATCCACCCAAATCCTATAAAACTGCCCCACACTTATCTCCCTTCGCTGACTTTGTTTTCAGACTCAGCCCGCCTGCACCCAGGTGAAATAAACAGCCATGCTGCTCACAAAAAAAAAAGAAAAGAAAGGAAGAGCCTGTAGTTCCAGCTACTTGGGAGGCTAAGGCAGGAGAAGTGCTTGAACATGGGAGATGGAGGCTGCAGTGAGCCGAGATTGTGCCACTGCACTCCAGCCTGAGTGACAAAGTGAGAGACTTCATCTCAAAAAAAAAAAAAAAAAGATAGAAAGAAAAGGAACAGTATCTTGGGACCTATGAGACAATATCTGTAACAGACACAAAGATGCACTGCCCAGTTCCCCTTTCAAGGAAAGACTTCAAATCTTGCTGCAGATAATAGGATTGGCACAGAGCCTCCAGCTATCAATTCCTTCAGGACATGCCTTATCTATGGAGAGTTGCTTTGCCTAATTCTGCTTTAAGCAGCTTGCATCTGGTGACTGAGTAAGGCAGAGGTAAAAAGTCCCGGTTATTTTAGCCCAGGTGGGCAATGTTAACTCCAGAGCTCCCTGCTGTTTGGGCCAATGTTTTGTCTGCCTGCATCTCAGTTCAACTTCTTCCTCTACCCAATTGATCTTCTTCCCCCTTATTTTCCCATGGATTAATTTCTATTAAATATTTTGTATCACAAACTCTGTCTCAACATCTGCTTTCAGAGAGCTCAACCTCAAGGAGTTAATACTGGCAGTGTTCTGAAAAATCAGGTGATAAGATGAAGTTTTGGAGATGAATCATTCATTGCTTAGATGACAATGAGAATCCTGAGCTGGTTTTGGTGGAAGACAGACAGCCCCAGGCACGTGGAAGTGGATCACATGTTGAGCCTTCACCAGTAATAAATTAGAATGGTCTGCTGTTGGAAGGAAATGGATAAGAGGGTGGAATGGATCAGGATTTTCAGACTCATGGATAAAACAGTAGATATAAACATAACAAGAAAGGAGGGCTATTGCTAAGTGGCACTGATGCTCTACTGGAGTACAACTAACAGCTGACTTATCATAATAGGCAATGAAAACCTATTATGAAGAAGCTTTCATCTCCTGCAGCAGCAGGGCAGAAGATTATTAAGCCCAGGAATTAAGAACACAAATGGCTGAACTTCAAAGAATTTTAAATCCTCAGCTAAGGTACATCTGATAAGCCTAGATCTGAAACTCTGTGAAAATCTTGGATCCTGACACATGAGATGGACGCATCTGTTTGATGCTCCAAAGATTTTGACTCTCTACACTCATTTGAATCGTCTGAGTATGCAAAAATTATCCACTCTTCTCTAGCAAGAGTTAGCACTCCATCCCATGCTGGAAGACAATGCGGAGTCCTCCCTCTCACAACAGGTACTCCACTCAAAATCTTCCTCCACCTCAAATTTGGGCCAGTAAGTCTATAGGGGTAAATCACAGCATAGCTTAGCTGTGGATGAGCTGATCCTGCTGAAGGAGGAAATGGGCTATACTTTAAGGGAGCTGAAAGATTTAGCCAGCATGTACTGGCAAGATCTAGGAGGCATGTGTGTGGAACTAGACTCTGAGAATGTTAGATTAAGATATTCAGAATATGAAACTGGGTAAGAAAGGGTGTACTGACCTGGTAGTGCTCTCCTGAGATGCTATGCTTTCCAACCAGGCAAAGACCAAGGGAGATAGTGCAAACTTGTAGGAAAGTTGACTCTTAAAATCCTGAAAGAAGCCATGGCCCTCTATGAAAGTTTAAATGCCATAATTGTCATGGAAGATGGTAGCAAGTGATTAAAAGGCTTAGAAAAGTAAGGTGCTGAGATGGATACATATATATAATGGGATAATCCGCCAGATGATTAAGCTCCATGGAAAAGATCAGAGGATACACTATCCACCAGGACCATAAGGAATGCACTGGTGAGAGAGAGTCACCAGTTTGGATAAAAAAAAAAAAGTTCAGCAGTCACTCTCCTTTGTAGACCAGGGTTCATGGTAAGAGGCACAGTTATGGAAGAACTCTACTCACTGATGGTAAAGGGAAAAACAGGACCTGGTAGCAATAGAGGCCAAGTGGTGACATTTAATCACCCAGAAGTCATGAGGTCATATTATTGCAATAGCAGGCAAAGCCAGAGTGGCAGCCATATATACTTGTGGAGACTGTTAATAGAACATGGCATCCTGAGGGACAAATATCAGTGGACATCTGTCCAGGGCATTACTCAACTTGTAGCAGCAGGAAAACAAAGGAAGAATGATTAGGAGACTAATGATAGGGTAGTGACCCCAATAAAATGCCATGAGCCCTTGCCCAGTGCTCCAGCCTGTCAGCATTTTCAGTCTCAGAATCTACTGGCTAAATAGGTGCTCAGGTGTCCAGAATGAAGGACCCTGAAAATTAATGGAAATATACATGGTAATTGATTCCCCGGTCCTTCCCCCAAGGGACCTATAGCCATTTTTAAGTAACTGGGCAATGGAGAAATGATTGTAAGTTGAAAAATACAGCAGCCTCAACCTAAGAAGGGAACAGTGACTAGCTACCCTAAGGGAAATTAGCATAAACGTGAATTTTATGGAGGAATTCTTAGGAATAAACAAGAGGTGAGTTATTTTGTACTTTACCTAAAAAAAAAAAAAAGCCACAAAAATCTGTTTGAATATATCTTTCACCACGTTGTTGCTGGTCCCACCCCCCATCTCCTTGTATTTACTCCTCCTTGCTTTTTGGGCAGGGTCTATGGGTGGTTAGCCAAACAATTTCAATTAGATGAAACCCCCAGATGTGGGCAAACCTTGAGAACTTGGTGCCCCTCCATTAGGTTTCTAGGAGGTGGATAGGAAAGCATTGCTTCTTAATTTCTTTTTTTAATTGTTGTTGATGAATAGGTATTAATAGAATAGATTCAATTTTTGACGTTGCATTTTGTGACCTTGCTAAATTAGCTAGAGTTTTTTTGTTTGTTTGTTTTAAAATTCTCTAGGAGTTTTAAATCCGTGGGATTCAGGCATCTCCAGGAAGGACATAAATGTAGCCAAGCCAGCTCTTTCAACAGCAGCAGAGCCTGCTGGAGCTGGCTGCTGGAGGCCACCCTGTGACCCCACTCCCTACAGCTGGAATCAAATTCTTCTTTGAAGGGGGATGTGAGGAGCACATTTCCATGCCTGCCACAGTACAAGAAGCCAAACCTGCAAAAACCTTGATCTTGGACTTCTAGCCTCCAGGACTGGAGAAAATACATTTCCATTTTTCAAGCCTCTCAATCTATGATATCTGGCTTTAGCAGTCCTAGCAAACTGTAATACAATACCCAGTCTCCTCCTATGGTACAGGTGCTAATGATCCTCATTTTAATGCTGCAGTTCCAATTGTGGGCATGTGATCATTGCTCACTCCATCACAAAATTCCATCCTGGGTCTCAGAGAGTGGTTCAGGGTTGAGTATTCAACCTAAGCCAGGCCAATCAGAACAGTCTTGGGTTTTGCCCTAGGACTCTGGGAAAGGGGGCACTCCATTTTCCTCTGAGATTGCTTAGCCAATGGACTATAAGCCTGCAGCTGCTGGGATTCATCTTTTCCACCATGAAGGAAGGGACTGTCTGAGAATAAACCCAAGACAGAACGCACAGAGCCAGAAGATGGGGAGATACAGGTTCCGGACATTGCTGTAGAAGCACCTGGCTCCGTCCTCACCTCCTGTTACCTACCCTAGACTTGATGTTGTGTGAGCCAACAAACTCCCTCCATGCCTCAGACACTGAGTTTCTTTCTCTCACAACTAAAAAATTCCTGAGGCAGGTGCCTTCGTCTTGTCCTACAGTGTGAGTGTTTGAATATGATTTGATATTCTCTAGATAAATGCCAATATGTTATTTAAATATTTGTAGCAATTACCAGCCTTTAAGTAAAAAAAAAAAAAATCTTAAAAAATATTGTAAACTTAGTTTATCTTAATCCCTCATAAACTACTAAGCTTTTGCATAAACCCACAGGATATGACTATCCTATTCAGAAAAAGATGCCACATTCCAAAGGCGAGATGTCCAATTTCCCTCAAACTCCTCTGATCACAAGTGAGGGTTCATCTGCCTCCAGCACCACCTCTATTGCAGCTGCTTCCTCTGTGAGGTATGTGAAAGGTTGCAGACACTCCATTTTCTGAAAGGAAACATCAAAGATGAGCTAAGCCTGCAAAGTAAAAACATCATCATTTCTCTCTTACTATTGACTTAACCAGCCAGATGTACTTCATAGTAAAATCATAATCTGCTTTTTTTTCCTCATTTTAAGAAAGATTTCACTTTGGATTGACTTGAAAAAAAGTTGGGACACATTTTCAGTAAAGTGCTTCAGGATGGCAATTAGGTTCCTTTTCTCCTGCTTCCCATGGTAGAATGAACACATTTCTTGAATGAGGTAAATCTTGGTAGACAACTTTATGTATATTTTTCAACCTGAAACATTATAATGAATGCTCCTTGGGTACAGGATTGCTCCATCTGAAAGAAAGCCCTTAGAAGTACACACATTTTTTCAAACAAAAATTAAAATAAAATTTTCTTTGTACCAGTATGTGTCACTCTTAAATACATCAAGGATGCTGACATGACCACAAAATGCATTTATCAATTAAAGGTTGAATCCCATAGGACCTAAGGATATACAATTATATTTAAATTCTCTCATATAACCCAAAACCAAACTCCAAACACAACCAAGTTATAACTATGCCATTAGGCAAAAGAAAGACTTGAATAAATGAATGGAGCATATCCAATTCATTTATATACACAAACCTATTAAATAACTCCGTTTGTATGTCTAATATCCATTTCAAACTTAATATGTCAAAAATTGTACTCCTGATTCAACCCAGCCAAGAATAAAAGAAATAAAAAGAAAATTAAAAACAGAAAACAAAAATAATCCTGCATTCTTACATTCTTTCTCATCTCAGTAAATGAAAAAACAAAAATTCTATTTTACCAGTTGTTTAGACTAAAAAATGGGTTAGCGTCTACTTCAACTCCTCTATCTCACAGACCATAACCAAGCCAATCCACTCAACAGGCCTATGTAGAACATATGAGAAACCCAGATCCCAAATCTGATATTTTCTCTTCAGTTTCACCATAACCGGCCTTAGCCAAGCTGCCATGATGTGACATCTTGGTTGTTTTTCACAGCTGCCTATCAGGTCTTCTTGTCAACCTGCTCTCTTACCGTCTACCCTTAACATAGAGCCATAATAAAGTTTCTTTTGAAACTTATGTTGGATTACACCACTACTATACTCAAAACTCCCCAATGATTTTCCATCTGAGAGTAAAATCCAAATTTTTTATCTCAGCTGCATGATCATACATAATCTGCAACCCCTGCAACTCTCTGATTTTTTTTCTGCACCTCCTACATATCTCTGATCTCAATTTTTGCTATTGTCTCTATGAAAGTCACCATATGGTGGCCTTCACGTGGGTTGTATAACACCATGGGGTGGCAGCCCTGCTGTTCACTTCATTCCAGCTACACTAACCTCTTGGTGATTCCCCAAACATACCAAGTGATGCCCTGCTCACAGTCTTTGCATGTGCTGTTCCCTGTGCCTCACATAATTTCCCCTAGATAGGTGCATGGATTACTCATCACCATATGCAGATAGACTCTCAAATATCACCTTTGCAGATATTGTCCATGACCATCCTAAAAAAAAATAGCAGCTCCCTGCCTCAGCACTCTGTAACCTCCAAGTTCTTCTCATCAACATTTATCTTATATATCATATCAAATGGGGCAGAGAATATCTGTATTTTTTACTGCCCTATCAGGCATACAGAAGATCATTCTCATCACTTAGTGGATGCTCTATATTTTCTGTTGAATTAGTAAATATAAAGAAGCTTCCACAAAATTATTATTAAAATACTTAAAACTCTAAATACATATGCTACTGGCCCTAACATATACTTCCACTTTATTGAAGACTGCATTTAATTCATTCATAACCCAAAAGGTGTGGCCATGTAAGGATAATTAAATATTCAGAAGGCAGCATGATACATGGGATGTCTATGGCCCAAGACTGATTTCCTTCCTTCCTTCCTTCCTTCCTTCCTTCCTTCCTTCCTTCCTTCCTTCCTTCTTTCCTTCCTTCCTTCCTTCCTTCCATCCTTCCTTCCTTTCTTTCTTCCTTCCTTCCTTCCCTTCTCTACTTCCTGTATGTTCTTTTTTGCTTATAATAAATCAGTACATTTATTATAGAAAATATAAGTAAATATTTCAAAGGTTGAATTGTCGGACTTGTATGCCTTTAATTTTCTTGATACTATTGCTAAATCACTTTCCAATTGATGTTCCACTTTACACTCTCACCAGTGCTACTTGGGGGTCTTTTATCCTGCACTCAATACAGCCCAGACAATCATTTATTTTACTTTATTATCTTGATGACCAAAAGTTGAAATGACATTGATTTTAAATTTTTATTTTCTTGATTGCCAGTGGGGCACAATTTTCCTTGTTAAGGGGCTCAGGAGACAAACTGCTCTCTCCTCTTGGAATTCTATTTTATGGTTCACAGGGTGTTAGAACTGGAAAGGGTTCAATTCCTTTATTTTACAGATGAGAAGACAAAGCCAGCAAAGGAAAGTGTCTTTCTTCTAAGTCATTCACCTAATTTGTAGCAGGACTGAGACCAGAATGACGAATAACTTGACTCTAAACTAACCCTGCCCATTTGCACCCATTAAAAAGAGGTTATTATTTTCGAGCTTCTATAATGAGGAAAGAATTAGAAAATACTTAAAGTGACAGTCAGGGTTCTTACAAATTGCAGCTGTTTGAGAAATTGGACAAATCTGATGGGTCCTTTGAGTAATAACACCAGGAACTCAAGGACAGAGAGTGTCAAGAATACACTGAGTTGAAGGACGTGGTCTTTTCAACATGCACAATCATAGAAGACTTTTCTATCCTGTGAACCTACAGAAGGCAAACAGTTCACTCAGTTCTGCCACTTGGCCATGTGCCCCAGGACTGTGTGATTAGCAGTGCACTTGGACTGTGTCTAAGCAATCCCAGCAATGGAACTTAAGTTTTCAAAATCAGCTCCTGGGCTTTTGTAATTTCCTCTCCATTACCATTTCTTTAAATCTCCCAGACAGAGGAAGGAATTCTCCACCCAAAGATATCTTCCTGGCTGACTTGGTCTCTGCTTTTTTAAAGCATTCTCTCACTGATTCTTGCTGGTCTTGAGCAAAGAATGATTTATCACTGCCACTTCTAAAGCATGTAACACAGATGCAGTCTCTGTCTGAAAGACATTAAGATCTAAGTAAAATGAGCTAAAGAGTTTCTTCACAGAGAGGATCTCTATGGGAGTGATATTTCATAGGGGATTCTGGAGGGAGATTATGTCAGTACACCCTGCGGGAGGGACCTGGGCATACAACACTGAATGGAGACCTGAAGAGAGTGAAACTGCCGAGGTTCATTATTTCCCAAGATTTGTCAATAACCTTTATCACTTGGTGTTCTGGAATCACATAGAGGGAGCGAAGGAGGGTAAAGGTCATTTCAAAGTCATATCTTCTGGCAAAACAGGCAATCTATGGTCTGCTGTACTACTTTTCTGCAGGAGACAAGAGACCCCAACTGTCTTATACGCTTTGCTGCCTAAAAGATCAGCCCTCTGTGAAGGGAGCCTTTCAGCCATCTCCCAGGCTGTCCCTCCACATAACAGAAGCTTGCAGCCGTTAAAGCCTTGGACACAGACCTCCCAGGTTGAATTGATTGTCTGTCTACCCTCAAGGTATCTGGACCGAACCAACCCTGATGTCAGCAGTCAGAGAAGCCTAAGCCTCCCAGGTCATCCTTGGCCTCTGTACTCCCCTGAACCTGAACCATCTTTTCAATCGTCTTCACTTTTGGCCCTTGAACCATGCCTGGTGCTCTGTTATCTGAAAATTCCTATATGTCCTCAACCTCTCTGAAAATTTCCTTCATCTTCTGGCCTTCCTCTGACAATACTAATTCCTTTGCTGTCCTCTTTAGTGGATGCTGTTCAGTGGCTGTTCATGTCTTTCAACATTGACTTTTGGACATGGCTATTCATGTCCTTCATGGAATTGGGATAAGTTCCTTCATGCTATTCACTGCTGTTTCCAAGTCATCTTATTTCTCCTTACTTCAAACCTTGCTCTACCTGGGGAGTTTATGTCATTTGACTTTGCCACTCAGCAAACCTTCTGTCATCATCTATCAACATCCCAATCACATCTCTTATTCTTTGATAATGACTCCGGTAACACTGCATTCATTTTCACTGCTAATTCTTTCCAAAAAAATATAAAATCCATTGAGCATATGACCTTTCTGTATCCATGTTTATCTGCATAGCTTTATGTCTTTTTTTACCCAATTTAAATTACATGGTCCATCATTGTAATCTTTTCACAAACACTCTTAACTTCTTGACTCTACTCCTTCCATTCATAATCAAAAGGTAAAAAAAGAACTCCCCCAATTCCTTCCCTGAAACGGAGTGGCTGTTACTGGATAAAACTATAAAACTATGCTGTATGGTCTCACTTTAAATTTATGATCACATATTTCAGAAAACAATTTACCACGACTCATCATTCCTACTGTACTTGCCAAATATGTTTCCTTTCTCACTTTCCAAATGGCTATTTCTTACTTTCTTCTTCTTTCAAAACACTCTTTGCCACTTCTCCTTACACATACCTCTCAGCTGATGAACATAATTCATATTGCATAAACTATTAAAAACGTGAATTTTCTTATTTCTACTTCTGAATTAACTAATCTTCCGTGGTGTGTACCTGACATGTTGTCTTCTCTCTTATTACATATAAAAGAATGTCTCCACTCTAAGGCCAGTTCCTCCACCAGCGCTGTGGATACCATCATCTCTCACCTTCTCAAAGACTTTAATCCTATGGCAATTTAGTCTTCTACCCCATCAATTTCTCCTTTGTTTTTGAATAAGTCACACTAGTACACAAATAAGCCCTGGTATATCTAATTTTAAAAACAAATCTCTTCTTTGTCCTTTCATCTCTTTCTACCTGCCTCCCCATTTAACTCTTCACTTTCAAACAAAATTTCATGGAAGGATCTGTACATTGTCACTGTTTCTAATTCTTTGTCTTTCATTAACCCCTGAATGCACCACAATAGCCTACCATCTTCACTACTCCAGTGACATTGTTCTTACCAATGTCAGCAATAACTTCAGTGTTGCAAATCCAAGAGTTGCTTCTGTGTTCCTATTTTACTTTTTTTAACTGATTATGGTTTATCTGAATAGCTTTGGGGGTACAGGTGGTGTTTGGTTACATGGATAAGTGCTTTAGTGATGATTTCTGAGATTTTGATGCTCCTATCATGCAAGCAATGTACACTGTACCCATTGTGTATTCTTTTATTCCTTACCTCCCTTCCAGACTTCCCCCAAAGTTCCCAAAGTTCACTGTGTCATTCTTAAGCCTTTGCATCCTCATAGCTTAGCTCCCACTTACAAGTGAGAATATACTGTTTGATTCTCCATTCCTGAGTTACTTCACTTAGAATAATTGTCTCCAACTCCATCCAGGTTGCTGCAAATGCCATTATTTCATTTCTTTTTATGGCTGAGTAGTATTCCATGTGGTATACTCCAATGTGGTATATATTCACTACATTTTCTCATTTATTTTGCCATTATCTTTATTATTTCATTCCTTCTGCTAGCTTTGAGCTTAATTTTTTCTTTTTCTAATTCCTTGAGGTGTAGCATTAGGTTATTTATTTGGGATCTTTTTTCTTTTTTAATGTAGATGTTTATTGCTATGAAATTTCCTAGAACTGCTGTTGCTACATCCTGTAAGTTTTGTTATGTGGTGCTCATTTTCATTTGTCTCAAGATATTTTTGAATTTCTCATTTAATTTCTTCTGTGGCCCATTGGTTGCTCAGGAGCATATTAATTTCCATGCATGTGTAAATTTTCTGAGATTCTTCCTGTTAATGACCTCTAGTTTCATACCATTGTGATCAGAAAAGATATATGTTATAATTTTAATCTTAAATTTGCTAAAACTTGTTTTGTGGCCTAATATATGACCTATCCTGAAGAATGTTCTGTGTGCATTTGAAAATAATGTGTATTCTACTGCTGCTAGATGGAATTTTCTGTATGTGTCTATTAAGTCCATCAGGTCTAAAGTGTAGTTTAAGTCCATTGTTTTCTTATTGATTTTTTGTCTCGATGATCTGTCCATTGTCAAAATTTAAGGGATTGAAGTCTCCTAGAGTTATTGTATTGCAGTCTATGTCTTCTTCCAGGTCTATTAATATTTGCTTTATATATTTAGATGCTCTGGTGTTAGGTACATATATATTTGTAATTGTTATATCCTCTTGATGAATTGACCTCTTTATCATTGTATAATTATCTTCTTTGTCTTATTTTACCAATTTTTATTAAAGTCTGTTCTATCTAAGGGTAGCTACCCTTAACATCCTTTGGTTTTTATTTGCATGAATTTTTTGTATACTTTCACTTTCAATGTATATGCATCCTTAAAGGTAAATGAGTCTTTTGTAAGCAGCATATAGTTGGGTTTTGTTTGTCCTTTTTTATGTAATCCATTCAGCCACTCTGTTTCTTGTTATAAGAATTTGGTTCATTTATATTAAAGGTAATTATTAGTAAATAAGGACTTACTACTGCTATTTTGTTCATTGTTTTCAGGTTGTTTAGGAGATCTTTTGTTCCTTTTTTTTCTGTTTCTGTATTTCTTTGTGATTAGATAGTTTTCTCTAGTGTTATGCTTTGATTCCTTACTTCTTATCTTTTGGGCATCTACTATAGGCTTTTGCTTTGTGGTTACCATGAAGCTTACATAAAACATCTTCTAGTTATAACAAGTTATTTTAGCTGATAACACCTTAACTTTGATTGCATAAAAATATTTAACAACTTTACTCCATCCCCTCACACACATTTTATGGTTTTAGTGTCACAATTTATGTCTTTTTGTATTGTTTACCCATTACATTATTGTGGTATTATTACCTTAAATATGTTTGTCTTTTAACCTTCATACTAAAAAAAAAGTGATTTAAGTGATTTATTTAACATCTCAGCAACATTCATCACAGTTGACCACTTCTTTGGTCTTAAATGCTTTCTTCTTTTAGCTTCATGACATCACACTCCCGTAATATCCTGGTTTTCCTTGTACCAAAGAAACTTTCCTCTTTTTAAGTCTTCTTTCATGAGTTCTTATACTTTGAAAGATCTGGAGATTCTGGAGTGACCAAGGACCTGGTTCTGAGAACTCTTTTCTTGCAATCTACTTTCCCCCTTTAATGATTTAAAAATGCCATCTACATGTTAGGGACTCACAAACTAAGCAATATATATTACATACATTTAAAATAGGCTTAGTTGGTCATAAATGAATGCACAAGTTTCAAATATGTACAGGAGTGCTGTAAACCTGGGAAGAAACAATGCCATCACCTGGGAATGTCTTTTTCTCACTTCTCAGGAATACCAAATGGAACAATAGAATAATTAACAATCTAGTGCACATATTTTCTGACAACTTAGGGTTTTTATTCAGTGAAATCTCTGATACTATATGTGATAAAGTTGTGTACATGCATCTGTTTAGATGCACATATGTGTGTCTGTGCGTGTGTGTTTCCTCAGAGAGTGTTCATAGTTTTATCAGATTCTCTTTGGAATTTGGGGTTGGTTTGTTTTCTGGAGCAGAGAGTTTAAGATTTTACTAATCTGAGCTGTTGCCATTGTGAGTTTATCTTTGTGGCCACTGTCTATCCCAAGCAAGTACTTCCAGAGTTAAATTCATCAGGTGTAAATTTTACTGTGTGCAGTATAGTGCCTATATTTCATTTTTGTATGTCTATGTTTACTAATTATTAATTATATGAGTAGAATAAAAGACAAATAGTTTTATTACTGCTTTGATAATACCATTCCACTAAGTTTGAAACCACTGATCATTGATTTTGCATATTGATCTTATATCCAGACACCTTAAAAATTATTTTATTTGTTCTTACACATTTTCAACAATAGACAATTATTCTTTTAACAAAAAAATTTCTTGATGATATTTTTGCCCAGACTAATTTTTACACTTTAAATAAACTTGTTAAAACACTTGCAAGAATACTTTCAAACTAAAATCAGGAAAATGGAAATTAAAACAATAAGATCATTTTTGCTGATAATTTGCATTTATTTTTAGGTTTGATAATATCTAATGTTGGCAATGGTGTAAACAACTAGCTTTATATAGCAAAACTGGCCTAAGCTTTTGTGAGGCAATATGGCAGAGCAAAAAAAATTTAAGTGCCAAACATGTTTGCCCAAAGAGTTATACCTAGAAGTATATATAATATAGAATTTCTGGGAGATATGTGTGAAATGATATATGGATCTTCATGGAGCAGATGACATTTGAGCTGAGACTGGAAGGAAGATTAATAAAATTTTGTATGAAAAGAAGGTCAAAATACATTTAAAAATAAATTTTGTTTTGCTTTGTTTTTTGTTAAAAATCAACTTAGGCAAAAAGGGGAATTGGTTGCCTCACATCACTGGAGAAGATCAGATAGGGCTGCAGAAAGCTGAAATCAGGGGCTTGAGGTTACAGGGTGCCCCAGAGCTAGTTTCTGCTTCTTACCAGCTGTCAGCTTCATTATCTCCTGCGGCACGTGAGTTTTCTCCCTGAGACTGGGAGCAGCTCCTAGACACATATCTTCTTGGTTTGCCACCTGACAGTAAAGACCACTCTTTTCCAAGTTACAAGTGGAAAATTCTAAAGGAAAGACTGATCAGCCTGGTTTGTGTTTTGTTACCTCTGGTAGAAGATAGGTAAATTGGCAGAGTATTATCACTGGCCAAGGAATAAGCAGTTCCTTGAAAAGAGCTGAGTCATCCTCAAAAAGAAAGGGGTGTTAGACAATCCAACAACAAGTGCATAATTCAAAAGGAAAAAGCCAGGAGAGGTACCTTAGTCATATGGCACTTCTTCAGTCTCACTTACAGAGGAGATAACATAATCTGCTTCCACAAAATTCCTTGTAAGTGCTTTGGGACTTTGAAGGTTTCCCCTTTGCTGCTTATCCCAGAGGCATGCCAGAGGACTTTCAAAAGTGAGCTAAGCATTTTTTGCTACAAATGGATCTTTTCATTGAAAACAAAATATTTGCATAGAGCATAGCATATAATAATAGCACAGCAGCATTGGAACTATGGATGGCAAAGAGCTTGGCAGCTGTTTGCGTCTGGTATGGCATTAATTAAATATTTTAGCTCTGCTGTTTATTGGTATGTAGACAGTGTTTCAAACCTTGCAGAGTTTGAACCACCAATTTTTGCTACAGTATGCTCTTAATGTCATGAGAATTGTATCTGGTCTCTTTTGCTCTTGTACTAGACTCATGCAGATTTCATTCTAAGGCACCATGAGGCTAAAAAGGTGAAGGCCACAGGGACAGAGAGCCCACTCCCCACTTCAGGGGTCTCCTTTTGCTTTCCAAAGTTTAAAAAAGCTTTATTGTTTTGATCATAAATAAGATCCCTCTTCTATAATGTTCCCTGAGACACACATCTTCCTAAAAATATATCTCCTTTATAGTGAAGCCATTTGAGAAATTCTTCTCTTTCAAGAAAATTTCAACCTCCTTAAGATATTTTTTGTCCCTCTGGAAAGTAATTCAGAATTATACATTAAACTTTCTATTTACCTTATATTTAAATAACAGTTAAATCAAATTACAAATGACTAGATTTTGTATGTAGTGTCATACAATGATTACTGCTGCAAAATAAGGATCTTGGCCGGGTGCAGTGGCTCACGCCTGTAATCCCAGCACTTTGGGAGGCTGAGGTGCGTGGATCACTTGAGCTCAGGAGTTCAAGACCAGCCTGGCCAACATAGTGAAACCCCATCTCTACTAAAAATATAAAAATTAGCCAGGTGTGGCAGCAGGAACCTGTAATCCCAGCTCCTCAGGAGGCTGAAGCAGGAGAATCTGTTGAACCCAAGAGGCAGAGGTTGCAGTTAGCCGAGATCACACCACTGCACTCCAGCTTGGACAACAGAGCGACACTCTGTCTCAAAAAAAAAAAAAAAAAAATCTAAGAAATCACAAGATTCTTGTGGACTATCAGAAACTAACTAAAATCATGCTAATTTTGCTCAATGTATGCATTGTCAATATATAATATTTAAATAACCAAAATATTGGCTTACCAGGATATACTAATTTTAACAGTCTGTGTAAGATAATATTTTCTTTTTCTTTTTCTTTTTTTTTTTTTGTTTTTTTTTTTTTGAGACAGTCTCGTTCTGTCATTCAGGCTGGAGTAGAGTGGCCCAATCTCAGCTCACTGCAAGTTCCCCCTCCCGGGTTCATGCCATAAGAGAATGTTTCTATGATTTTATTTAAATACAATTAACACTTTTTTTTGTCATGAGTGTTACACTGACAACTCATGAAATATTACCTCACGACAACAAGTTAAGTGTCTTGTCAAGGACCAAAAATGGTAAAAACATTAGCAAAGAGCATAGGGTGCGTTATCTACTCAACAGACTTTGTGGGCCAATGCTAAGTGAAGTGCACATTTGATCCTACAGCAAAGGTAGATTTCACAGGCACCATTGAAGTACTTGAGAACACCTGTTTAGCATAAGGCAATGTGGGATTGTATTTCATTTACCAAAGTTAATTCAATGCCATCCATCAGCCATTTCTTGAATATCTACTATGTGTTCTGAAGTCATTTCTTTTTCGTTTTATTGAATCATCCATTCCCTTTATGTCGACTTGTTCATGCCAGTTTTTCTCAGAGGAATGCCTCTGTTTCTTCATCAAGCGATTGTGTCCGTGTAGACTCAGCCAGAGCTCAGCTCTCAGTAGCCACTCTCCTATTCAGGAGCTCATGTCTAAAACCAAAGGAAAGACTCAAGTATCTAGAATCAATTTGATAAGAACCCCTGCATACTTTGTCTGAGGTTTATAATCTTCTTGGATCACCGCTAAAGTACGTCCTTGGAAAAATAAGGAAAAGACACCAATCAGGCAAAATTCTTCCAATTATCCATTTGACATTAGCTTTGGAGGTTTGGTCATGGTGGTTTTGATGGCCTTCTTCTTCTGCATCATGGGATATAATTTCTGTCCCAGCCAAACAGCCAACTTTCCTTTTTTTAAGTTTCATTTTGGACACCTGTTTCATTTCCTGGCCAGTGTCAGTAACCCACAATGGGCTCACTTCTCCAGCATCCTCCCTCTGAGCACATGACTCCACTTCAGGTGGTAAAGATCTCTGCCTCTTTCAACGTTTAGCATTTCCCCAGGACTACCTCTGATTACTTTCCCTGCCAATATGTCTATTCGTTCTCTAAAGGAATGCAAGTAGTGACACAATTCTAATTATTTTCAGATTATCATTAATGATGTCATTTTATTTTGGTACATAACAAAGAATAAAAGTGAACTATATGAATCATGCAACCCTACTTGAAATAAGGACCCAATGTGAGTTAACTCCTAAATCCCTTTAACAACGAATTGTATGTTGTATTTATTGCTGTTTTTGATAGTATAATCTTCCTAGTATGCCATTCCCCCAAAGGAGACATTTTTAATAGTAGTAGAGATAGATATGACTTAGTCAAAAGTTATCTGGAAATGAACCATTCAACAATACATCATGTAATAACAGATATTTCAGGTACCGAGATCTTGTCTCTTGAAGACATCAGCATCCTACAGAATTAAACCATCTCCCATTCATAATGAGTTTCCTCTTAAAGAAGTGACTGGCCTTGGAATTATGGTTTTGGAAACAAACGACAGCCCTTTATTCAACAAACCTAATCAAAAACAATAAATTGAAGTATTGCATCACTAATAGCTTAGATTTCATCAGACTTATTCCACTTGCTATAAAAGTTTTTCTTTTAACTATCATTATTATTTAACATTGTCTGTGTTTTTAGCCAATGTGCTAAAGCAAGGCAAGATAAGTATTACTCTTAGAAAATAATTATTATTTTAAAATAATATAATTTCCCTATCTAGAAAAACCCAGAAAAAACGGGGAAAACTTTTGGAACCCATAAAATCTATTCAGTATTATGGCGTTAAATACGACATTAATTTAACAAATCAATAGCTTTGTTTTATATTAGCAATAATCAGATAGTATAATGAAATTAAACCCATTTGTAATAGCATCAGTTATTATAAAGTGTACAGAAATTTACTTTATGAGAAATGTGCAAGCTTGATATAAAGAAAACAATTTAAACATTATAGAAAGTCATCAAAGAAGAATTGAAAAGATAGGAAATTATATCATGTTCCAATACAGATAATCTCAATAATATAAATCTGCCACCTCATCTAAAATGCATTCTATAAATGTAACACAATTGCAGTCAAAGTTCCAAAGGGTTTGTTCCACTAGCAAATTAATCTTAAAGTTCATCAGAAAGATTTAATCTCAGATTCAATGGTAATTATAAGTGAATTAGTTTGAGAGCATAATGACAAGATTATTAGATTTTAAATGCTCCATGCAGCCATTTATGTGATAATTATGTAAGGAAAAACTTAAATATTTTAATGAAACAGATGGGGGTATAAGGAGAACAGATGTCAAAATCTTATGCTATCTTTATCTCTTCTCAACTTTCCTCTTCTGTTCCTTTCAGTAATCAATGAATCATCGTGGGAGACATCTTCTAGTTTTGATGCTCCTAACCTCATCTGTGCATTGCTGAACCAATTCCTTTAAAATTTTCCACATCTCCATTCTCTCCATGCTTCAAAACCTTCAAAAGACTGTTTTCCTAACCTTGCACAAGTGCTTCAAAATTTGCAAAGGCCTCCAGTTGACTTTCAATGAAATTTAAATGACCGCATACGTAGTTTTTAGGTGTTACATCATGAAGTAGACATACTTCACACTAACAAACAACGAAATCTTAGGTGTATTTTTAAAACCTCACTAAGCCTCAATTTCCTTAGTGAGCTTTATAATATTGTCCCATAGAGTTGTTGTGCCAATTATAAAACAATCTATTGAATATCAGTTAAAGTTTTTGTATTTATAGATATAGAGCACTGGATGGAATGAAAGATAGCCCTTCTCTCTTATCCTGAGAAGCTGGATGGACATTGTGCTATGAGTTCTGCAGCTCTTTCCTTGGTGGTTTAGATCTTTGAAGTGAAAACAGAAATTTTCAAGCACCCCTAACACCCAGGATGTCTCAGCATCTCAGTGGGCAGAAATAGATGAGCATAGAAGTAAGAGATTTTGAGAATCCTTCCTTAGGGTTAAAGGGTAGTGTATTAGTCTGTTCTCACACTTCTGTAAAGATACTACCTGAGACTGGGTAATTTATAAACAAAAGAGGTTTAATTGACTCATAGTTCTACATGGTTGGGGAGGCCCTGGAAACTTACAATCATGGTGGAAGGCTAAGAAGAGGTAAGGTACGTCTTAAGTGGGGTCAGGAGAGAGAGAAAGCGCAGCAGAAACCGCCACTTATAAAACCATCAGATCTCGTGAGAACCCACTCACTATCATGACAGCAGCATGGGGGAAATCACCCCCATGATCCAATCACCTCCCACTAAGTCCCTCCCTCGACATATGGAGATTACAATTTGAGATGAGATTTGGGTGGGGACACAGAGCCAAACCATATCAGATGGTGAATGGGACATTTTAGGTCCATGAATAGTGGGAGTAGTGCCTGGTTTCCACAAGGAAACCTTCAGAACCTTAAATGGGAAAAGCCACAAAGTACTTTTTCCTTGACAAAGATTCTTATGCCGGTGCTTGACACAGAACATCAGAGTTACTTGTCTTCAAGGAGCCCCATGAGCTTGGAAATTGAGCACAGCAAAGTGAATTCAAGGCCAGCAGACTCATCTCTAAATTTCTGTTCTGGGACTCAGGCGTGGTCTGAGAAAGGGGAAGAGTTCCCATAAAACAGAACCAAGAGAGAATTTTCCATAACCTGAGTGAGTAAGATTGGGGAGTAGATTTAAATTATATTAAAAAATTGTTTACCATAAAATTGCTTACACCTGAAGTCATGGAATAAAGTTTCATGCATACTACATAAAACACAATGAAAATAAGGCATTCAGCAGTAGCAGGCATATATAAATGCCCACTCCATGGGCATGATAGTAGCAGAGACATACGAATGCCCACTCCATGTCAGCAATTATTATCATTTTTTATTATTTATGTTTCATTCATGACACATCTTTAACCAATACCATGCAAGCCGCACATGTTCCCCAGTGTGGCACCTCTACTCCAGGCAATATGGTACATCTATTCCGGGTAGGCTGTTCCTTTGTAGCTCCCATGGCTATTTACTTACTACCATCTTTGTCCTTGTTGGTTTCACTATCTGCATTCCCAGTGCTAGGCCTTTCTCTCTCTGAAATTCTGTTTGTATCCATTCTTTATAGCCACATTCAAAGTAAACTTCCCCCAAGAAAACTTTCTCGAATAACCCTTGATATTCTCCACTGTCCCTAGGGTTTATTTATAGAACACATGGCATCAGCAGATGCTGACCATGCCCACTCATGTCCCTTCACTCCTCACCATTTCTACAGGAAGCTGTGACTCTGCCTGAAGGATTTCTGTGGTCAATGGAACATGCCCAGATCATATGTACAGCAGGAGGAAGTGCTTCTGCTCCAGAATTCCCCGGAAACAAAGCAACCCTCAAGCAATGACATCTGAAAGTTGAAGGACAGATACTTCAGCTTTGTCAGTATGTTGTATGGGACAACTCAGTCCCTACATAGTCTGAGGGGTCTGGCATGATTCATCTCCTACAGCAATAAATAACCTGCTAATAACGCACTCGAATTGGCATCCTTCCTTTCCCTCCCTCGCATTCCCACATCCCTAAAGGTACTTTCTGGTAGATACTTCCTATCATCTTCCCACGCACCTTCTCCACCCAGATTCTTGTTTATAAGTCTGCTCGTTGGGGACAGAACAGAAACATCACCTCCCACTTTCTTACATGCTGCCTTAAAAATTATTATTTCCCTTCCTTAGTTATTATCTTCCCAACAAGATTATAAACTTCCCTGGTGCAGAGCATACTGCTGGTCTGTGAACTATTTGTTGGTCTGTGAGCCATTTGTCACTGCAATGAGATAAGTACAGAAATCAAGAGTTAGTGTTTAGAAATTCTTATAGCAATTTTCCATTGCCAGAACATCCAAGCATGTGATCAGTGGGCTTACCCAGTGAACAGGCAGTGACCAGTTAGATAGTGTGGAAAAGCGTGTGATGAGTCCCATGGTGCACGCTGTCTGCTAGTCACATGCAGGATAACCATGTAGCAAACATGAAAGGGTGAGAACCTTGTGCTGAAGATCCACATAATGCTGGTAACAGGCAAGCCATTAAAATGGATAAAAGCACTTACGGTTTGTAACATAAATAGGAAAAAAAACATGTCTGTCTCTTTTTACCTGGTTTAGTAATACTTTACCTACTCTAAAGTCAAAATTATATTCTGCTATGTTTTCTCCTAGACAATTTTTGTTTTATTTTGTAACTAATTTTAATTAATTTTATACACCACATGAGGCAGGAATTGAAGTGTATTATTTTATAATAAGTAACATTTTTCTGGTGACCACGGAAGCAACTATACTGTGGAAACCCCCAACCCAAAGGCTAACTTTGGGTGAGTGGTGGGGTCCGGTAACATCTTTCTCACAAACCACAAAGGGACAATATTAAGAAGACCCCTCTGACCCAAAGGAAATAGACTGCAGCACTGATTGGATGACTTTGGGCAAGTGATAGAGTACCCAGTAAAGAATGAGATTGGGTTAGAGACCCAACTTAGGGGAGTTAAGAGTCTCTCCTACGACAGAGTGGGTTAGAGGCCCCTCTTAATAAAAGGCAACAACGCTCGACCGATCTTGGGTTAGAGGCCCAACTTAGGAGGGTTAGAGTCCCTTCTAAGATTTAGGGGGTTAGAGGCCCCTCTCGGTGAAGTCCCTCTAGGCTAAGAACAGGTTTGGCATTATGGGATGTTAACTGCTATTCTTTTTGGAATAATCTGTCTTGTACTCTTTGCTGATGGCTGTGGGTGACAGGGTTAGGCATGTACAGGATCATGGAACATGGGGAGATTTTCCTCCCTGAAAGGGGAAGCATGAGAGCTGATGAGACTGCTGGGAAAAAATCCCTTCACAATAGCAGCCGCAGCCGCCTAAAATTTTCAGTGTCACCGCAATGGGTGGATCTTTTTCTCTGGCTTCCCTAGGCATTTCACCTTCCCCACCCTGCCACAGACAATGCTTTTCTCTCTCTTCTTTGCCTTTCTTTTCTCTTACTCAGGGCAATCACCTTGCCCAGAGACCACGTGTTGAAACTCCAAGTTGGAGGTGGGATTAAAGATAAAGGGGCCCATCTGGGGGCAAATTTAAGCCTTGCCAGTTTGATATTGGGTGCTAAGCAGAGTAGCTAATGTCTACGTTTTATCACATGTATTTTGCTCTGGACAGAATGAAAAAAATATTCCCTATGGTGCAGCTTGGCCCCCAGGCCGATGGTGCCGCAAGCCCGCAAGCCGGATCACTAGGGCTGCTCAGGGAAAGGGAACCCAGAAGCCTGGCGTGCCAGCAAAGGGTAAGAATTTCTTACCAGTCAGATTTCTGGCTTCTCTCTCTCCATGCAAACAGTTGGATGAATGGAAAAAAAAAAAAAAAGAACAGTGTGTAGCTCCTCTGTAAAGTTTTAATTAATGTGAAAAAGAATTCTAAGGCTAAACTGGTGTATTTTGTGCTATGAATTCGTTTTACCATGTCGAGGGGTACTTCAGGATAAAACACAGGCTTAGAACACCTGTAAGCCCACTTTTCAAGACAATCCAGCAAACTGGTCAGTAACAAACTTGGCTTCAGCTCCCTGAAACAAACAGAAAAGCTAGATGAAGTCTCCACATTGTTTTATGCCCTTGGGAGCTTGACCTTTTAACCATGTGGCAGTAATTTTGGTCTCCGCCTTCAGGGAACAAGAATTTTAGGGTTCATGTCATAGTTAGCTCTAAAAATTATATTAAATAAAAGCCTTTGCAAGCTCAAAATTAGCTACTCTGACTCATTCTGGGAAAAGAAATGGAGACTGCCCCTTGCTATAACCCACTAGCTAAGGTTTTGCACTTTCACAGTGGCGTCCAAATTCGATTCCCCACCTGGGAAGTAAGTAGTTTCTGGTTTAATATCTTTGTCTAGTCTCTTCTCCATGGACTGTCTTAAATTTTCCTTTCTCTAAGCACCTAGCAGGTGACCTTTGGTGAAGTTCAAAAGCCAGAAACCCAGAAACATCTGCCATTTGGCATATTAAATTCTAAAAGGACTTTATTAAAGAGTGCTATGGTTAAAATCAGCTTAATTAAAAGTGGATAAACAAGCTATAGATATATTTTAAAGACCTTTATGCTTTTCTCTTCTTGGAACTTGTTTTTCTGGAAAAAGGTTTTTTCTTCTCAGTCGGCTGAATTATTTTTCTCCATTTTTTTTTTTTTTTCTTGCCACTCTTAGTGCACAAATGAGAGGCCCTAAGGTAACTTCTGGTAGCCTGGGAGTCCTTGGGAAAAACAGAGGAGGTGCCACAGACCCCGTTTTGGGAAAAACAAAACAAAACAAAACACTTCTGTTTTCTTCATGAAACCCCAGGAATTAAAAGCAGATAGCTCCCTCTCAAAATCAAAGGCTCTGTTTTGTTTTGCATTGTGTTATCTGATGGCTTTGCATTCGGGTGATATCAGAAATTACTTCACATTATGAGAGAGCTTTGGTGTATAATGACTAGGTAGGAAATATACTTTACGGCATGGCTAATAGTAGTTATGAAGGGATACTTGACTCTCTGCACACTTGGATCAGAGAAGCATGCTCTTGGCCACCTGGAAGATAAGGAAACATTCCCACCCCTCCCACCCCCAGGAGATGAGACTCCCATGAAGGATGAGCTGATACAAAATGGGCTGATTGGTTTTGGGTTGCCTTGCAAAATGAAATGCAGAGTGGAAGCACTGCACTGTCTTCTCCCATATTATTTCCCTCCTTTTGGGAATTCAGGAGCCAGTCTAAAATGACATCCTGAATTTTGAGGATCTGTCTTTGCCTTCAGCTGCTTATTTGCTGCTTATTTAGCCCTAGAAACACACGCTTTCCTGGCCCTGTTTTTCCAAGGGCTCCACCTTGAAGCCCATAATCCAATTAAGAAACTGGCAAATGAAAAATCTTACAAGTGCTGAATCTTCTGACTGTGTATGTATATGTGTTGTACGTTTATATATAAAAGAGCTCTCATTAATTGGCTTAGAAAAATAAGCACTTAAACCAAATATTTTGTCAGAACAATAGAAGCTTTAATGCTTTTTGTTCACATAACTTTAGTAATCTTTTGGAAATAAAGACAGTTTTAATGATTATTGGCAAAATAAAATGTCTTGAAAATGTAGACATTTGGTCTAAATTAAAGTCAGATATCAGATTTGTTAAATGCTTTAAGGTCAAACTGTTTCTTTGACTTTTGAAAATTGTTCAATTTACCTACCTTAAAGCCACTAGATTCTAGGTGAGGCCTGAGGACATGTAGGGTTAGCCATGCCCCCTAGCTATGCTGGAGAGTCAGCTCTTATCTGCACTTATGCTTGGTGTGTCCTAGGCTAGGGTCCACACCTAGTACATAATTAAAATCTCAAATTTACTAAGGTTTCCACCAAAAATAAAAGTTTCTAAGAGTTAACATTATAACATGTAATTAAAACTACTAAAGAAACAATTTTGCATGCAAAGTGTGTAAAGAAAGTAAAATGTGTTTTGGTGAAAGATTATAAGAAGTCATGGGAATGCGGACCTTTTTTCTGCCTAGATTAAGGTGTTAAAGGGTTGTTTTAAGTAAGAAAGTAATCTAAAGATTTAAACAAGTTGTGGAAGGTTCATAAAAATTAATTGTAAGAGATTCTGTGTGTGAACATATTGGCTAAAGGGGGTATTATTCAGTTTTTCCATAAATTAAACATTGGAATAAAAGCACAACAGGTTTTTCTGATCTGCTCTTTCCAAAAAAAAAAAAAAAATGTCAAGGGCTATAAAAGGTTTATAAGACTCTTACCTTACAGTTACACATTAAAATTGGGTAAATATGTCTATAAGGTTTTATTAAACATTGAGTTTAACATTAATAGTACATTAATGTAAAAGTTAAATTTGGCTTATTTGGTGTAAAAATCACACAGGAAGCATTAACAAATGTGAAATGGTATTTTGCTTTCTTGGAACTATATTTGCATAAATGTGTTATTGGTATATGTTCCAAAGTTATGGGAAACTCCTATAATTCTAATATGACTTAGTATATGTTATTAATAATTATAATTATATAAAATTTTGTGTGCCACAGAAGTTACATTTCCTTATCAATTGTGGCTTCAATAGTGACTGTCCTAAAACATTTTGTCATCCACAGACAATTGTTGTCTTGTTTTAATCCTCTTTAGAAGGTGGTTTATAATCAACTATAGAACTCTAGCAGGTGTTCTTAAATGCAGGTTTCTAATTGAAAATTGTAACACTAGAATAGAAGAAACGACTTTCAGAACTCTCATGAAGAGCTGGAATGTTCATGAATATCAAATAGAACATGAGTTAACTGAATTAACTGAAGCAATAGAAAACTGAAGTAATCTTTTTAACTTCACTTAAAATGTTGCTGATCCTTTATTTTGTTTCTCAGAGTCAAGGATTAATTTTTTTTTTTTTTTTTGAGCTATTTACAGCTTTCAGCAATTGAATAAAGTATACTCCTATGGACAAAATTTAGAGCATATTTGTTTCTCTGTACCTGATTTCTCTGGAATTTGGAAACTAGTGAGTATCCTTAACTTATGGCAATATAGTTATTTGCATAGGTGCAATAAGAATCTGTTTTCTTTTGTAACAGGACACAATTTGGAGAAATTGGTTATTTTACCAAGGCTTTCACTGGAATGGTGTGTTTTCCTTTAAGGAATCAAACTTGACTTGTAGAGCCAATAAGAGACCCTTGGGGAACTGCCTTATACCTTGCCTACACAGTCCCCATATGGGGTTTCTGACCTGTGGTAAGTAAAGAATGTCACTTTCTATCAGGTCCAGGGCCCCAAGTTATCTTGGGACCTCAAATGGAGAGAAATTTACCCAACTCATAGGTATTTGAAGGTACAAACCCATGGCAGGACTCGACTTTAAAAAAGTCTTATCTGAGATTCCTTATGAAACAGAGTTCCTTCAAAGCCAATTAAAAAGCCTATGGAAAAATAATTATTCTTGCTGCACTTTATACAAATAATTAGGCCAAATATAATAAAGCAAGTCAGTCTTACTATGATTTGTCTTTAGTAAAAATGGGAAACTGGAGACAGAAATATTATGTTTTAAGAACTGTGGTACACTTGTTATTAAATTCTAGTCTCGTTAGTTGTTTTTAAGTTTGTTTCTGCAATTCAGGGTAACCCTGCTTATTCCTGTGAACCAATCAGTGATCTCTGAGTGCTGCTCAGAAGAAACAAGAGGGATGGGCAATGTAAAAATCTGGATCAGTATTCTAATTCTGGGCACATTACAATCAGTTAACAACCCCATATAAGCTTAGTTCCAACAGTTGCCCAGTTCATAAAAAGCCTTCTAATTTAGTTTACTTGGAATAACTTAACTTATTTTGCTTTACTTTTGTGGACTATATTGCTGTTTTACTCTTTGTATAGGAATACCAGAAAAAGCTTACTGAATGTTTTCTTAAACTAAACACTTATTAATCTTCCAGATATCACCTCTTGTCAAAACTCAAGAATCACAAATGGCCCTCGCCATACTGATGCTTTCTGAATGAGCTCCTCTCTACCCTGAATATGAGAGACCTTAATAAGTAGGCAGGAATATCATCGCCCCTGTTCAGCCTGAAGAAGTTACAGAAGTTGGATCTTTGTTCCTCTGCAACCCTTAGGATTAAGGATTCTCTTATAAAAGAAAGGGGGGAAATGTCAGAGGTGTGTGAACCAAAGCAACTCCATCTTAAATAGGAGCTGGGTAAAATGAGGCTGAAACCTGGACTGCACTCTCTGACAGTTAAGGCATTCCAAGTTACAGGATAAGATAGGAGGCCAGCACAAAATACAGGTCATAAAGACCTTGCTGATAAAACAGGTTGCAATAAAGGAGCTGGCCCCAAAACCCACCAAAACCAAAATGGCAACAACAGTGACCTCTGGTCTTCCTCACCGCTAAACTCCACCAGCGCCATGACAGTTTACAAATGCCATGGCAACATCAGGAAGTTATCCTATATGGTCTAAAAAGGGGAGGCATGAATAATCCACCCCTTGTTTAGCATATCATCAAGAAATAACCATAAAAATAGGCAACCAGCAGCCCTCGGGGCTGCTCTGTCTATGGAGTAGCCATTCTTTTATTCCTTTAATGTCTTAATAAACTTGCTTTCACTTTGCAAAAAGAAAAATAATAATAAGATAAAGGCATATATGAGAACTCCAACCTAGTTATGACACAAGAATTCTATGTAATAGAATAAGAGTCATTCATCAACAGACTCAAAGTTAAGCTGTCCTAAAATCCCAGAGGGTTCATGACAATAATGTAGTAAAATTGCTAACTGCTAAGTGATATCCAATTTTCCTTTTGTTCCTCAATGACAGAACTCCTGTGTGGGGCTTGGATTGCAATGTGCCCAGCTATCAAAACTATACTTCTCAATTTTATTTGGAAATAGGCATAGCTAAGGAGACATATAAGGGAAACATTGGGTGGTGTTCTTAAGCAAGCTCCTTTAATAGAGGCCATCTTTTCAAGTGGGAGACTCCTCTTGCCTTTCTCCTCTTCCTCCAGTCTGGAATACAAACGTAATGGTTAGCACTCCAGCAGCTTCCTTGTGAATATCAGGATACAGCTGATACTTTTGGAATGGCAGAACAGTGAACTGGAAGGGCCTTGTGCCCTGATGAACTACAATAATATACCAAGATTTACTGCATAACAAACCACTCCTAAAACTTAGATTAAAACAAACTCACTTGTTTAGCTCCACTTCTGCATTTTGACAGTTTGGGCTGGGCTAAACTAGATGATTTTTTCCACCCTGGGATACTGTTGATTGATCTTGGCTGCATTCATTCATAGGTCTTTAGTTAACTAGTAGGTCACCTGGAGTTAGCAAGTTTTTGATGGCCTCAGTTAAGATAGCTAGGACAATAGAAGCCTCTCTGCTTATGGTCTCTCTCCAGCAAGTGGGAGAGTCCCAAGGGAAGAGGTATGCAAAGCCTTTGAGGCTCACACTTGGGACTTGCTTATTGTCACTTCTGTCACACACTATTGGTCACAAGGCCACTCTGGAATTGTAGGGTGAAGAAATAGACCTCTGATATGGTTTGGCTGTGTCCCCACCCAAATCTCGTCTTGAATTGTAGCTCCCACAATTCCCACATGTTATGGGAGGGAGCCAGTGGGAGATAATTGATTCATGGGGGCAGTTTCACCCATACTTTTCTCATGGTAGTGAATAAGTCTCACCAGATCTGATTATTTTATAAGGGGTTTCCCCTTTAACTTGGCTCTCATTCTCTCTTTGCCTGCTGCCATGTAAGACATAACCTTCCTCCTCCTTCACCTTCTGCCGTGATTGTGAGGCCTCCACAGCCATGTGGAACTGCAAGTCAATTAAACCTCTTTCCTTTATAAATTACCCAGTCTTGGGTATGTCTTTAGTAGAATTGTGAGAATGGACTAATACAACCTCTCCTTTGATGGGGAATGTTGTAACAAGTTGTGACCAATTTTGTAATCTACCACACACACCAATATTGAACTGACTAAAATCTGTGCTTCCCACTACTTAGAAAGTAAACCCCTCATCTGGTTTATGATTTTCTTTGTACTTTACCAGCAGAGTTAGCATAATTCCTACCTGACACAAATACTGTAAGAAGCAGTCAGACAGTTGCTCTTTTTTTAAAGACAGAATGGTAGCCTCTTGACCCATGAAATTAGCCTGGTCTGCCTTGAAGAAATGTTTTATTCCAGGCTGAAAATAGATTTACATGCAGAAGTATACACACAGGGAAGGCAAGACAAGAAATGCTAAGTTATCACTTGATGTGCTGCAATTCCAAGAAAGAAACAAATACTAATCTTGTATGCACACCCCACCACCACTTACAAAACCACCACCACCACCACAGGTGATATTTGGTAGGTGAAAAAATGATTTCTTCTGTGGAATAGATTGATAGTCTTTGTGTTGTATCCCTCAGAGTCCAGGCAAGGGAGTAATGGGACAATCACGTAAGGATAATTTGAAGAAAATTTAATAAAAGAACTAATTTAAAAGACCTGGGCAGCAGGGAAGGAAACAGCAATGGTTCATGCTGTACTTTGGACCCTGGGATGTGAAAGAAACAGATTTCATGTATTAGTCCATTCTTACATTGCTATGAAAAAATACCCAAGACTGGGTAATTTATAAAGGAAAGAGGTTTAATTGACTCAGTTCCACATGGCTGGGGAGGCCTCAGGAAACTTACAATCATGGCAGAAGACACCTCTTCATAGGGCAGCAGGAGAGAGAATGAGTTCTAAATGAAGGGTAAAGCCCTTATAAAACCATCAGATCTCATGAGAACTAATTCACTATAATGAGAATAGCATGGGGGAAACCACCCCATGATTCAATTATGCCCACCCAGTCCTGCCTTTGACATGTGGGGATTATTACAATTCCAGGCGAGATTTGGGTGAGGACACAGAGCCAAACCATATCCCTTCTCTACCAGCTTTAGGCCTGAAGAGATGAAGGGAGCTGGCAGCTACCAGAATCCAAAGGCAGGTAGAAGTCTGGGTGGAGAGGACCTTCCTTTAGGAGATACAACCAACCCATAGTGACTCTGCAGGCAAGTTTCTGGGCAAATTGGTGCCTTAATCACCCTCTTGTCTCTCTCCCATCACCTGCTGGTGCTCCCTGACAGCCAACGCAATAGAAGTCAGAGGGCAGAGAAGCTGTTGGTATGGTCTATACAGGTCAGTGCCTGAGGGCAAGAACAGGATGGAGATGCAGAAAGAGATTCTGGAAAAACAATCAGAAGACATCCAGGGGGTGAAAAAACAGACATCACCTCTTAATGGAAGGAGCTGCAAAAAAGTGTAGCCATTTTTGCAAACAACCAGTGGGCCTCATATTGAAATAACTACTATTTCCTATCTTCTTGTTAATGTTTTATTATTACTTGTATTAGTCTGCTAGGGCTGCCACAACAAAATACCACAGACTGGATGACTCAAACAAAATGTATTGTTGCACAGTTCTGGAGGCAGAAAGTCCCCAGTCAAGGTGTCAGCAGAGTTGGCTTCTGAGGCCTCTCTCCCTGCCTTGCAGATGGCTGCCTTCTCGCTGTGTCCTCACATGGTCTTTCCTCTGTGGCCACACCCCTGGTGTCTCTTCCCCTTCTTATAAGGACACCACTGCTGTTGGGTTAGAGTCTCATCCTAATGACCTCGTTTAACTTCACCAGCTTAAAGGGCCTATCCCCAAATACAGTCACAGAGGTGAGAGCTTCAACATATAAATGTTGGAGGACACCATTCTGTCCATAACATTATCCTATGTCCTTGATTTCTGGTTCAGTCTGAGCAAAAGTGTTCCTCTCTGAAGCTTTTAAACTGTAAGCCCTCCCAAACTGCTGTGGCTAGTAAATGCAATGCTGAGAAGACAAGAAGAGACTATTTATGAAGGAGCAAGAAGGGTATGAAATTCCAAATAGTAAATTTATTTCAAACATCCTGTCAAAGTTTAAACCCGAAAATCTTTTAAGAATAAAATTCTGCTTGGCATTTGGTACCAGGAAAATTTCCTCACTAGGATGTCTTGGATGTTTCCTTAGAACTCTTTGGGCTTGAATGATTTAACGTTATCTCCTTTGGAATGGGACCACTACACACACACACACACACACACACACACACACACACACACACTCCATCTCAAAGCATTCCATGGTAATTAAATGCTGTTTTCAAACTAGCATCTGTAACTCTAAAAGTATAGAAAATCAGATTTTTTTGTTTAACACAAGAGCACCAAATTCTATCTCTTCTTCCTGTGGATAAAGGAAAATATGATAAATGGAAGACTATGTTAGATTACTTATCTTAAAATATTGAGTATAAAAGGTTTTGTATCTTCCCTTGCAGATGTGTGACATGGATAAAAAGCTCCCCATGGTGGAAAGAGGTGTCATAAAACACCTAGACAATGAGAGCAAGATGGGGGATCCAAAACGGTGCCCTGGCATCGGCAGGTGGTGAAACCAGCCATCTGGCCCTGTGCCCTATCCTCAGAAGTGCCCCTGCCACCCCAACAGGTACATTTGCTGGTGAGGAATTTCTTTCATTTTAGTGTCCTGGGAACCACGTATTTTCTGTTGGTGGTGTCTCTCTTGCACCAGGTGAATCTTTGCCTGGCTTACCTGAGACTTAGACCGTCCCAATTCCAGCCTCCACTGACGCAAACTAGGTTGGTTCACAATAGGCTGCCATAAAATTTCTCATTTTTTTCTGTGTTTGAAATGTGTAACTTTTGATTTACTTCCTAAGTAAGACTTCTTGAGTTGGGAGCTCTAAAAACTTCCATTAAAAAATAATGGATTTGTCAAACTTTTGAGCAAAGTATTGATGGCACTTCTAAATCTTTGAATTTAATTTCTTCTTTTAGGGGACTCTCAGAAAGGGAAAATATGATCTTACTACATTGACCATGCAAATTCTGAGGTTCATATTGAATCTAAAGTCATTAGAAAATGTAAATCTCAATAAAATCCCTAATACTAAATACTCATATATATGTATATATTGCCTATAGACATGTAGTATGTATTCATGTATCATATATGTATAGGTATATATATATATGTTCATATGTCATATATTAAAATATGTATGAATTTATAAGATAAACCTGGAAATTATTGACACGTTATAACTAAATAAAGAAAATCTTTAACAACCTAAAATATGCCAATATGAACTCCCAGAATTTCTGGAAAAGTTAAATTTTCATTAACCCTATCTCCTCTCATAGCCAAACTGTGGTGATCTTCATGGATCTTACAGATAAGAACTTTGCTCCAAAGAAGGTTGTTATTTAAAATTACAAATTGGTATAAATATATTCATTACATTAGTAATCAAAGTACTCAATGCAAAAATGATTTTCTACCTGGAAATTGTGCCTTCCAAATGGAAAAATTAAAGAACTCAGTTGAAGGATAAAATATTTATTTAAAAAGTAAATATTGCAAATGCATGAAATTGCCAAATATACTAACCATAGTTTTGATGAGCTGGAAATCTTCAGCAAATAAAAGTTTGGGTTTCTCCCCACATAAAATATTAATGGCTAGATTGTTGAGACTTTTGTTATTACCTAGGGCCCTCCAGTGGCAGGACACTTGTGTGTTGCCTAATGTTGGTTTATGATTATTTTAAGCATTATTGAAGTGTATCAAGGACCACGTTCACTCCTTCCATTAATTCATTCATTTAAAAGATATTTGTTGCACACCAACTACAAAAAAGTTCCTTGAGTTTCAGCACTGTAAAAAAAAAACAATGATCCTTGCCCTTTTGGAGCTTATAATCAAGACACAACTAAAGAACACAAAATATATAATTAAATGATATAATATATTAGATGGTAATAAGAACTATGGAAAAGAGAGAAAGGAATGCAGCATTGGAGGCCTCTGGAGTGTGAAGGGGGTGGAAATATGCTACAATTTTAAATAAAGAACCATTACAAGGTGACACTTAAGCAAAAACTTGAAGGAATTAAGACAGTCATGTGGATGTCTGTGAGATAAGCATTTATGGAGTTTGTCAAAGAAAGATGTCACTTGAACCCCACTGCCAGAGACCTTACCAAAATCCACTGATCTATAGTACTACTGCCCTCAACTGTCAAGGCCTTCCACTCTGAGTCCAGGCTCCCTATTGTGGAATGACATCATCCACAGCCATTTAACAACATCTTAGCTTTCAGATCCAAGAGATAATAATCCACTGTTGTGCCAGTTTTCAGAAACTACTTACAGACCCCAAACTACACAAACCTAGCTGAAATACCTTGAACTTCACCTAGAGTTTGTAGACAGTCAACTCTAAGCCCAAGTTCAGGAACTATCCATCAACGTCCTTGACTATTCTAAGGGGACTTTTGCCACTCAGATGATACAGAAAATAATTTCCAAAGGATCAGTCCTCCACCTGGCTTATGTTAATGAGAAAACTGTATAACTTTGTTTTGTTTGCATCTAGGTTTGAATTTGTCTTAGGCTGATCATTGTTCTCTTAAAGTAATTTTCAATTGGCCAGGCATAGTGACTCATGCCTGGAATCTCAGCACTTTGGGAGGCCAAGGCAGGTGGATCACATGATGTCAAAAGTTTGAGACCAGCCTGGCCAACATGATGAAACCTCATCTCTACTAAAAATACAAAAATTAGCCAGGTGTGGTGGCGGGCACCTGTAATTCCAGCTACTCGAGAGGCTGAGGCACAAGAATCTCTTGAACCCAGGAGGTGGAGGTTGCAGTGAGCCGAGATTGTGCCATTGCACTCCAGCCTGGGCAACAGAGCAAAAACTCCGACTCAAAGAAAAAAGTGATTTTCAGTTTTAGCCACCTTTAAAGAAATTCAAGGAACAACAGATTTGGAAACAGAACAAATGTACCAATAATCCATTCTCTAAAGGAGCTGATCTAATCACTTTTCTCAATGGATAATCCATCACTACTCCTGGTCTGCCACATTGCCCATTGCTATCCTTTGTCACAGGGCCCTTACTAGTTGTCTTTCATCCATTAAAGAAAGTTGATTGTTCACAATGTGTGGAGCTGTGAGCAAATGCCCCAGCAGAAGAACAACAATCCTCCATTCCTCTTCATCTCTCTGGAGTGGTCCAAAGTCTCAACTGCAGGGTGAAGAAGATCCACTGTCATGGACTTATTAAAAATGATTCCTGCTGAAAATTAGGGGCCCATATTTTTTCTGCTACCACATTTTGCCATTAGAGCTCAAGGACCTAAGAATGACATAGTCCTTTATTCCTTTCTCATAATACAGAGTGATATATAGGTTTCTACATGCTAATCTTCTTTCATGTGCCAACAAATGCTGAAGAGATATTATTTCACCTGAATTGAAATGAATAAAAATTAAGCATCAAGGGGTAAAAATCTCCCTGGTAGTTCTGCAATATTGCAATAACCTTACCTAATGCACTATTATTTTCCCACACCACTGTGGGAAACAACGTAGAGGTATCCATCCTTCAATAAGCAACTCCCTAGATTGTTATGTTTTGCCAACAATGTTTCTGGTATCTTAGAAACTAATTGTGTCTTGGGTTGTAGGTAGAAAGTAGCATTTGCAAGGTGTTCAGGGAAAAGAAAAATGTAGCTGTACCAAGGAAGTTTTGATAGGTATGGTACCTGGTGTTAAACCAAGAGACATACGTTACTTAAGGTATTGTGCTAATACTGAGAATAAAAAGCTTGTTGGATATAAGAGCAATGTGGATAAGTGATTAAACTTATACCTGTTAAAAATTGCAGATACCTCTCATAAGATGGTAAACAAAATGTATGAATGTGTATTTAGAAAAAATGATATAAAAATCATAAAGTGTATATTTCAGAACCAACTTTGAAATAACATCATACCAAAAAAGGCATCAAAAGGGATAACTATATAAAAACATGAAATCTTCTTACTATTTTCTTAAAGACATTAATTCCTAAATTCTTTTAAGTGATAAGTTCCTTTAACCCTGTATTTCCAATTCTATTTTTAATCAAATGAAATCTTATATATAGCCATGAATATGCAAGACTTCATAGTTAGCCATACTATTACAGAGAATTCTGAAAATATGAGGTGGTGTTTAAATAGGTATAAGAAAGAGACAGAACTCCAAAGAATAACAATATTAAGAAGAAATTTGTTAGATAAAGTTGAAGGCTGGAAATATTCACAAGCATTAAATTCTTTTCAGAGTCTGACAACCAAGCAAGCATTCTTTTCAGGTTGTCTAAAAAATTCCCCTTGAATTCAGATGGATTTCAAAGGTTCAGTGTTATTTCCCATGGAATATAAAAATATTACATGCTAATTGACTGTCATTAAAATTGGCATCTGTGACTCCAAGAAGTTTTGATTGGCAGAAAAGCCCAGACACATTTCATCTCTTCTTTATTAGGCCAAAGGAAAAGTTAACAAATGAATGACCCTGGAAGGTAATATGTAGAGGATTTGTATCTCCAATTCCAAACCAGAATCACTCTTCATGCAGTAACAAGGCTAGCTAACACTCCCTATTTATGCCTCAGATAAGGCAACAGCTAGACTTTTGTGGTCTTATCTTTAAAATGAACTTCATCACACTTCATATTCCTGAAGGCACAGGATGGGGTCACGACTTCCCCTAAGATGCTATAAAGCTCCAGGACCTTTGATTCCACACTTTAAAAACTTCAAAATACTCCCATTGACCAGAAAAGTAAAAAAAAAAAAAAAAAAAACTGCTGTGCCTGGAAAGCAATATTCCTGATTACCTGGCTGCCCACCGAACCACCCCTCAGCTGATTCATTCTCTCATTACCTCCCAGTGTGAGACTCTAAACCAGTAGAAAGCTTCCTCATTGCAATGAAACCACACTCATTCTTTTACGATCTAAAAGGTGCTTCCTCTCTTGCTATCCTGATTCTACCCAGACATGATAAGCAGAATAAGGACCCCAATTTCTGGAGCCTGTGACTATGTCACCTGACACAAGAAAAGGGCCTTTTCAGATATGTTTGTTAACAATCTTGAGAAGGGGAGTTTACCCTGGATTAACTGGGTGGGCCCCATGTAATCACAGTGATCCCTATTAGTGAAAGAAGGAAGCAGGAGAAGCAGTCAGAGAAGGACATTTACAGATGGAAGCAGAGGACAAAGCTATGTGATTGCTGACTTTGAGGTTGGGAAGATGAGCCAGGAATACTGCAGCCTCCAGAAGAAACCAGATTCTCCCCTAGAGCCTCATAAGAAGTGCAGCCCTGCTGACACCTTGATGTTAGCTGATTTTGGACTTCTGACCCCAGAACTTTAAGAATAAATCTGTGTTTTAAACCACTAAGTTTGTGGTCATTTGTTACAGCAGCAAGAGGAGGTTCAAGTCTCACCTCCTTGGAAGTTTGACCAAAGCACTCTAACTCACTCTGCTTTTCCTTAAAAATTACCTTGAATATCTATTTGAGTGTTACCATTATACCTCCAGTGTAATATATCTGGTAGCAGTAAAATTGCATTTTGTTATATAAGTGAAAAGCTTGTGCTAAATATCCACATAATGCTGGGAATAGGCAAGCCATTAAAATGGATAAAAGCACTTACAGTTTGTAACAAAAATAGGAAAAAAGACATGTCTGTCTCTTTTTACCCCGTTTAGGAATACTTTGCCTACTTTAAAGTCAAAATGATATTCTGCTATGTTTTCTTCTAGACAATTTTTGTTTTACTTTGTAATTAATTTTAATTAATTTTATATATTACATGAGGCAGGAATTGAAGCTTAGTATTTTTCCTTACAGATATCCACTGCTCCAGAGCTTTTTGTTGAAAGGTTCCTTTTCCACACTGAATTCATTTGGTGAATGAATTCACCAATATAAATTATATAAATTTGGAAATTTATATGTGGATCAATCTATTTCTGAAGTCTCTATTATGTTTCATTAATCTACATGCCTATCTTTAGACCAATATCACACTGTCTTGATTATTATATCCTCATCGTAAGTGTTAAATCAGGTAGGGTAAGTCCTCCAAATTTGTTCTTTGTTTTCATTCTTCCTGTTCTTTTGTGTGTGTGTATGTGTTTCTAAAATAAACTTTAGAAACAGTTTCTTAAAAAAGACAGACACCCTGCTGGGATTTTTAATAGGATTACATTGTATCTATAGATCAATTAAGGATAATTATATTTTTATAATATTGTACATAATCATGTCTCTACAGTTTTTTTCACAACAGTATATTTAAAAATATTTAAAATAGGCCAGGCACAGTGGCTCATGCCTATAATCCCAGCACTTTGGCTGGGATGGATTGCCTGAGCTCAGGCCAAGGCAGATGGATTGCCTGAGCTCAGGAATTCAAGACCAGCCCGGGCAACATGGTAAAACCCCATTTCTACCAAAAAGATACAAAAAATTAGCTGGGTGTGGTGGCACACGACTGTGGTCCCAGGTACTTGGGAGGCTGAGGTGGGAGGATCGCTTGAGCCTGGGAGGCAGAGATTTCAGTGAGCTGAGATTCCATCACTGCACTCCAACCTGGGTGACAGAGTGAAAAAATAAATAAGTCCATCTCAAAAAATAAAAAATAAAATAAAAAGTAAAAATAAAAATATTTAAAATATACAGAAAAGCTGAAATAATTCTTTTCAACCATGAATGTGTGCTGAGTTTTGTCATATCTTCATTGCATGTATAAACATGGTTATGTTTTCCTTTTCTTTTATTATTAGTGTGGTAAATTCCATTGAATGATTTTTGACATATTAAGCCAACCTTGCATTCCCGGGATAAACCCCAGTTGGTCATGATGAATTATTCATTTATTTGTATTCTGGATTTAATTTGTAAATTTTTTAGAATTGTTGAATCTAAGTTCAAGAGAGATAATGGTCTAAAATTTCCTTTCCCTGTAATTCCCTTTTTAGGTTTTGTTATTAAGGATCTATGTCCTGATGAAAGGAATTGAAGAGTGTTTTGTTTGAAGGAATTAATCTGTGAGGCCATATGGGCCAGGCAATTTTTTGAAGGATAATTTTTAACTTTTCAGTTATAAAAAATTTATAAATAGACACAGGTATATAGATTTTTAATTTCTTCTTATACTTGTTTTGGAAACTTTTCCATCACATCTAAATTGTTGAATTTATTTGCACAAAATTATTCATGATACTCCTCTATTATCTGTATTGCTTGCAGGATTGGTAGTGAAGTATTATCTTTCATTCCTTATATTAGTAGTTTGTGTTTTTTCTCTGTGTTTTGTTTTCTTTCCTTTTTTTCTTCCTTGCAGGGGAGAATAAATTTATATAGAATGTTCTTACTTTTATTATTTTTATATCAAATTTGTTGATTTGATTCATGGTTTACTCTTTTTTTTATCTCTACTCATATTTATTACTTCTTATTTTTGTAACTCTGGGTTTAATTTTTAATTTTTAATTTTTTTTCTTTTTTATGGCTTATTTTTATAGCTTCTTACTCTACATACTTATAGACATAATTTTGCCTTTAAGTAGTGCTTTGGCTGCATCTTATAAATTTTGATATATTGTGTCTTCATATTATTTAATTCATAATATTTTCTAATTCATCCTGTGATTCCTTCTTTACCCTATTAGTTGCTTAAGAGTGGTTGCTTATTTCCCAATATTTTATTATTTTCTAGATTTATTTTATTATTAATTGCTAATTTAATTTTCTTATGTTCAGAATAGCATATTGTGTATTTCAATGCTTACATATTTATCAAAACTTGTATTATGATCTGTCATGTGTTCTATCTTGATTAATGTTCACATGTATTAGAAAAGAATGTGTGTTCTATAGTTATTCAGTACAATGTTCTAGATGGTTTTGTTGTTGGTCATTATAGGTGTTCATCAATCTGAATGCTTTTATTTTCATATACGTCTTCTAATTATTATAGACAGTGGAGTGCTAAAATCTCCAACTATTACTGTGAACTTTTCTGTTTCTCTTTAAGTTCTGCCATTTTTTATATCATAGTATCTCTGTTATGTGTGTACATTTCATGTTTTTATGTTCCTGATGAATTGATCCTTTTATCACTCTGAAATGACCCCCATTACCTCTAGTAAAGCACATTTCCTTGAAGTCTAGTTTGTGCAATAATGTGTGAATTTGCATGGTGTATTGTATTTTATACTTTTCCATTGGCTTTGTTTTATATTTATTGGGACTGTCTTATAAGCAGCATATAATTATGTGTTGCTTTTCTTACCTAGTCTGACGATCTGCCTTCTACACAGAGTTTTTAGCCTATTTAAATTGAACACAGTTATTAGTGGAATCTTGTTTAATTCTATCAGCTTGCTATGTTTTCTTGTTATTCCTTCTGTTTTTTTTTTTTAATTCTTTTAGTCCTCACCACTACTTTCTTTTGGATTAATCAAATACTATTTTAGTATTCTATTCTATCTCCTCTGTTGGTTTTTTATTGGCTATATATGTATTAAGGGATCACATTATACATCTTTAACTTATCACAGTAAGTCTTAAATTAACATTATATCACTTCCCTATAACATAAGAGTCTTACAACAGTCTAATTCCATTTGCAGTCTCTTCCGTCTTTGGCTACTATTGTTGTTTTCTTTCTACATATATCACAAACCCTTCAGTACACTGTTAAGGTTTTTGCTATAAAAAGTCAATTCGCTTTAAAAGTTAATTGAGTACTTTAGAGTTCACTTTAATGAGTACTTAAAAGTTGTTTGGTATTTAAAGTACTATAATAAATGTATTAGAATAAAACAAATATTCTTTTGTTAAGTTAGAATTTTAAGTCAAAATGTTTTCTATTTTAGCAAGTACAGTCATACTTGAGAATGTTATAGAGGTAAGACAGGGAATTATACCAAAAATCACCTGGGTATAGATTCATATGTCTTATCTTTTCATTCATTGGTCTGTTGCACAAGTTGTTCCTGAGGATATCATTTTCATTGTAGAGTGTAAAGTTTATACAAATTTTGAGAGATGTTCTATTCCTAAATATAATTTTAATGTAGGTTATTTTTTTCCATAGAATGTTATCAAACTATTTAATGAATACCTTATAAAATTATTCTATGAGATATAGAAATTGTAAATGATTTCTCTAGGAGATTTTAATCAAATCCTTTAAAGAGAGACACTGGACTTGCCTCGTTTTCTAGGAAGCTTATTGGCCCCATCTCAATGCATCCTGTACGCACAAGGGGGCAGAGTTAAACTAGTGGTGAGAGCACAGATCTTGAGCTTTCTGGTTTGCAAATAATTCAGATTTCATATTTGATTTTCCAACAATCATTTTCTAGGTAGAGTGTTTTACCTTTCCAATGAAATGTATTTGCCTATCAGAGACAGTCTAGTTCATGAGATGACAGCTATACGTCAGAAACAAGTGGTCCATATTTACATGGTCATTCTTCTTAAATGTTTCTTATTTAAATATTATATAACTCTAACTCACCATTCTTTGTCTCTGAGAAGAGTGAGCATATAAGTAAAACTTAATGACATATTCAATAAAATAAGCAACTAAAGAGGATACAGATCTTGGTTCTCTTGTATTTCAGTGCCTGGGTTACAAAATCATCTGTACAACAAACCCCCAAGACACAAGTTTACCGATATAACAAACCTGCACATGTACCCCTGAACTGAAAATAAAAGTTTACAAAGTAATAAATAAAATAAAAATTTTTGCTTATCATCTTTAAAAAAAAGATAAAATTCAAGAGAACAAGATCTGAAAGTTAGCTTGAGAGTTTCAATCATAACTAAATATGCTGATTTCTCAGAAAATACCAAAGATTTCTCAAATATGCCTCTGTTTCTCAAAGGCAAAATTCTTCACGTATCTCCTCTTTTTATCCCGCCAGCATTTTGAATAGGAGTGTTCACTATGATCCTGGTCATCGTTACCCATTTTAAGCATTAAATGCATGATCATGGAGACACTAAGGGAGACTTGATTTTGTGCTTAAAAATATGCTTTCTTTACATAGTAACGATGTAAATGTAGATTACAAAGAAGAAAGTATTTTCTTCAATATTTGTTGCTAAGACTTCAAATGTAAGTAACCATGGGAGAAATAATTCACTGGCTTCAATTCACACAGAGTAAAATGGACTGAAATCAAAGCCCTTCTTTAGTCCATGTTTTGATAAAACTGAGAGGGAGGACAGGCTGAGAGGAAAGAAGTTCCTACCTGCCAAAGGAGAATTGAGGCAGAGACCAAGAAAATGGGAAACAAGCCCAGAAATAAGAACAGGCAGATGCCAAGACCTACTTATATCACAGTTTTGCCTTGGGAACAACCTACCAAGCAGCCTGCTTTATCCCTCATTCATTACAGGCCTCCTTTTAGGAGGAGATAGTTCACTGGAAATCAGTATGGAAATCTGATATGTCTGATTTTTGACGTGACAGAAAAAACTAGTATTTACTCCTCTTAACTCAAACTTTAATGTGAAATTTTTCATTAGGCACCAGTAACCTGATTTATAAAGTGATTAATTTTTAAAACTGTGAAGAAAATTACACGTAAAAATGTAATGAGTATGTCACTAAAAAGTAAGACTAGGTCAGGAGATCGAGACCATCCTGGCTAATACAGTGAAACCCCGTCTCTACTAAAAATACAAAACAAATTAGCTGAGCGAGGTGGCGGGCACCTGTAGTCCCAGCTACTTGGGAGGCTGAGGCAGGAGAATGGCGTGAACCCCGGGGGGGCGGAGCATGCAGTGAGCCGAGATCGCGCCACTGCACTCCAGCCTGGGCGACAGCGAGACTCCGTCTCAAAAAAAAAAAAAAAAAAAGTAAGACTATAAATATATAAAAATATGCCATACTCCACCACTCTGTGTTTTGTAATTTTAATGTTTCCTTTGTTCAATTAAAATAGTATTTTCACAAGGGTAACAATCTCAAAATAGTTAATATTCTATTACTAACTCGGGGGAGCTATTATAATGCAAACCTCATAATTCAGTGTCATGAGCAGAAGAGGTAAAAATCAACAGTACCTTAAAAGATGAAATAAATGAAGCATAAATGAAGAAAGTGCTTAGAGAAAATTCAAATGGAATTCATAAACAAGCATCATGGCTTCTGATTCTTAATTATTGGCTGGTTAATAAAAATTATTTCCTGTCCCATTTTCATATTCCAAAATGTATTCATATGAAAAAGATTCACAATTACCATACTCTTTCAGTAATTTTAACATTTTATAAATCCCATCCAACTGCTTTAAAAAGCAAGCTGATTAGACTTGTCACTGTGCAAGGAAAAATAGACTAATGAGTACTTTTTGCTAATTACTTTAGGAAGGTCTCATTTGATATAAAATAATTTATTAGATTACATTCTTTAAACTTCTAATATTTGGTCTTTAATAGCATCCTGTATCTTTTCCTTCAATATCAAAACAAGCTGCTCTCTTAATTCTTCCAACTAATATAGTAATAATCATGTCAACACTATGACTAAAAATGTTTTCAGACAAGGTATTTACAAAAAGAATACTACAGACAGGGCATGGAAATAAGAATTATTAAAATGATATTCTCTTTTTCAGGACCCTTGTCCTTACCATTGTCATTTTTGTCCTCATGCCTGACATCACCATAAGATCAGCAGGCAAAGTACTATGATGCCATTGTACAGCAGGAAACGGAAGCTCAGACACATTCATTTATGCATCTGAAATTACAGGACTAGTGGAAGAGCTAGGGCATCAGCCTAGGTTCTCTGTTATGTGAAAAGACTACTAATAATAACTAGCATTAATTAAGCTCTTACTGTGTGCCAAGCATTATTTAAATGTTTTGTGGGTCTCATTACATACAGTCCTCAAAACAGCCCAGTTATCTTTATCTCCGTCTTACAGAAGAGGAAATGGAGGCATAAGGAATGGACATGTCCTAGTAAGTGAATGATGAAGATAGGGTTTGCTTCCTATGCTTTGGCTATGGTGCTCCTTAAAACACTTTTAGTCCCAAACACTGCAGAAAATTTGCCTTTTTCATTTCTTTCCTGATTTTCTGTTCTCCTCTAAATCTATACTAAAATGAAATGTTTGAGGGTACCAGCCAAGTGCATTAATTTACCTTCCTCTTTTCTTCATTCTCTCATATGGGGATGGAGCCCCAGCACTGGACATCAGCAGGCTGGAATTCCAGTCCCAGCTGGCCTATACCAACTCCTCTAGGCCTCAGTTTCCTCCAGTGTAAAGCTCTGCTTAGCTCTAAACTGAAGCAGTTAAAATAAAGTCTCTTTCCATTCTAATGTTCTAGGAGTTATGCTTTTGGAGTTTATTTCTTCCTTTTTGGAAGAAAGGTGTTTTTGTTGTTGCTGTTAATTTAATCATGCTGTGGTGTTGTACAACTTTTAAATTACACAATTACTGTACTAAGCAGGAATGTGAAATGTATTTGATTCAACAAAACTTCATAGAGAACCTACCCAAAACTGTTTTAGAATCACAGCTGCATAAGACAATATACAATAAACCAACAATAAGTTATCCATTTCCAAAATGGGAATGAGAAGAACATCAATAAGATACCATCAGATAAGATTTTCAAAGCATAACTTCATTTTAATGAAATCTAGAATTAGGTTTGGAACTGATGAAGCTTACTTAAATTGTCTCAAGTGCAAACTCATTTCTGATGTTAAACTTATGGATAAATGTGACAATTTAGGCTATTATACTAGGTCAGAGAAAAAAATCATGTGTCCATAAAATAACTAAAATTTCAATTTAGTTTTAGTTATTACATCTTTTAATCAGGAACAGTAAGAAAGAGAACAGGTTAGAATCCATTTGTACTGATCAAACTTTCCCTATTACAGAAAGGCTTATGGAAAAGACACTGCATTATTAAAAAGAAAAAAGACGGCCAGGCGCAGTGGCTCACGCTTGTAATCCCAGCACTTTGGGAGGCCGAGGAGGGCGGATCACGAGGTCAGGAGATAGAGACCACGGTGAAACCCCGTCTCTACTAAAAATACAAAAAAAAATTAGCCGGGCGTGGTGGCGGGCGCCTGTAGTCCCAGCTACTCGGAGAGGCTGAGGCAGGAGAATGGTGTGAACCCGGGAGGGGGAGCTTGCAGTGAGCCGAGATCGCGCCACTGCACTCAAGGCTGGGCGACAGAGCGAGACTCCGTCTCAAAAAAAAAAAAAAAAAAACGAAAAAGAAATTAGAAGCCAAAGAACTAATTTGAAATCCTGGCATCTTCCTAATTGCTCTCCTTTGAGCAAGTTCTTTAAATTTTCTAAATCTGTTTTTTCTTGTTTGTAATATGCAATACCTGTCCTGTCTATCTCACAGAGTTCAATACTGGCTCACTTTTATTTTCTTTATGTATTTGGCACCTGAGAGATCTTTCTGAGTATCGTGCTTTTAAATGTCATCTATACACTAACTTGAAGCTTTATTTCCCAGCTATACTTCTCCCTGTCTTCCAAATACATACAGCTGGTTCTGTGGTCAACATCTCCATTTTAATATCTACTGGACATCTCAGACTTAAAAACAAATTTCCAAATCAAACCCTTTGCCTTTCCTGGAATATTCCTTATTTTTAGTAAATATTAACTCCAGTTGCTCAGGCCAAAAACCTTTGAATCATCCTTGACTCCTGTCTTCTCACACCTCAGATCCATTAGCAAATCTTTTTGGTTCTACCTTCAAAACATATATGAAATCTGACCACTTCTCACCAACTTCATTTCTAACTCTGGTTTCATTACTGAAAAAAAAAAAAAGAAGTCTCAATCCAGGCCTCAAGAGAGGTTTCTTGGATCTCATGCAGGAAGGAATTTAAGGCAAGTTACAAAGTGCCGTGAGAAGAGATAGTTTACTGAAAGCTACTCCATTACAAAGTAGGGTGTCTTCAGAAAGCAAAAGGAGGAGTGCACCGTTTTAAGTTTTTCTTATAAAGACTAAACTAAGCTGTCCCTACATGCACGTGGGCTGACAGCATGTCAAAATTTATTATTCTACTGATTTAAAGAAAATGATCCTTGGCATTCTACTGTTTGAATACATCAAAGCACAACTACAATTATCTTGAAAGCATATATTGTTACAGGTATTGGGACATCTGGACTTTTTGCTTTCGTAGGGGTGTGTTTTTGTAGGTATCTTAGGCTGTTTCCTCAACTGTAAACATCCTATGACCATGGGTCATGATTGGCAAGAAATGTGCCTTGTTAGTCTTTTTGGTTTTTTGGATTTTTTTGAGACAGAGGTTTGCTCTTGTTGCCCAGGCTAGAGTGCAATGGTGCAATATCCGCTCACTGCAACCTCCACCTCTCTGGTTCAAGTGATTCTCCTGCTTCAGCCTCCCCGGTAGCTGGGATTGCAGGTATCCACCACCACGCCCGGCTAATTTTTTGTATTTTTAGTAGAGACAGGGTTTCACCATATTGGCCAGGCTGCTCTTGAACCCCTGACCTCAGATGATCCGCCTGCCTCAGCCTCCCATTGGTATTTTGATAGAGATTGCATTGAATCTGTAGATTGCTTTGCGTAGTATGGACATTTTAACAATATTGATTCTTTCAATCCATAAACATGGAATATCTTTCCATGTTTTTGTATTTTCTTTGATTTCTTGCATCAATGTTTTCTAGTTTTCATTATAAAGCTCTTTCACTTCTTTGGTCAAGTTAATTTCCAAGTATTTTATTTTGTTTTCAGCTATTGTAAATGTGGTTACTATCTTGATTGCTTTTTCAGATTGTTTACTGTTGTCATATAGAAATGCTACTGATCTTTGTATGTTGATTTTGTATGCTGAAACTTTACTAAATTTGTTTATCAGTTCTAATAGTTTTTGGTGGAATCTTAAGGTTTTTGCACATATAAGATTGTATCATTGAAAACAAGGATAATTTGACTTCTTCTTTTCCAATTTGGATGCACTTTATTTCTTTCTCTTATCTGACTGCTCTAACTAGGACTCCCAGTACTATGTTGAATAACAGTGGTGAAAGTAGGCATCCTTGCATGTTCCAAATATTAGAGAAAAGGCTTTCAGCATTTTCCAATTTAGTATGATACTAACGATGGGTCTGCCATATATAGCTTTGATTATGTTAAGTTATATTCCTTTTATATTCAGTTTTCTTAGGGTTTTTATCATGAAGGGAGGTTAAATTTTATCATTCTTTTTTAGCATTAATTGAAATATGCATATAAATTTTGTCCTTCATTCTGTTGGTAAGATGTGTTACATTGGTTGATTTGCATATGTGGGACCATCCTTCCATACCAGGGATAAATCCCACTTGGTGATGATGACCTTTTTAATGTGTTGTCAAATTTGGGTCGTTTGTATTTTGTTGAGGTTTTTTGCATCAATATTCATCAGTGATATTAGTCCGTAGTTTTCTTTCTTGATGTGTCTTTGTCTGGTTTTGGTATCAGGGTAATATTGTCTTTGGAGAATGAGTTTGAAAGTATTCCTGCTTCCTGTATTTTTTTTGGAATAGTTTGAGTAAAATTGACATTAGTTTTTCTTTAAATTATTGGTAGGATTCAGCAGTGAAGCCATCAACTACTGGACTTTTCCTTGGGCTTTTCTTTGCTAAAAGACTTTTTATTACAGCTTCAATCTTGCTACTTGTTATTGACCTGTTTAGGTTTTGAATTTTTTCATGGTTAAATCTTGGTAGGTTGTGTCTAAGATATCCATTTCTTCTAGATTTTCCAATTTATTGACATATAGTTGCTCATAGTAGCAACTAATGATGCTTTGAATTTCTGCAGCATCAGTTGTCATGTCTTTTTTTCATCTCTGATTACATTTATTTAGGTCTTCTCTCTTTTTTTCCTTAGTCTGACAAAAGGTTTGCCAATTTTGTTTATCTTTTCAAAAAAAAAACTTTTTGTTTCATTGATCTTTGCATTGTTTTCTTCATTTCAATTTCATTTATCTCTGTTCTAATCTTTATCATTTATTTTCTTCTACTAATTTTGGATTTGGTTTGCTCTCACTTTCTTAGTTCTTAATTGACATATGTTTGTATAGTTTTCACAATTTCTCTTATTATTGATTTCTAGTTTTATTCCATTGTGGTCAGAGAAGATGCTTGACATTACCTCAAATTTTTTGAATGTTTTAAGATTGGTTTTTTGACATAACATATGGTTTATCCTCAAGAATGGTCCACGTGCTGAGGAGAATGCATATTCTACATCCATTGAATGAAATGTTCTATAAATATCTGTTGGGCCCATTTGGTCTGTAGTGCACATTAAGTTCAATATTTGTTGATTTTCTATCTGGAAAATCTGTCCAATGCTGAAAGTGGGGTGGTGAAATCTCCAGCTATTATTGTTTGGAGTCTATCACTCTCATTAGGTCTAATAATATTTTCTTCATATTAGGGTGCTCTTATTATTCTATAGTGACATTCTTTGTCCCTTCTTATTAGTTTTTGTCTTGAAATCTATTCTGTCTGATGTAAGTATAGCTGATCCAGCTGTTTTTTGCTTTCCATTGGCATAGAATATCCTTTTCCATCCCTTTATTTTCCGTCTATGTGTCTTTTAGGTGAAGTATGTTTCTTGTAAGCAACAGGTCATTGGGTCTTCTTTCTTTTTCATCCATTCAGCCAATCTATGTCTTTTGATTGGAGAGTTTAGTCCATTTACATTGAATGTTATTCTTGATAAGTTAGTATTTACTTCTGCCATTTTGTTATTTGTTTTCTGGTTGTTTTGTGGTCTTCTCTTCCTTTATTTCTTCCTTCCTATTTTCCTTTTAGAAAAGGTGATTTTCTCTAGTGGTATGATTTAATTTCTTGCTTTTTTTATTTTGTGTACGTGTTGTATGTTTTTTGATTTAAGGTTACCATGAGGCTTTCAAATACTATCTTATAACCCATTATTTTAAGCTGATAACAACTTAACACTGCTTGCATAAGCAAACTAACAAGAAAAAATAAAACTAATAAAAATTCCACACTTTACTTCATACATCTGCTTTTTAACCTTTTGTTGTTTCTATTTATGTCTTCTTGGACTTTCTGTGTCTTGAAAAGTTGTTGTAGTTACTATTTTTGATTGGTTCATTATTTAGTTTTTCTACTTAAAATAAAAGTATTTTATGCATCACAGTTATAGTGTTATAATATTCTGTGTTTTTCTGTATACCTACTATTGCCAGTGAGTTTTTTACCTACGGATGATGTCTTATTGCTTATTCATGTTCTTTTTTTCTGACTGAAGTACTCACTTTAGCATTTCTTGTAGCACAGGTCTGGTGTTGATGTTATCCCTCAGCTTTTGTTTGTCTGGGAAAGTCTTTATTTCTTCTTCATGTTCAAAGGATATTTTCACTGGCTATATTATTCCAGGGTAAAAGTTTTTTCCTTCAGCTCTTTAAATATGTCATGTCAGCCTCTCTTGGCCTATAAGGCTCCACTGAAAAGTCACTGCCAGAAATGTTGGAGCTTCATTATACATTGTTTCTTCTCTTTTGCTGCTTTTAGGATCCTTTCTTTATCCTTGACCTTTGGGAGTTAGATTATTAAATGCCTTGGAGGTTGTCTTCTTTGTGTTAAATTGGCTTGGTGTTGTATACCTTCTCATACTTGGAAATTAATACCTTTTCTAAGTTTGGGAAGTTGTCTATTATTATCCCTTTGAATAAGCTTTCTATCCCTATTTCTTTCTCTACCTTCTCTTTAAGGCCAGTGCCTCTTAGATTTGCCCTTCAGAAGCTATTTTCTAAATCCTGCAGGCATGCTTCATTGATTTTTTTTCCTTTATCTCCTCTGACTGTGTATGTTTGAATAGCTTATCTTCAAACTCACTAATTCTTCTGTTTGATCAGTTCTGCAAGTAGGATATTCTGATGCATTCTTCAGTATTTCAATTGCATTTTTCAACTCCAGAATTTCTGGTTGATTCTTTTTAATTATTTCAATCTGTTAAATTTATCAGGTAGAATTCTGAATTCCTTCCCTGTGTTATCTTGAATTTCTTTGAGTTTCCTTAACACAGTTATTTTGAATTCTCTGTCTGAAATTTCACATATCTCTGTTTCTCCAGGATTGGTCCCTGGTGCCTTATTTAGTTTGTTTTGTGAGATCATGTGTTTTCTGGATGGCAATGATGTTTGATGTTTATCAGTGTCTGGGCATTGAAGAGGGGTATTTATTGTAGTCTTCACAGTCTGGACTTGTTTGTACTCATCTTTCTTGGGAAGGCTTTTCAGGTATTTGAAAGGAATTGGGTGTTGTGATATAAGTTTTCTCTGCATTAGAGGGTATCCCACACCCAGTAATGCTGTGGTTCTTGCAGACTTGTAGAAGTACCACCTTGGTGGTCTTGCATAAGATTCAGAATAATCATCTGTATTTCCAGGCAGAGGCTGATTCTTTTCAGAGACTGGGAAAAGAACAAAGAAAGTTCCTTTCCCTAGCTTTCTCCCAAAGAAATGGGGTCGGTCTGTACTGAGCCTCTTTGAGCTTGGGATGGGGTGGCACAATAACCTTGCGTCCACCACTGAGACTGTGCTGCATCAGAGCTGAAGCCAGCATAGCACTGGGTCTCACCCAAGGCCTGCTATAACCACTACCCCACTACCTGATTACTGCATATGTTCAATCAATGTCCTAGCACTCTACAATCAACAGGTGGCAAAGCCAGCCAGGCTTATGTCCTTCCCTACAGAGTGGTGAGTTCCCCCAGGCCCTAGGTAGGTCCAGAGATGTCTTGGAGCTACAGAATGGAGTCAAAACCCTAGAAGTGTACCTGGCATTCTAGTCTACTGTGGCTGAGCTGGCCCTCAAACCATGAGATACAGTTCTTCCCACCGTTCCCTCCCATTTCCACAGGAAGAGGAGCCTCACTCTATGGCTACCTCCACCACGGGCCTACCAGGAGTACTGCCAGGCTACTGCTGATATTCATTTAAGGCACAAGGGCTCTTTGATCAGCTCGTGGTGAATGCTGCCAGGCCTGAGACATATCCTTCAGTACAGTGGGCTCTCCTTTGGACCTAGGGAAGGTCCAGAAATGCCATTCAGTATCCAAAGCCTGGGATTGGGGACCCTAAAAGCCTGCCTAGTGCTCTACCCCCCTGTGGTCAAGCTGGAACCTGAAAACAGCACATCTCTGAGCCTCATTCAAGGCCAACCATGTACTACCTGGTAATTACCACTGGCTATTCAGAGCCCAAGGGCTCTTCCGTCAGCAGGTGATGGATCCTGCCAAGACTGGGTCTTCCTTCAAGGCCATGGGTTCCCTTCTGGCCCAGGATGTGTCTAGAAATGTTGGTCCAGGAACTAGGACCCGGAATAGGGGCCTAACGACTCTGACCTCTGCCCTATCCTACTATGGCTGAGCTGATATCCAAGATGTAAGACAAAAGTCCTCTTTACTCTTTCCTCTCCCCTCCTCAAATGGAAGGAAGGGGTCTTTTTTTGGAGCTGTGAGCTATGTTGCCTTGGGTTGGGGGAAGGGTGGTACCAGCACTTCCTTAGCTGCTCTGGCTGGTGTGTCAGTAAGTCTCATTCTCCCCAAACCTGCTAGCTCTGAACCCAGCTCAGCACTAGGACTGGTAGCCCTTGTGGCCTAGAGTGCCTTTCAAGTTTATTTAGAGCCCCAGAGCACTTTATCCTGCAGTGGTGAGGCTTGCCAGAACCACTGGGATGCGTGATTCCCCTCTGGCTAGGGTTGCTCAGAATACTCCCTCCATGTGTGGGCATCCACGGAGTTCAGCCCAGTTTTGCTTTCTGCTATAACAGGGCAGCACTGAGTTCAATGCAAAGCCTCACAATCACTGTTCTCTCCCTCTCTCAAAAGCACAGATTATCTTTCTCCTGCTGTACGGGAACAAGGAAGAGTGGTATCAGTGATTCAAGACTATCATTCCCAGTCCCTTCAGTGCTTCCTTCAGTGATATGAAGTAAAACCAGCTACTGTGAGTGCTTGCCTGATTTTTGGTTCTTATGAAGATGCTTTTTTTTGTGTAGATAGTTGTTGAATTTGGTGCTCCCATAGAGTGGATGACTGGTAAGGCCTTCTATCCCACCATTTGCTCCACTTCTCTCCTCTAAGGGTATCTCTTTTAATTACTTTTCATCAGTAATGGAGATGGGAACTCTTAATGATCAACCACTTTCTCTCTCTCTCTTTCTTTCTTTCACCTGTACTCTCCCTTTTCCTGCCTCATTTCTCCCTTCCTCCCTCCTTCTCTTCCTTCCTCTCTCTTTTTCTATTTCCCTTTCTTGCTCTTTCCTTCCTTCCAGTTCTTGCCTGCTAGAGGAATACAAGTCCCAAGACACTTTGTCCAGTTGAAATATTCAGAGCTCCAGTTTAAAACAGCTGAGTCCTCTAAAATTTTGAGATTAGGTGTCATAGAGATTTCTTGGAAAGGATGCCACAACCATTATTTTCCACTTTAGCTTTGGAAGTTTTGGCTGCACAATGTCACTGAACACCAAGTTTAACCTTTCAATGATATTTGATATCAGGATAAATGAAACTGTCTATACAGCTTAGGCTTCCCTAAAATAAAGATGTTAAACAAATCTACCTAATATGTTAGATCTATTTGGGAAGTTTCATGACTAACATAATGGGTTGGAAGCAAAGTGTTCAATGTTCCAACCACACAATTTACTATTATGATACAGTTGTTAAATATGAGGATAGAATAAATCTTGCTAAATTGTAGTCAGAACAAGTTTTCAGTGGCTTTAAATTGCCCTGTGACCTAAAGTGAACCAGCATAACTTAGCCTGTGAACTCTTATACTTCCATCAACTCAAGTGTGACTCCTCTTCTAGAAGCCTTATTGACCTCAGCTCATTCCCTCCCAGGGATGAGTTTGGGTGTCCCATAAGGGTTACCTACCCACCATGCTCATCATGTCGTGTATTGAAATGTTCTGTTCTTTGGTTTGTCTTCCCTAAAGCTCTTCAACTTTCAAGGAATGGATGAGTCCACATGTTTACATCCCTCATGCCTAACCCAGTATCACTGTGTGTCTTTCCTACAGGTGTGTTTTTTATGCACCTCCTAAACTCCATTGACTGGATCTGACATCCAGGTAACCATAGTAGAGCACTCTTTGAAATGAATAAAAAGGCCCAGTGGTGCACACCAAATGCTTTCACAATCTTTCTCCACTTGGAGAGGACAAAATGGCAAAAGTGAAGATTGGAGAAAAAGAAAAATGAAAACAAAGGTCAGAGTAAACAGCATGAAGAGCAATGACTTTTAAGACCTCCCGAACGTGCATTTAATGCTGACTCCGACCGATGATACTTTTGGCCTTAAAGATGCCACAAGGTCTTTTTTTCCCAAGACCAGAGTGTTCTGAAATATTCTGCTGCTCACCACAGACAGGAGCACTAGAGTTGCTGCTTTGAACGCAAACTGAAATCTGAGTTAGAGAAGCCCCAGTAAGTGAGCTGACCCTGAGAATGCCTTTCCATCGGAAGTCTGATTTTTCAGAAAAGAAAGTGCTAAATATACCAAGTTACTAGAGTTCTTTGCCATCATAACAAACTACAAGTTTTTTCTCTCTCTCCTTTTTCCTGTCTCTCTCGTTCGTGTGTGTGTGTGTATGTGCGTGTGTGTGTGTGTGTGTGTTGAAACTCCAACTGGACACTCAATAGTTGTTGTATTAATCAAGACCCTCCAGAGAAACAAAACCAATAGTATATAGGGTGGGGGGCATATACTGGTGTACTTTAAAAGACTGGCTGACAGGATTATGGAGCTAGGAAGTCTGAAATCTATAAGTCAGGCCAGGAGTCTGGAAGCTCAGGTAAGAGTTGATGTTGCAGTCTTAAAGTAATGAGAGTTTATTGGAATGATACATGAGTACTTTAAGATAAAAAACAGATGTAGTAATCAAATAGTCTTCCTGGAGAGCTGGATGCTGTTCCTGAAGCTATAGCAAGATTAGCATCCCAGTGATAACACTGTCATCCAACAGCTTTCTTCTCAGCTTCCTCCTTCCCATTTTCTGTGGCCACTCAAAATTGCCTCTCTGCTTGCTGCCCTACCTCATGGGTTCTGACAACTCACAGCTTCTACTGCATCACTGCTTTCTGCTGATAGCCTCCTCTCCCTGTTTTATTCTGCTATCTATTTTGGTCTTTCTTATATTACATTTAAATGTCCCAAAAAAGAAGATCTAATTGGTTTGTTAAAGTTAGCACCAACAAGAACAGACTGCCCCTATTATACAGAGCTCCTTATGCAGGATAAAACCTAAGTCATTCAGCTTCCTTACGTCCAGACATCATCCCCAGACCCATCAGTAGTAGCTAAATCTACAGGGTTTTATGATCCATCTCTTAGAAATCTAGATGTAAAAAGCCTATTTTTTATTATTATTATTACTATTATTATTATTATTATTATTATTATTATTATTTTGCTAAGAAGGGGAAAATGGATGTGGCAGGCATTTGGAAAAGAATAAACTATGCAGTGAGAGCCGGTGTTAGTTCTTTCTGTCCCTAGCCCTAAGCATCTACAATTAAGTTCATGGTAATTGACAGTTCTTCTCAAATGTCATTATAGGATTCCTTTTATCTATTAGTAAATCCTAACTTTGTGGGTAGTATTTTTTCTTGTGAAATTATACCTTTGGGAACTGCTGTGTATTTCTTAAGACTGCAAAACATACATAAGCGTTTCTCAAAATCATGAATACTTACTCCAGAGTGAGATGCAAGATTTGGAGAAAAATGGAGGGGGAAATTAAGGTAAAATTGTGCCTGGATATTTCTTCAAATACTCTGAACACTGATATTTTAAAGCAAATCTCATTTTCTTTATGCTATTTTACATTATCATCTCATTTTTTTATCTACTGAAAACTGCTTCTAGGCTTAAACTTAATAAAGCCCATCTAACAGCCATCTGTATTTTTAATGGACCTTCCCACCACAAGGGAACAGTTGCCCTAAATATCATTTAGAAACTCTATGCTAGCAAATAAACAAATAGCCACAGCTGGGGGCTTTTTTCAATCCCTAATCAAAAGCCAAAGACTATTGAAGGCCATGCATCTGGCATTTAAATTCTGTTTTCTGACTAAATATGCCATGTGTGTAAAAGAAGGCAACATAATGTTGGTTACTCTGCTAGGAACTCCCTCTATTTCCAAAATTCTTTCTTTCCATTGTGGGGCAGTGATGGAAGCAAGCCCCATCTGTTATCTCTAATGGGCTTTGGGAATCTTTAGTCTATATTCCATATCTGGCAATTGGCTTAAATTCATGTTTGTAAAATCCACATGGAACAAGGCCCAAAGGACCTGAGAAGCACTTAGAAGGCCTGACTATGCCACACAGGGAGAGAAGCATTTCTAGCAATATGGTGGGGAGGTATTAGGCTTGATTTTCCCATGAAAAATGACTTAAAGTTCTGGTGAAAACAAACAAAAAAACACATCTTCTTAAAAGCATTGATGAACTGCAAGATAATAAGACTGTCTGCGGCCAAAATCTAAGCAAAGCTGAAAGCTATAATAGGAAGCCATGTGCTTTAGTCCTTTTGGCCTGAGGGCATTTGCCAAAGTGGGAACTGGAGTGGTGATTTTCATGTTCCAATTAGGACATGTAGAACAGAGACAACGTGGGTGGTCTAATAATAGGCCTTCCCCCGCCATAAAACTGGGACCCCAAAGGGTTCTACTTTCAGCTTAAGGATTAACTGGAAGAAAAAGTAACACCTGCCCATTACTAGAGACAGCAAGAAAATTGCTTAGTTGCTTTGGCAATAAACGAAGCAGAAGAAAAGAAAAATAAAGAAGAAAGACAAATGGTAATGACAAGCTAATTTTTGTACTGAGTTTTTGCCCAAATTCACATCAGCAAATTCATGCAGTGCATTCAGTATAAAGAGTGTCCAGACTGGGATGGCTCCCAAGCACCTGGCAACAGCAAACTCAGATCTTAACTGAAGGAATTTGCCTGCATTCTAGACCTCAAAATCTTCCCACAATTGACTCTCAAAGGAATAAGGAACCACCATTATTAACAATAACCAATATTTCAGAGTAAAAATTAAAAGCCAGGCTTGCAAATATCTACAGAGTAAAAGAAACTAATGATCTTGTATTCTTATGCAGAAAGCAAATAAACTTTTAAAAATGAAAAATATAATTGCAAATGGAGACTTGGTAGGTAGCTTTAATAGTAGACAGAGAAGAGGGCACATGGAGATTAGAGTGAGTATATCCGGAAATTTTCAGCCATTATCACTTCAAATATTGCCTGCTCCATTCTCTCTCCTTTCCTGGCACTCTAAATATTTCATTGTTAAAACTAACAAATATTCACTAACATCCAAATATTTTGAGTTCCAGATGGAGAGGAGAAAGGATGGAACACAGGCAACACTTACAGTTTTTCCAGATATGGTGAAAGATCAAAGCATAGTTTCAAGAAGTCAAATGAATCCAAGCAAGATAAATTAAAATAAATTAAATTTACTTACTTCCTCCCCCCGATGCAGGACAGGCAAGCCCCCTAATTGGGGCTTAACCTTGAAGGGTTCTTGGCTTCACCCAGGAAGAAATTGAATTCAAGGGTGAGCCGCTGGTGTTAGACAGCAACTTTGAGTAGAGCAGCAGTGTTACAGCAGCAGCAGCAAAGGTACTGGTCCTTGCAGAGCAGGACTACCCCATAGGAAGTGTGTTCAGAGTAGCAGCTCAGTGGCAGTTCTGCAGTCATATTTATACCCACTTTTAATTATATACAAACTAAAGGGTAGTTTATGCAGAAATTTCTATGAAAAAGATAATAACTTCCAGGTCGCCAGGTCATTGCCATGGAAAGGGGCAGTAACTTCTGAGTGTTGCCTTGGCAATGGTAAAATGACATGGCACATTAGTGGGCATGTCTTATAGAAAGCTGCTTCCACCCTGGCCCTGTTTTAGCCAGTCCTCAATCTGGGCTAGTGTGCAAGCCCCCACCTCCAATGTTCAGTCCCACCTCCTACCTCACCCCAAGACCTCAAATCTCATTGCACAGCATAAGGCTTAGGCTTAAGATTCAGAGTATTGTCTCCCAAATCAGATCCAGGTATGGATGAGTTCTGCAAGTGTAGCTTCTCAGGTACAGCTCTTTAATCATCACTCTTCTCATTCTGAAAATGTATGAACTAAAAAGAAAAGTTATCTCATAACACATACCCCCAACATACAATGGTGGGACAGACATAGGATGACGACTTTAGACATTCCTGTTCAAAAATGGTAAAATCAGGTGGTACACAGCAGTCATTGATCACAGTGATTCTGAAATCCAGCTTGGTAGCAGATGCCAGTTGCTTATTAGTTATAAATCCTATTCCTTGAGGTTCTCCCCCGAAAGTTCTTGAGTCCTTCTGACTTGCCATTAAAAGTAGCCCATGTTTGCAGCTATGTGGTTTTATCAGCCTGATTAATACAAGCGTCATGTTTTTTTTTTTTTTCAAGCCTCTTCTTATTTTGTGCTAAGCCTGTCTTTTTTAGCTCACTTTGGAAACATTTATTTTAGAAAAGTCTTTTTAAAACATTGTGACTTTTCTCTTCTACACAAAAGCGAAAAACACAACATGCTTCAAGATAAGCCTTCTTTACCTCCCTTTGAGGCTACTGCTGGACAGTGCCCTTAAGATTCTTATAAGCCATAGTGTTTAAAGGAGAGAATCTGTGAGAAGTTATGCCTTAAGATCCTTAGACTCTTAAAAATCTGTTTCCGGCCTTGAGAGCCAGACCAAAGGTTCTAAAAGGTAGCCCCTGAGACGTTTATAAGGTGCTTTTAAAAAAAAAAAAAGACCTTACAATTCCACTCTGGATCTTATCTTTAGCCTACTTTGGAAACTGAGGTCCAGGAAAGCTGGGAAAGTCCTGGCTTCTTTATATTTAACAGTTTATTCTTTAGCCCATGTCTCTCCTCTTTTATTTTATTATACACAAGGGAGAAAAGCTTTGATAACCTTTCTGGAAATTTATCTAAATCTTCAAGGTGTCTTTCATTAGGTGTATTCCCTATTTTCAAGGCTACCACAGATGACAGTTTTGCAAAACATTCACAACTTCCTATTGGGGATTTTCTCTTCTCCAACTTCCAATAATATTTTTCTCACATTTCTCTGAGCCCTCATTGACAGCTTCCCTTTACATTCCCATTAACATTATCCTGGAGGTCCTTTAGGTTCTCACTAACGTTCTTTTTAAAGTTCTTCCAGCTTTTGCCTATTATTCGTCCCAAAGTCTATGTCGAATGTCTTCAGTTTTTTGTTTTTGTTTTTATCGTATGGAAGTACTTCATTCTTAGGTACAAAATCTGTTGTAGTTGTCTATTGTTGCATAATCACTCCAAAACTGTGTGGCTTAAAACAACTACCATTATTAATTTTACTCATGAATCTGCTATTTGACTATGGCTTGATAGGGATGGCTTGTCACTGTTCCAAATAGAACCAACTAGACAGGCTCAACTGAGGGATATAGAATGAAGCTGGCTTGCTCTAATGACTGGCAAGTTGATAGTGGCTGTTAATTGGCAGCTCAGCCAGGACTGTGTGCCAGAGTTTTCAGGCCTTGTCTATTGAGCTTCTTTACAACATGGTCATTGGATTCCACAGGCTACCATACCAAGAAAATAAGGTAGAAGGGCATGACATTTGGTAACACATAGTGTCATTTCTACCATACACTATGGAACAAGGTAGTTGTACAGTTCCACCAATACTTAAGAGAAAGGAGACATAGACTCTACTTCTTGATATGGGCTACTTTGAAAAATAAAATCTGCAACAGTCCTCAAAGGCTATATGTATATTCTTTAAGATATAAATATATATCTTAAATTAAAATAAATTGACACCTGTATACAACAGAACAAAACTGAAAAACAAGAAAGACAAAGTATAGCCTTAAGAGAAGCACAAAGATAAAGAGCAGAGGGACATAATTTAGACTGACAGATTACTTCTGAGCAGCAACAGTGGAAGCTAAAACAGAGTGGTGTGATATCTTGATATAATTGAGCTTCCATTATTTAATTGCTTAATAAAAAGCCACCTCAAAGTTTACTAGCTTCCATATATATGATATATATACTAGCTTCCATATCATATATATATATGGATATGATCATATACATATGATATATGATGTATATACTTATGTTACATTTTTAAGATACATATATTTATATATTTTAATAGATATATAGTTTAAATTATGTAATATCTTATATGTTTGAGATATATAAATATATATAAAAGATATTTTGGCATTGGCTGCTTTTAAGATAGATAGATAGATAGATAGATAGATGTATATATATATATATATATATATATATATCTTATATACCTTATTTAATAAGGTACAGGAGGAAAGAACCAGGAGGAGTCATATCCAAAGTGATATGGCCCAAATGTGGTTGGGGTACACATCTCTTTTCATAGTTTATTTTTAAAAACTTAGTAAAATGGCCACGTGAAGCTACAGAGGAAGCCATGACAGTAAAACTGGCTGGGTAACTAAGTGCCCAGTTAAAACTCTATGACAATGGAAGAAAGTGATAAAGTGTTTTGATTGACAATCAACAGTCATTGCTATGGTCATTAACCTCAAGTGGGTCCTTAATGCCACCCAGCAATCCTGCTATGCATCCTCAGTTCATTTTCTCTCCCACTCTTTTGAGCCATTATATTATGCCTTCTTCCTCTCCTCTCAAATTGACAGCTTCTGTCCCATCGTTATTCTTAGTTCATGGGCTTGTGTCTGACTTTACAGAGAAATTTGAAGCAGTCAGAAGGAAATTTCCTCAAGCTTCTACCAGTACATCTACACACACATCTACACATGTATCTATCCTCAGTCATGAGCTTTTCTCCTGCAAAAATGGTCTATATTCCCAGCTAATCCACCAGATCCACTGATCCACCAGATACTATGCCCTGTCACCTACTCAAGGACATCCACCAGCAGTGGTTCTTCTCTCTCCCCACATCACCAACTTTCCCCTCTACTAGATCATTACCAAGCATGCTGCTATTTCTCCCACCACATTAATTCTCTCTTGACCCCCAACTTTCCTAATCTAACTACCATCTAATCTTTGTCCTTCATTTTATAACAACAAAAAAGTTAACTATACTTACTATCACCAATTTATCTCTTCTCAATCTTATTTGAATAAAATCCAATCTAGCTTTCTTACCTATATGTCACAAAAACTTCTCATCTCAGGATCACTGAGCAACTCCATGCTACTAAATTCTATAGGTGGTTCTCAATCTTTATCTTAATTGGGAACTGATATGGTTTGTCTCTGTGTCCCCACCCAAATCTCACGTCGAATTGTAATCCCTTCCTGTTGAAGGAGGGAACCAGTGGAAGGTAATTGGATCATGGCGGTGGTTTCTCATTGTTTAGCATCATCCCCCTAGTGCTGTCTAGTGAGTGAGTTCTCATGAAATCTTGTTGTTTAAAAGTGTGTAGCACTTGCCACTTCATTCTCTCTGTCTCCTGCCACCATGTGGAGAAGGTGCTTGCTCCCCTTCACCTTCTGCCATGATTGTAAGTTTCCTAAGGCTTCCCAGTCATGCTTCCTGTTAAGCCTGTGGAACTGTGAGTCAATTAAACCTCTTTTCTTCATAAATTACACAGTCTCAGGTAGTTCTTTATAGCAATGTGAAAGTGAACTAGTACAAGAACCAACATTCTTTAACCTAGCTGATAACTCTTTACTCCCCCAAACGCCAACTCCTCTAGATTTCCAGGACTCTACCCTCATTTGATTTTCCTGTTCTCTTTCAGGCTACTCCTCAGTCTCCTTCTCTGGCCCCTCCCCTTCCGTCTAAAATACCAATATTTGGTGTTGAGGAATTGAGTAGTTTATTTCCTCATTTCTGTCTACTCTCAGCTTCTTGTGATCTTTTCCAGTTTTATGGAATTAAGTATCGACTATATGTAAAATCTTTCAAGTTTATATAAACCTCTCCTTTGAAACTCAGATTCATAAATCTACCTGTTTACCTCAACTCTACTTGCATAGCCATAGGCATCTCAGTCTTTACCTGTTCAAACCAAGCTTCTAATATTTCCCCTACATCTGCATGTACCCTACTCTCTACTACCTCAGAAAAATGACAAAGATTTCCATTTGTTCAGGCCAAAAAGTCTTGAGTTATCATTGATTATTTTAAAGAACTCTGCTGAATCTCTCTTCAAAATAAGCCGAGAGTCTAACTTTTCATCACCTCAATTGCTACTACTCATGTTCAAGCCACCATATATCTAAGTTAGATTATCACAGTAGCAAACTGTTATGATCTCTTGCCTAGATTGTTGCAATATAATTAGATTTATTGTTTTCACTCATGACACACTATAGTCTCTTCAACACTTCAGCCAGAGTGTTTGTATTAAAACAAGAGTCAGATCATGTTATACCTCTGCTCAAAATCTGACTATGGCTTCCTATGCTTGCTATGTTGGAAAAAAAATTGTTTCCTTCTCCGACAGCTATACTGCACTAAAAGCCTCCGTTTTGTTCCATTCAGAAAAAAGCCAGAGTCGTTATTATGACTTATTTGGGCCCTATGGGATCTGGCCCCACACCTGCCTAACCACACCTCCAGTTATTTGACCTCACCCATGCTTAATATCTCTATCTTCTTAAACATACATGCCTCAGTATTTTGCACTGGTTATTTTGTCTTCCTGGAATAATCTTTCCAAATATATCTGAACAGTTGCTCCATCTCTTCCTTTAAATATTACTTAATTATTGTTTTCCTAGTGAGATCTTCCTGCAGACTGAGTGAGGACATCCTCTAGACATCATATCTAAAATGTATGAAAACAAAATCATGCAACTACCTGGATGTCATATCCTCTTTCCCTGCTTTGTTCTTCACCTTAACACCCAAAAAGTGCACACTACTGATCGGTGATTCTCACTGATATCCCTACATTTTATGTGGGAATCCTGTTGAACACCAGGTTCTGATTCAGTCAGCCTGAGTGGGGCTAGAGAGTCTGCATCTCTAACAAGCTTCCAGCTTGTTATGGTATGTGGCTAGAATTTGAAACACACTGAGTGGTCAGGCTCTACATTCCTAATCAACCCTGTCCCATAAAATATAGTGTGAGCCACATAGGAAAGTTTAAATTTTCTAGTAGCCACATTTTAAAATCATATAATTTTTTTGGCAATTAATTTTATAATTAATTTTCACAATATATTTTACTTAATTCCACATATCTCAATTATCATTTCACCATGTTATCAATAAAGGAGTATGAATGATACATTTTACATTTTTTTCGTATTAATAGGGTGTCTCTAAAAGCCAGCGTGTATTCTATACTTACAGCACATCTCAGTTTGAACTGGTCACATTTCAAGAGCTCAAGAGCCACACATACCTAGAGGCTACCATGCTGGACGACATAGTTCTACACTTTATTGATTCTGTGGTTATCTTTCTTCCTTTCTTTCTAGAATGAAAGCTACATAAGGACATAAATTTTGGTTCTGTTCACTAATGTATTGCCCCTGTGCACGAAAGAGGGTCTCGCTTTTGTGGCTCTCAAAAATATTTGTTGGACAAATGGATTGATGAAAATCGTTAGTGTCCTGAGAGAATACACTGGCTTAGCTCTGTTTTATGCCATTTCCCAGAACGTCCCAGACAGAGTAAATGCCAGCCTCCCAGTAGCATACCTTTATTGGCTGCCTTCCCTTCCTGACCCACGTCTTTCCTCACTTCCCAAGGAAACTAGTTGTTCTAGAATCCTTATCTGAGTATCTGCTTCGAGGGAAAACCAATCTAAAACCCTCACCTCAACCTATCCTTTCATTCCTCCTGAATTTAGCTGGACGTATTTAAAATACATATATATATATATTTGTTACATAAATATAGTGCATGCTCATGGGGATTGGGCTTCTAATGTACCCATTACCCGAATAGTGAACAGGTCCCTTTCTTAGACTCCCTCCTTCTGCTGGAGGGTGGCCAGAATTCATTTGCAAAAGATATATGAGACCAAGTTTCGTGCTCAGCAGTGTCCCTCATCCCATTGCCACTTCCCCATTCCTTTTTTCCTCCCACCACCAGATTCAAAGAAACCAATTTGTTAGGTGGAATTACCAAAATATTACCCAAGGCCCATTAACATGCCTGGAAAAGTTAAATGTGAGCTACATCCCAGAAATTCCTGAGGAGTGACAAGGATTTCTTTATATTTTGCTTTGGTGTTGACAACTGAGAGAAAATGCACACAAAACAGTCCTTACGATAATTCAACCCAAAGCTAGCAAGGGCTAGACAGTGCCATTTCATCTTAAAGGACAGAAACAAAAAGTCTTTTATGTAGGATTACTTCTCCAAAATCAACATTTTTGAAATGGTGCCCATTCTCATCGCCTTCTTCTCTGAAGCATAAACATTTTAACCACCTCTTTGAATCTCAACAGTAAGGCCACAGGGTCTGGGTACAAATGCTGTGTTCCAGTATTAAATGTTAGATCAGATATCGGCTGTAATCCCTGGGGTCTTTTAGTGCAGTATAGCTGTCTGAGAAGGAAACAATTTTTTTCCAACATAGCAAATTCTGTAACTCTGAAATTCTGAGTTCTGGATCGAATTTGTTTTGATATTGCATACCTCAGCTTCTCCAGAGAAAGTTTCCTCTCAGTCGTGAAATGATGGCTTCAATTAGACTTGGCTACTCCCGTCAAAGCCTGCGATTGTGTTTCAATAAGCTGTCGATGTTTTATTCTGCCACCTTTGACAGAAATTGTTTTCTGTCTGTGGCTCAGCTCCAGCTCTGCTCCATGGAAGCCATCCATAAGGGAAAAATGTGCCCCCTGCACAATAGAACCATTGATGCCTTCTGAAAGGAATGGTGCCTGCATCCTACTTCTACCTGCAGAGTCTCCTCTTTTTAAACACAAAAGTAAATCCACGTGGCAATGTAGAGTGCTAGGATAAACCCAGTGACACAGAAATTCAAGGAAAAGGCAGACACAGGCTGACTTCTTGTAATGGTGCTTGAAATATTAGAAAAGTCCTGAAATAGGGCACAAGCTGAACCTAAAAAATGTAAGCAATGGGATCCTTTCCCTGCTATTCTTCCAGAAACAGAAAAGCCACTAACTTTGGGAACTATTTTAGATAAAAATATGTTTCAATTACAGGAAAGATTTTCCTACTCATTTCAAAAATCATCTGTCTAATTTCCTTCAAGTCTTTGCTCAAACATTATATTCTCAGTGAGGTCTACACTTACAACTGAGACCATTCGATTTAAAATTATCAAACCAATTCCTCCGCCTTGCCGTGTTCTCTCTTTTGCTATACTATTTCTATTTCTCACCTTCAAATACTCTATATGATTTACTTATTTAATAGTATTTGTCCAAAGTTGACACTGACTAGACATTATTGAATGAATGTATAAATGAATTAGGGAATCAAGAAGTTAACAATGTAGCAGCCACTAATGGAGATCCCATAGATACAAGGAAAACATCATATTAGATAATTCTGAATCAAGGATGTAAGTTCAAATACCTTCAGGGGCTAGGGAAGTGCAGTAAGTAAGTGAGGTAGGCCAGGTATAAAACAATGGAAGGTAGTGGGATTTGGGGGAATTGGAGAATACCTACCCCTACTAAAGGAATAAAATTCCATTTTTAAAACCCTTGCCAACAAAGCACACCTGCAGAGTGTATCGGCTGCCGCACTGTGATCTCTATTATTCTGTGTATTTTCCAGCATACACATATTTTTCTCACTCTGATTTTGATTATTTCCAAACTTCCTAGCTTGGAAATTCAAAATGCCATAAAATCAGACTTGATTCTATAATAAAATTGATACTCAATTTTAAAGTTATCTCATTTCTGGTTTGTTTTTTTTTAAGGGATCAATTCAACAAGAAGAGCTAACTATCCTCAATATATATGCACCCAATACAGGAGCACCCAGATTCTGGTTCTAATTAAGAAGAGTTATGATTAAGTATTACTCAAGAGATTTAAAATCTATTTCATGTGTAAGAAGCATCACCTTACAATATCTGTGATACTGACGGTAGAGCTATGTATTAAGACCCGGAGTAGTCTGACTTATTTTTCCATTTGTTTCTAATTTTCTTTGTGATCTAGGACCCTTAATTTAACCTGACTAAATCCCAGTTTACTCATTTGTATAGGAAATACTGAAACCTTCTAATTTTGTAATCCTATCTGAATTTCACTTATCTTCCTTGCCCTTAAAATATACAACCTAACATTGTTTAGTTTATGTTGCTGAAGAATGCTATATGAAGCACTTTGCATTAAGTCATTTTATCATTCAGCTATTTATGTGTAAGAAAAACACCCATGATTCTACAAGTTGGCAGGGGGGTCTCTGCTCCACATATCACTGGCTACCCAGGGTGATGGCAACGGTGACCACATTAAATAGCAATCCAACCAAGCCAGCACTTTGCAAGCCTCTAACCACCTCACATCTAGTAACATTGCTCTGCCAGGGAATGCATGAAAATGCACCACTCAGATATCGTGCAACAAGATTAATCAACTGAAGACACCAATTGTTGCTGTTTTGAATTTACCCTGTATTCATGCCAATGCTGCACTTCCCTTAGGCTGTTCCCAGCCAATGACTGAAATTGGGGATAGAGGCTACTAATGCAGATCTATTCCTGCAAGATGCAGGACTCAACCGGGCGACTTTGGCTTGAGGATTCCCGCATGAATCTGACCCAAACTTTCCTCCAACTGCACTGCAGATTATCTTATCCCCAATCCTCCTCTTTCCCCACTTCTGCACCTATTAATTCTTTGCCTGGATCTGAAAACTCTTTCCACCTTCTCATCCCCATCCCTTTAACCTTCATGAGCAAGTCACCTGGCCAATCCCAAAACCAAGAAGTGGGAAATTATCCTCCCCCACCCTGAAGCCATGGCAGATATGCCGGTGTGTAGCTGTAATGTTTTTACAGGATAGTGCAATGGAAACCAATTATTCAATTTACCACAGTAACAAAACATAAAATAATTTAGGAAGGTGCTATGTGGAAAAAAAGTTATGAAGCGCAGTAGGTAGAATCCTAAAATAACCTCAAGATTCCCACCACCTCATGTACACATCTGTATAATTACCTCTCCTTGAGTGTTGCCAGGACTTTTGAATATGATGGGATTTTATTTCCATGATTAGATTGCTAATCAGTTGATTCTGAGTTAATCAAAAGGGAGAGTATCCTGAATAGGGCTGACTTAATTAGGTGAATCTTGAAAATAAAAATTCAAGGAGCTTATCCTGCTGGCTTTGAAGGAGTACGCTGCCACCTGGGAAGGGGCCAGTGGCAATGACTTAAGGACAGCCCCTAACAACTGACAGTGGTCACACTCAACATGCAGCTAGAAACCAGGGACTTCAGTCCTACAACCTAAACGAACTGAATTCTGCTAACAACACACAGACTCAACAGAGGAGCCTGCACTTCACATGACACTGCAGTGCCAGCCAGCACCTTAATTTCAGCCAGTTCAGATGCTAAGCAGAGGACGCAACTAACCTGTACCCAGACTCCAGACCCATGAAAACCGGGATAATAAATGGGTGTAGCTTTAAGCTGCTAAGCTTGAACTAATATGTCATGCAGAAATGGGAAATTAATACAAAACAGGATGAACTCAATGGGAATGGCATGGCAATACTTTGGATTTACCAAAATTAAAGAAGCTCTTTACATCAGTAAATGCTTAGTATCTGAAATACATTGACACAAAAAAAATACAGTGCTTTTTATTTTACACCCTGGACTTTCTGCCTGCACTAAGCTGTCTTATTTGCTGTGACTCTTTGTCCCTAGCTGGTTCTCTTTCCCAACTTTAGTAGTGTCTCCCATACATGCCCTTCTCAAATTTACAGTCTCACCATTGTCTCCTTCATTCTCAGATGACATCACCACCTAATTACAGCCATGAAGAACAATAAATTACTTTTGTGTTTACGCACTTTGATTTAGGTTTTCTGTTTCTTGGAATAAAAGATTACTAGTGAACAAATCTCTTTCCAGCTATCATCTTTTATCTATTTCCCTGATCAGCCAAATGTCTTTAAAGCTTTGCTCTATTTTCCTACCCATCATACATTCTTAACTCATGGAAACCTGGTGCTGTACCCACCATGCTGAAGGAACTGCTGATGCCATATTCTCTGATGACCTCTCTTGTTAGTGTAATAGTTACTTCTCAAAGCTTATTTTACCTGGTGTTTCAGCAGCATTTAGCATTATTGACCACTCTCTCCTCTGGAAACAGGCTCCCTGGGCTTTTATTTTCCCTTACTTTTCTCCTAGATATCTGATAATTTCCTCTCTTAGTAAACTTTTTTGATATATATATATATCTCTCTCTCTCTCTCTCTTTCTCTCTCCCCTTTCCTGAAACAATAATATTATGGGTTGATATGGGGTGGGGTGTTGTCAGTAAGGAGCTGGGCCATAAACCAGGAAGGCATTTTTGACTCCATCCTCTTCCTTGTTTTTTAAAACTAATCATCTATCGAGTTGATGAAATCCACTTCCAAAATATCTCCTGCACTTGTCCACTTCTCTTTATCCCAAATGCCAGCACCGCCATCCTGACCATCACCATCCAGGTGCATCTTCCCACATAGGTCCCTGTTGTGGTCTCACTGCCTCTGTTCTCACCTCGTGCTAATCCATGATCTTCTCCACAGATAGACTATTCTTTCTGAAGTGAAAAGCTGGCTCCACCACTCCACTGCTTGAAGCACTTCAGTGCTTCCTGAAGGCTCTCAAAAGAACCTTAACGCCACCGCCAGGGTCCCAGTGAGCCGACTTCCACCCTCACCCCTCACCTTTCAAGTTTCACTCCTCCCCTCGCCCTTTTCATATCCAAAGCACCAGCCATCCTCAGGCTTGCAAAATGTGTCATTCCCTCTCCTCCTTTTATTTCCTCTGGGAGAAACCACTTTCAAACTTCGCTGTCCACCACCTCCTTCCTCCAGGAATTCTTCCTGATCTCTGTGTGCTGAGTGGATGCCCCACCTGTGTGCCC